>NC_138053.1:65315155-65467301 GCF_964194185.1 Rhinolophus hipposideros | reverse complement strand
CTTAAAGCAAAGGAAAGTTGCCCTACCTTCAGAATCTATCTAAGTCATAGCCTTCTTCTTTTTGTCTCCTGATTCCTAACTCTTTTGGGCTATTGTTTTAACTTTACAATTCACCCCAGGTTGTGAATATTCCCATTGTTTTCAATCCTCAAAGCACCAGAGAAACTTTCTGTTATTTGATTTCATAGAACAATTTAGTTCTCCCTGCATCTTTCAATTCTCTTTCTAGATCATGCCCTATACTACAAAAAAATAAAAATGAAAAAAAGCAATTCTCTCCTTAAAAGGAATTTCATCCTCTAAGGCAACCAGCTTTAAAAATTGTGTGATGTTCTTTCTCATCACACAATTTATATTTTAATATTAAATATTATTCTTTCTTTTATAACCTAAATAAACAGAGATTATACACATACATCACATACATGGATTCGGAAAAGTTAACTTCTCTCTCAATTGATTTATTAGATTCAACGCAATGCCAATCAGAATCCCAACATGCTCTTTTAAAGGAGAAACTGACAAGATGATTTTAATATATAAGTAAATACAAACACTAGAATAGCCAAGATAATCTTTACAGAAGAAACAGAAAGTTGGAGAACTTAAACCACCAGATTCCAGTACTTACTGTAAATTAATCCACAGAGGTCTTCTCTGGTATTTATATTATCAGATGGTGTGGTGTCCCTAACACAGATTAAAAGATCGATGGAAGAGAATAGAGAGACCAGAAATAGAACCACATATACAAGTATACAGATGCTTGATTTCCAACAAAGGCACCAATGAAGGTCAATGAGGAAAGGAAGGTTCTTATAAACGGTTGTGGGAAAAACTGTGTATCAAATGAAAAACTATGAACCTTGACCTCTATTGCACACCATACCAAAAATTAATGTGAGATGGATTTTAACATGGTAGCTAAAAATGATAAATGATAAAGCTTATAAAGTAAAACACGAAAATATCTTTACTAACTTGAAATAGGCAAAAAGTTCTTAGACACTAAAAGCATTAATTACAAAAGAAAAATTGATAAATAGTATTTCATATGAGTACAAATTAATGACTTCTATTTTTAAAAGACATTGCTAAGTGAAAATATAAGCCATAGTCAAAGAAAATATGTACAATATGAATTCTAACAAAGGACTCATATCTGGATGATATAAAAAAAAAATCAATAATAAAGAGAAAAACAACCCAACTTAAAACTGGGCAAAAAACATGAATATGAACTTCACAAAAAATAGTGTCCAACTGGCCAATAAGCACATGAAAAAAACTTACATTCATTGACATCAGTGAAATACAAAGTAAAATCACAATGACGTACCACAATATATGCATCAGAATGGCTGAGGGGGAAAGACTGACAATATCAAGTGTTGTCAAGGATGTAGAATAACTGGAAATCTTATGCATTTCTGATGGGAATAAAAATGTTACAACTACCTTAGAAAATGTTTGGTGATTTTTAATCAAGATAAACACCATCTACCCCATGACTTAGTAATTCTACTATTAGTAATTCTAATATTACTAATTCTACTATTAGTAATTCTAATATTAATAGTAATTCTACTATTAGTAATTCTACTATTAGATTTATACCATGAGAAATGAGTACATATGCCCACAAAACACTTGTATAAGAATGCTCATGGAAGTTTTATTTATAATAGTAAAAAAAAATCTAGGGCCGGCCCGGTGGCTCGGGCAGTTGGAGCTCTGTGCTCCTGGCTCCGAGGGCTGCCGGTTCGGTTCCCGCGTGGGCCGGTGGGCTCTCAATCACAAGGTTGCCAGTTCGGCTCCTTGACTCCCACGGGGGATGGTGGGTTGCGCCCCCTGCAACTAACAACGCAACTGGAGCTGAAGCTGAGCTGCGCCCTCCACAACTAAGACTGAAAGGACAACAACTTGAAGCTGAAAGGCACCCTCCACAGCTAGGATTGGAAGGACAGCAAGTTGACTTGGAGAGAACAGTCCTGGAAGTACACACTGTTCCCCAATAAAGTCCTGTTAAAAAAAAAAATCTAGAAATAACACAAATGTCTATCAAAAGGGGAATGGATAAAGAAATTACAGTACATACAGTGCAACCATCTTCCATATGTAGAATACCACAGGGCAATAAAAAGAAATGAACTCATTGGCCTATAACAATATGGATAAATTTTCAAAGATATTATGCTGAATTATAGAAGTCAGCCACTAAAGAGTACAACTTTAGAATTTCTATATGACATTCAAGAATAGGCAAAACTAGTCCATGGAGATAGAAGTAAGAATGTGTTCCCCTAAGCTGGGGAAATTGGGTGCTATTGAGTGGACAGGGGCATGAGGTAACTCTCTGGGGTGATGGAAATGTTTTAGATCTTGATGTAGGTGATGGTCACATGGGTTTATAAATATGTAAAGTCTTTGAGCTGTATACTTAAGATACTTATATTTTATAATACAGAAATTATACCTCAATAAGCACTAAAAAATTAAAATAATATTGAAAATGTTTTTTTCTAATTAGAATCTCCCATTCCACTTCCATGGAACCTCCAGAAAAACTTTAACATTCTATCATGTACTGTTTGGAGAAGCATATCCTCCCATCTTTCCCTGTTGAGAATGACTAAATAATTCACTTATTCAATTGCTATTTATGGAACATTCACTTTATCCTCCGAAGAATAGAACTAGATGTGTGGAGTCACAGATGACGAACAACCACTTTATCCCTAGAGCGTACTTGCCCCATGATTGGCTCAGGGATAGAGCCTGGGCTTCTGAGTGGAACACAGGAGGAGAGCCAATTCCCAGCCATGTGTGCAAACTTCTGGTTTAACTAGAAATTCAAGGGCAGGCACATCACATACAAACAGGAAAGTGAGTAGATGGATGGGGGCTCCTCTCCTCCATTCAATCCCTTGTCCTTCTCTTCATGAGCTTGCTTGACTGAATGTGTGGTTGGGGTTGGGGGAGGGGGCTCATCTTGAGAAACAAAAGGTTGACAAACTATCTTCATAGCAGTTGAAATAACAACAATCATTTCTTTCCTCCAGAATACCAAGGAACTGATGGCATCTAGGGTGGTTGTCTAGTGGAGGGTGGCATCAAAGCCAGTGTTATAGGTAAAAGGAGGGATGTAAGTAAGACAGGTTTTCCAAGCACAGGGTTACATGGGATGGGAAAAGAATTTTGTGTGTTCCCAGAGTCTGTGCCCACTGAGGGTATCTGTTACCATAGTCCTCAGGGAAATTCCAAATATTTTCCAAGTTTCCTAGTCTGTGAAAGAGAACTAGATCCAGGCTCTAGTGCTAAAGGCACGATCAGCATGTCATTGTACTCACCAAGGATTGTACTCATTGTCTCTGAATGAGACAACAAACAAGGTTCTTTTTGCAAGAATTCCAGGTTTCAATGCAGAGAAGCAATTTTATATATAAAACTTGGGTGAATCCCATTCTGTTGTTCCTTATTCACTGTCTCATTATCCTCAACTTCTAAGGATACTGATACCTTCTCTTACCTAAACATTTATAAACTTACACCAAGAAATACCAACAACATTAAAAATATTATATATTTGTGGCATCTTTATAATTATACACTTTGCTATTTAAGACTTTTAGGAACAAACACACACATACACACACTCACATTCTGATCACCTTATAGTACAAACCCTTGAATGAATGTACATAAAGCAGAATACCCTAGAGTTTGCGAAAAAAAAAAGATTAAATTAAACACATCAATTTTAAATAAATATTGATTCCTTTTAAATAATACCTAAGGGGCCAGCCTGGTGGCTCAGGCGGTTGGAGCTCCATGCTCCTAACTCCGAAGGCTGCCGGTTTGATTCCCACATGGGCCAGTGGGCTCTCAACCACAAGGTTGCCGGTTCAACTCCCGCAAGAGGTGGTGGGCTCTGCCCCCTGCAACTAGCAATGGCAACTGGACCTGGAGCTGAGCTGCTAAGCTCCACAACTAAGATTGAAAGGACAACAACTTGATTGGAGAAAAAAGTCCTGGAAGTACACACTGTTCCCCAATAAATTCCTGTTCCCCTTCCCCAATAAAAAGCTTTAAAAAAAATTAAAAAAATAATAATACCTAAGAAGATACTTATTCCAACAAAAATTCCTCTTTGAAATTGTCCCTAGAGCTAGTATGTGAGAGGCACATAACAGTGATAGGTACAATTAAACTCATTGTTTTATAATTACAACTTTCTTTAATTAAGAAATATGTTGGCCTACCTCACAATCAAAATCAAAACAATCCCTAAAAGGATGATATGCTATAACTGAAGCAATTAAAAAATATCTGCAATTCAAAGGTGTGATTTTTTTTATAAGAGTGGTAAGTAATGGCCGCATTACAGAAATATGTAACATGACTCCCAAGCGATGCTTTGAAGGAGACAATAGTCATTTTTGATAATGAGACATTTTATGAAATTTTAAAAACAGAAATCCACCCTATCTCACTATACTGATAATATTCTTCTTTCAGTTGAATACAGACACATTTTATACCATGTATCATGTCATCACTCTTTGAATGAGCCCTTTTTACTTTTTAAAAGATAATTTGTAAATGTTTACTGTTAAATTAATTGAAGAGTTCAGAAAACACATAAGAGTATAAAGAAGAAAGGATTATCCCACAGCAGGATAGCGAATGCTGTAACTTAATTACCCCCACCCCTAGGAGTCAGTTTCCACAAGATTAATACAAATTTCTCTGAATGTTATTTCTCAACCAGCTGGGCCATCTCAGCTTCATCCTAACCCTTTTTAAGGTAATATACAAAACTCACCCTTGAAATGATTAATTTCTAAGTCAGACCTCAAGTAATCAATGTCAAATATATAAGTGCCATTGGCACTGGGGATTCTTAGCCTCTCCCAGAACAAAAGCTGTGTCCCACAGAATGGAGCAAGCCAAGGACTGTTTGTCTTTCTAGGCCTATTGTCCTGAGTGCTATTAGCTTTCCCCTCTGGCCTATAGAATGGGAGCCACTGCAACATTTCATCTAATAGCCAGTATCATGGTCAAATCCAAACGATCCTGCCAGCACCTGTGCTCCAGAAAGAAAAGGGTTCCACTCTTCCCAAGGGCCCTGAAGTTTACCTGCGAGGTCTGAGGTAAGGAAAAACCAATTCTTGACAAATACCTTCCAGAGTCCTGAAGTCTAAAGCTAAGTTTACTCACTACTCATTGGACTTGTGAGCCAACAAAGGTCATGGCATCTGAATTCCTCCAGCTACATTACTAGAAGTCCATATAAAACCAACTGAAAGGGCATTTCCTCGTTACCAACTTCCTGTGTTCCTTTGGCCATGCTGCTGTTCCTCAATCACTGAGCTAGGCGCTGACTCTATGAACCTAGAGCAGAGGAGGGACAAGTCCGGGTAGGAGAGCAGACATGGAAGATACCAGCATACAGTCAAGACTGAAGTAATAGGACTGCATCATGTTTCTAAGGGAGAACAATGTAGAAAAAGAAGAGAAAAAGACCAAGATGGAGATCTGAGGCATCTTAAAGCCTGACAAGACACAGTGAATGACAGGACGAGGGGACAAGAACAGGGACATGCATGATGAGGCCCGTGTTTTGAATGCATGCTACATTATCATATGGTACCCATATTTTGACAATTTTCATTATTTGTTATAAAGGTTCCTTTATATTGAGCATCTCAATGGCAGAAAATTTGTCTTACTTATTTTGGGGTGTTCCTTAGCACCTAGCAGGTGCTTAATTGATATGTGGAGGTGAAAGACAGTAGAAAAAGAAGGAGGAGAGAGTAGATGTAGAGAAAGAGAAAATGGAAGAGATGGAGTAGAACGAGGAAGGCAGGCAGGAGGAAACCACCCAAACAGGTAATATTTCCACAAGGATTCCCCATCCAAACTTAGAAATTTGGTGACAAGAAGCCTGGATATAGAGTATTTTAATACATGCCCAGCAGAATCGACTTCTGGGGGAACTCAAGGTCAGCTCCAGGAAACCAGCCACAGAGGAGAGACAAGGAGCCCTGATCCCACTCAGAGAGTAAATTGTATTTCTAGATCAACACAAGTCAACAATGGTAACTTCAGTGAAGTCAAGACTTCTGAAGGAAAGATATAGTCCTTGGTTCTTTGGACTACTTAAAGAGAAAACAGTAAAATAGTTCTTGGGAACTCAGTTGGCTCAATATTGAAAAGAAGGCATAAAAGACTTGGTAGCAGCCAGATAAATATGTTTATTATTATTCATTTACACTGGTGCACTGGCTTGCAGGAGATAAGAATGTGAGGTGGCAAAGAGAGGACAGAATAGCACTGGTACACTGGACATTCATGCTGCACTGACAGTGGGTTCCCCACAATGTTGGCAAGTAACAGTCCCCCAAATGGCATCGTCTGTATCTTCTGAAAGCTCCTGTTTATTTTCTCCCAACCAAAGTTTCTCTCGATTTGACTTTGAATGTCCTTGAAGCTAATAAGTTATGGAACTACTTGCCTAGAAAAATGTTTTTTATGGAAAGAATCTATTGTAATCTAGAGGAAACACTCACTTTGCGAATTCCAACAAAGTTGTTCCATGATACAGTTGAATTCTTACGCTCTGCCCAAATCCAAAAGACATACCATGAATAGAAACAGTTCAAGCTCTTGATCCAGCACTCTTGCACTTATTGCAAATTTGGTCCTCTACTAGGAAGGTGGGGTGAAGGACAGGGAGGGTCAGAAAAATATTTTTATCTGGCCATACTTGGTACTTTTTGTTTAGTCTGAAGAAACCCAAATGATACAGTTCTTAAGATTCTGTACTTTTTCACTTTGGCTTTGTGTATGCTATGTGTACCAAAAAACTGTCAAAGTATATAAAACTCATTTCTAGAGCAATTTAAAATCTGCTTATGCTAAACAATGAATTCAAATATTGTGTTGTTTCTGGTGTTCCTTTTGAGCACATTAAGTCTCTGGGTACTTATAGGAATTTCCTTAACAACTCAGATAATACTCGCTCCCATTTTCCAAATGAAAAAATATTTTGATAAACAGCATAGCATGGTCTAGTCTGTTTGATAGTGTCCTCATTACCTGCTCAATTATTCCCTTCACTGAACTTCCTCCTCTTTCTCCTCCCGAGAAGGGTATTAAACACCAATAATTTCTTTACAGCACAAACACACACACACACACACACACACACACACACACACACACACATACATCCATGGACACCCATTGCATTGACTTTTCTTATTTTCTATATTCTTCATGCTGTGGCATTTGGGTTAGATTAAACTGATCCTCCCAGAACTAGCTATTTCCTTGAGATAGCAAATCACTCCCCTGGGAGTATGTTTTTAATATACAAACCAACAAATCCAGAGTCCACATTCCCAATCTTCTCTTTTGTCAAACTCTCACACACCAAGCCCATATTTTCCCTGCCCTCAATCACCCCAGGAGCCAAGTTCCAGACACCCAGAAACCATCCCTATTGCCCAGAGCCACCAAAGTTATTCAAGTTATCCAATCCTAAACAGAACAAATCCCAGGTACATTTTTAGCACACATTCTGAGAAAACCCAATAATCTTAAGTGCTTCAGAATTCAGTTACTTTTACTAGGTCACCTGATAATAGAGGGGCCAGGATGAGAAATTCTAGTTCAAGGCTCTAATTCCTAGGGAAGAAAGCATTCTCTAAGTATTATCTCAAATCTCATTCTATCTAACTGAGAATGTGAGTCCTTATTTTAAGTTCTAGGTATGGGAACATAATTGTGTTTTTATGAAATTGTTCATGCAAGGCATATATACAGGTGGGCCATGAGCTTTGCAAGGCTAGGTGTGCCACTTCACACTTTTTTCCTTCTGTGATAGCTCTTAGTACAGGAAAGGATCACATTGCATAAACAGTGTTTTATGGTGATTAAGACATGGCCACTGAAGGTAAGAGTTTGGATCAAGTTGTGGATCTGCCACTTATGACTTTAACCAATACGCAAGACTCAATTTCCTCAACTGTAAAATGTGCATATGATATGACATACCTACCTCATAAAGATGTTGAATAATTAAATAAGTAATATATGTAATAAACTTAGCAAAACTCTTAGAATATAGTCTTCCTTCAATAAATATTTTCTAATGTTATTGTGATGGTTGCTTTAGAGCAGGGGTGTCCAAACTTTTTTCAACGTTTTTCACCAAGGGTCATATGCGATAAAATACACAAACAGCCGGGCCACTCACTCGAGGTGAAGTACGTATTGCCTCACCTGGTTTATTTAAGTAAACTAAATATATTTTTGGAATTTGCTGCAGGCCAATGAATAATGGATTGCAGGCCGCAGGTGGCCCGTGGGCCGCAGTTTGGACACCCCTGCTTTAAAGTAATTGTTAGATTAAACAGCATTTAAGACAAAGCCTTTTCTTGATATAGTAAAATTGCTTACACCTATCTATCAGTTTAATTAGGAAAAACAAAGCAGAAAGGGAATATTTATTAAACCAGATTCTGAGCGAGACTCTTTGTATTCCGTATTTCATTGAAACCTCACAACAACACTATCTGTTTTACAAATGAGGCTACTGAGGCTCAAAGAGACTCCTCAAAATAACTCAACTTTTAAGTAGCAGAATCAGGATTTGATTTTTTAAAAAAAATGTGTCCAATTCCTCAGCCTACTGGTCTTTGTTGCACCCTGAGTAGAATTTAAATCCAACATCCTTAGAACGTTCAATTATTATGGGAGTTCCTGGGAACTGGTAGAGAACAGAGATGATACGGTGATTTTTCTCCTTAGCAAAGAGGAAATACCTAGTGTTGCCACTGTAAACCAAGAACGGAGAGTAGAGATACAAGCCCTGAGGGAAACATATGAAAAGACAAAAGTAGATGAAATAAGAATTAGCAGAATTTAGAAAAGAAGTGAAAGAAAAGGTTATAGCATCACAGAAATGAAGTTCACAGTGAAAATAACACTAAGGAGACTAGACCCTGATGCAAGCAGACTAAAAGACATGAAGGGTGTGGTGAGAAAAGGGAGTAAAACAAAATGGAAGTAAACAAATGGTTTTTAAAAAGTTTAGAGAAAAAATGATAAATATGGAAGAGACTAAGTGAAAAAATATGAGCAACATTGACATCCCTGAAGAAGAGAAGCCAAATAACGGAACAGTAAAATATTTCAAGATATAATTCAAAGTGACTTCTTCTAGAACCAACTATATCATGTGACAACTCCCCAGGACAATGCAGTCCTTGCCAGACATCTGCCATCCTCTAAAAACTTGATCAAATCAAGCTTTTCTGTGCAATAGTATGAACAATAAAATTGATTCTCCAGGCATAAAAGCTATGTATGTTTTTAGTAAGAAAAAAAGAAAGATTTAAATCTGCAAATTGAAAGCTACATCTTGTTCCCGGGGGAGGGGGGGAATATCACAGAACAACTGATCAACTTCAGAGATTAAAAAAAAAATCATTTTAGTATCCTCAAAAAAATATCGAGTCACTGACAAAGGGTGAAAAAAAATCAGTGCTAGAAAACAGTAAAGCTAAGCCAAATTCCTCAGAAAAGAAAGTGTGACCCAAGAAAATTATTATCCATGAACAGAAGTGTAAAAACAATAGGTAAACATTTCTGAAAATGCAAGAGCTTAGTAACTACTGTTTTTCATTTGAGGAAGCTACTAGAATCAAATATTATCCAACCAAAGGAATAGAAATGACTCATTAAAAGAACTACTTGTTATTTTGTGTATTTCACCCAATTAAGTGAGAGAGAACAACTAGAACAAATGTGGGCATTTTATTTACACAACAGAAGGTAAATGTTATAAATACTGAGCCTGTATGAGTATACATGATAGAATTAATAATACTTGCAAGGTGAAGAAGAAGATATATGATGACTTAAGTACACTGAGTTTTGCTTTTTATAGCCAGAGTTAAAGACCCCAATAAAGAGTTCAAGGGGTGGGCCCTGGAAGCCAGGACCTGAGGGCAGAGTTGTAAGTAACTCCTATCAGGACTCGGCCATGACAAGAGAACTGTGATTGGAGGGCCTTAGTGAGGAAACTCTGAGGAACTATCAACAGGTCCCACGAGGGTGTCAGTATTTGGACATCTGCCGTCTTAGGTTGGGTTCCTGAGAAGCAGACCCTGAAATGAGAGTCTCTGTGCCAGTAAGTGATTTATTAAGTGCACTCAGGGAATCTGGGAAGAGGGTGGAGAAAACAGGGCAGGGAAGGAGGAGAAGCCAGGGGAGAATGAGATTTCTGGCACAGTCCCAACCTCAGCCTGAACCCCCCAGGGACTTCTGGAGCATAAATTACATCTCAGTTTGTCCCATTTTGCAGTAAAGGAGCTAGGCTTTCATTCTCCTGTTCCAGTCAGTCAGTCATTGGCTGTGAGGGAAAGTGGGAGACATAAACTCCCAGACTCCCAGGCACACCCAGATCTATACCTGTAGGTAAAGAGTCCGCAGCAGCCCTCAGGTGTTCCTGCAAAGAAAGCTGGAGGTGCAAGCCATGCCAGCCCACCAACCCCAGAAGGGCCCAAGATAACACAGTGAGTGTGGGGGAGCAGTAGCAGACACAACGGGGAGGTGGTGGGGAGGCGGCCTGAGCCCCCATGCATATCTCAGCCCAGTCAGGCCCCAGCTGGAGAAAGGGAGATGTTTTCATTGGGAAGAGAGACTGATGTTTTGATTCTATATTAGTACAGACTTCTTAAATGGAAGTGACACTGTCTGGAAAAACTAAGAAATCTTTTAGAGAATTTATCCATGAGCAGGCAAGAAAACAGTAAATTTCAAGAGTCATCAATGAGCAGGAATGAAGTTACTTTCTGTTTACACCTTACCAACTTGTTCAAATAACTGCTAACAAATATGTACTACACACCCCACGAATATGCCTATATTCACATGGATTATCTCGAAAGACACAGAATACATCAATAATAGCAGTTGTCTGTGGGGAAAGGGAACCAGGTGGTTTTAGGGCAGGAGAGAGAGAACACTTAATTTATGCGTTTTAAAATTTGAGTGTAAACATGTATTTTTTAAAAAATAAAATCTTTTAAATTTAAAATCTTTTAACTAGTAAGGAAAAGTAAAGCAAACAGAAAATCAAGTAGGACAGTAAATTGGAGCCAGGAGTGGGTTAGTTTGCAAAATATATAGCATAGAATCTAACGAACTTGTTAGGGAATAGAAGGCAACTTTGACTCTTAAGTTCCTGGCTACCAGTCTAAGGAAAGGAACGCCACCATTCCCAGGGTCCATCAGGTAAAAGCAAACCATTTGTTCAGGAAAAACAAAGCTATTCCTAGAACTAAGATTACAGTTCAATTCTCCTTATGAGTACTTGCTCTTTGATAATGTCATTATTGTTAACACAGGGACAAACCTAATGGGGCTTCCAATCTTACGATACTTTTTATTAGTAGTAATAAGAGCTACTGGTGATATGGACCAGGGATCAGTACTGGTTTCATAGGTGAGGTAATGAAATCACAAGTGTTGGGAAGAAAATTAAGGGGTCCACAGCACTGAGTCATTAGGCTGCTCCTGTTTGAAATTCACTTAACCTTCCAACTCAGATGCAACTAACTGTGCACCAAGGATTCAATTTTACAATTATTTGTCTTCAGGTAATATTCGAGCTTTGAGGCCTGTGCACAATGCAGTGAATGAATAAATGGTATAGCTGTACAGAATGTTCACCTAAATATCTTCATTTCAACCCAAAATAAATGTGACTCACCTACCACTACACCCTTGTGAGAATTGATCGAGTAAGAAAGTCGGACCATACCAAGTATAGACAAGAGTGTGGAGAAACTGGACGCCTCATCCACTGTTGGTGGAAATGTAAAATGGTGCAACCATTTCAGAAAATAGTTTGACAAGTGCTATAAAAGAAAGTAAAACATACACATGAGTACACTTATTGCAGGATCTAGCCTTCCATTCCTAAGTATTTACCCAAGAGAAAAGGAAACCTGTGTCTTTGTAAGACGTACACTATTATAGCAGCCTTATCTGTAATAGCCCAAAACTGGAACAACCCAAATGTCCATCAACAGGTGAATGGATAAACAAACTGTAGTCTATCTATACAATGGAATAGTACCCAGCAATAAAAAGAAGTGAACTACTGATACATGCAGCATCGCGGTTTGAGTGGCGTTTATGGGCCAGGCCCTTTACATTAGTCCATTTTAGCCTCAGGGGCACCCTCTAAGGTAAGTAATATTCTCCTTTTAGAGTTGAGAAAACTGAGGCTTCAAGAACGTAAGCAACTTTTCTGGTGTCATTCAGCTGATGAGTGGCAGCGGCAGGACACAGACCTGGCAGTCTGATGGAGAGTCCTCACAGGCACTTTGTTCAGCAGGAAGTGCTTGGGTTCCTTGGACCCATTGGTCTCTTAAAGGTCAAGCAGCACCATCCAGGAGATAACATCCAAAAATGGGAAGGGGTTCACAGTGGTGAGGAGAGGGCAACTTCGAAGGAAGAAAAAAACTTTTCCTTTCATCAGGTAATGCCCCAGATGACTCACCCTTTCCTGTCACTCAGTTCCAAATCCTCAGGTCTTAATCTTGATGTATCAGATCTGGGGACCCATGGGAGAACTCCCCAGAGAGGCTGCCCTTCTGTCTCTAGGCACAGGTTTGTACAAGCAGCAGCTCCACCTGGGCACCTATTACCGAAGCAAGCTGCAATTTGATATTCTCTTACTGTTTACTTCTGCCTTAATTACAGGGTGGGGAAAAGATCACCTAAGGTTTGCCAAAAACTTTGGTCATTTTTTTTAAAAGTTCCTTCCTTTCTTTCCAGTTGTTCAACTCTGTTGGGAAAGGCAAGAAGAACACTTTTGGAACTGAGCTCGCTGCTGACTTGCCAGGATTTAGAGATCTCTGCAAAGGTCATTGTTTTCTGTGAAGGTCATTGTCTTTTCATGAAAACCCCGGCAAAGCATGCCAATGCAGGAAAGCCACCAGCTTGCCAAATGTCCAGTGTCCCAGTCACCTGCTCTTCCTGCCCTAGGAAGGATGTGGATGATCTCTGGAGTAAAGACATCAGATCGGTTTTGTTCCTTTCTTGCTCTTAAATCAGCTGCAAAATGCATGAACAAAGCACAGAAAGGACGATTCTCAGAGCCCTGTGCCACCTCCTCATTAAATGCTAGCAGCTGCTGGGTGTTGCACAGAGGGAGATAAGCAGTATGACCTTTGTGGCCATTCACATCCTGAGTGTAGATCATTGTGCTCTCAACAGAATTTCCGACATTTCAAGTTTGGAAGTACCCCATCAGTGAAAACACAGAGAGAGGGTGAGCTCTGGGCAGGGGGTCCTGTGTTGGGTGGGGGGTGCACGGCAAAGAGTGGCAGGAAGGATCAAGCAACCAAATCACGAGTTATTTGCTCTTTGGAAAAGCAGCTCTGCTGACAAGAGAATTAGGGCAGGATGATTTTGGCAAGCCCCGTGTTGTGTTAGCTGCACAAACTTTTCCTTTCCTCTTAGGCGGCCTCTTAATAATGGGGTGGGAGCTTCTTTTCACATTTTATGGACAGGGCGATTCCTGTCAGAAGTTTTTCAGAGGGGTTCCACCTTAGGTTTGCCAAGCACACACAATTCTAGACGCAACTCTGAGTCTATTTAGTTTGGGAAGATTAAAGTTTGCAGCTTTCTGCCATGGCTGGTTTTCATCTTCCAGTTTTCTCACATTACTTTAAGTGAATCTTACCCTAATCTCGAGTCTTGACGAGAAATATAAGGGAGTGGAGAAAGCACCCAGAGGGTCACCAGGGGCAATTGGCATCTAGCTGGAAGCTGCCAAACCATGTAAGTGCGTCCTAATTGGAGATTGTTCCCTTCCCCCGGGTGCCTCTAATTTACCTCTTCAGGGGCAGTGCTAATTTTCACACCCATGGGGGGCTTCTTTTTGGAGGAAATTATTTCAATTACTTGTCTTGCATCTTTCTGACTGTTCCAATACCCTCTCTGTCCTCATCTCTTCCTTCCACAACCCTGCCTCAGTTACCCATCAACAAATACAAACATAGCTCTCAGCAGGGGTCCTGCATTTAAAAGACAGTTCTCCCAGAAACAGTCTGAATGGACCCCACAATGCCTGCACCCAGGCCATCGCCCCCGGAGTGTTCTCATCATCATCTGAGGGGAGGGCCAGAACAGGAATCTCAAACATAGCAGGGCTGTGCTGGCAGAACATGTTCCGTCATTGGTTTGGGCAAAAGCAAGTAAATAAACAAACAAAAATGAAACACACACACACACATTCACACACATATCCAGAGAAAATATTCCTACAGAAATTTTTTTAAAAAGATGACTACATATATAAAAACATTAACTAAATGCCCATTATTTAAACAGATGTGTATATCTCTTCCTCCATTCATTCATTTACTTAATTTATATCCATTCCGAGCATACTGTATGCCACGCAGTATTATACATATTAGTGATTCGGCAGGGAAAGAATCTAATTGCCTGCTCTGTGGTGCTGGCATTCTGGTAGGGTGAGACAAACAATAAACACATAAATGTACATTTCAGGTTATCTATCATACGGGATTGAAAGAAAAAGTGAGCAGGAGGATAGAAAGTGACGGACACTGGGAGTGATGTTTTAGGCCTTCAGGGAAGCACTAACTGAGAAGGTGAGCAGACAGCCAAAGGAAGCAAAACATGAGCCAGAAAGATATCTGAGGGAAAAGTTCCTAGGCAGAGGGGAAAGCCAGTGCAAATGTCCCAGGGTGGGAGCATGCTTGACATCCAAGGAGCAGCAAGGAGGTCACAAGGTGACTGGAGAAGAAGGAGCAAGGAGGGAGGGGTAGGAAGCAGGGACACAGAAGATGGGGCCCAATGGGGTAAGCTCAGAATGAGATTGGCACACTCTGGCAAGGTGTGAACAAGGGAGAGATGCCATCTGACTAATGGTGTAGAAAGATCCCTTTGGCTGCTGGGTGGAAAGAGACTGAGCAAATGATCAGGGACAGAAACAGGGAGCGCAGCTCTGAAGCAACTGCAGTAATCCAGGCAAGAGGTGATGGTGCTTGGACAAGATGGTACCAGTGGCAGCGGCAGGAAAAGAAAGTTTCTGGATATATTGAGAAGAGCGAGCTGCAGGACTTTGTTGGATTGCGTGCGTTGGCTGGTTGCCATTGGTCCTGAAACTTCTGGTGAAGGAGAGGACCCCGCAGGAAGTTCAGAGAGGCATAAATGTATCAGAAATAAAGGCCTCTTGAACTCTGGCCTTTAGGCAAAGGGCAAAGATCCTATTAACTAAGCACCTTAGCAACCTTACAAGCATCTCTGGTAGGTTCGATTATGTCCACTTCATGGACAAAGAAAGGGATAGAAATCTGCTAGAACTCAGAGCCCAGAGCAGCTCACCCGGAGCCCTTTATGGAGGGACCGCCCCTGGTAGTGTGCACCGCAGAGTGGCCCTGTGAGGCTCCACGAGCTCAGCAAGGGCAGGCACCAGAGTGAAGGAGCTCTGACACCCTCCCTGCCGCAGTTTCTCATCAGAACTCCAGGGCGGAGCTGCACGTCCTAGGCCTGACATAGCACCAAGCTTCCGCAAGGGGATGCAGGATACAACTGCTGGGGCTGCGGCTGCCAGTGGCGGGAAAGCTGAGCGGGGACAGGTAAGAGCTCCCAGTGACCCATCCCAGCCCCAGGCCCAGCTTTCTTGAGACAAAAGGGAGGGTTACACCTGGGTGCTGCCCACAGCCCCTGTAGTCAAAGCCCCCTAAATTCAGAGTTGCCACATTTTGATCTCCATGCCCCAAAGTTTTCAGCGAGGCATCTGTGGAGGAGCCCAGAGGTCACTGTCTCTGGGCCATCCAGGGCTATTCGGAGGAAATAGGCCCCCTCAACCCGAGAGCACCTGCACTGGGCGTAGTGTATTTCTCCTCGGTTGCCAGAGCAACGGAAACAACAGTGACTGCAGAAAGCCCCTTAACGCCATAGCCCAGCCTGACCCTGACCTATGGGAGCCAGAATTTGCATCTTGCTCTCCTCCCCTTTCTTCCACCCACCTAAAAGTATCTGCTCTGAAACCAAGAACTTACCCAATCCTTGTACTGAGCTGAAACTGCTCTCAAAGCTTTGAGCTCTTCCTGGCATGTCTAGGATTCTCTGATCTCCAGCTCCCCAGGGAGAGGGTGGGAAGCCTGGATCCAGGCTTGGAGCAGCTGGTCCATCTGGGGAACCACTCAGAACCACTGCACTAGCTACTTTACTCCAAACCCAAGTAAAGTGAGCAGTTTCCCCAAGGTGCGGCCGTGGCTGCTGGCCCCAGGATTTGCACTCCAACACAGGTGGGTCTGGCTACTGCCCTTATTAACCAATCCCTTCTCAGGAGAGGTGCTGGGGCTGTAGGCTCAGCCCTATGTGAGAGGATTAATGTCCTCATCCCATGAGAGGAAGGAAGGACCCACTTAGAAAGCACAATTGATTTATGGTCATTTAGGACAAAAACCGATTGCAGGAAAACAGACAACTTGTCCTGCCCATAAATTCACAAATGGACATCATGAGTCAGAGACTCACTTGCTCTGAAGCAAAGCATACAGCCCCAGCCTCGAAACCGTCGTGTATAAGGCACTTGGTGAGCTCATGTTTTCTCTCTCAGGCTGCTGGTCACACTGAAACAAGAGGAGACAGGGCAAAAGGGTACTCCCCTCTATTCTGTTAGGATCCACCATGGGAATTATCCTTGAGCATGAGGGAAAAGGGCATCTTTATGCTATTTCTTTAATTCTCTCCCAAATCCCATAAGATAGATATACCACTTCTCAAACATTACAAATGAGAAAATCCAACTTCAGAGAGGTTAAGTGACTTGCCTGAGATCACACATCAAGCAAATAGTCTACACTACAAAACCACACAACCAGGAGGATCAGGACTTGAACCTAGATTTCCTGTTCCACGTTGTACTCCAGTGGCTTATTGAAAGATTGGAATAAGGGGCTTTGTTCCTTGATTATTCCACACAATAAATCAAGGCGTATATACCAAACCCTATCTTTTCAATTCTTATTTTTTTCAGCTCTTTCTATAATGTGCTCTGTATTTTAATAGGTACTCAGATGGGTGACAAAATAAGAGAGTTTTCACTTAAAATCAACTTTCAGTTTCCATTCTGCCTGCAAATTTTTTCAGAAAGCATCTTCTATGCACAAAACACTTTGGTCAATACAATGCCATATGGTACACAGTTCCTCTCCTCATCAAACTTTCAATGGGGCTGGGAAGATAAGACATGGACCCAAATAAATACCATACAAAGCAGATAAGATCTATGCCCTGAAAATAGCGCCCTGAGGGGACTAGGGGGGCCAAGCGGTGAGACTTCATTTCTGTTTGGTACAATCATGGGAGGCTTCCTGGATGGGTTAGTTTGAAACTGGGCCTTACTTATCACATGGGATTTTAATAGAGAGATTGAGGACGTTGGCTTTTTAAAAACACCCATTTTGTCCTTATATTTACATTTTATATCCCCCTCAGCAATTTTGATATAAATAAAAATAAGAATATTTACAATACCATTTTGCTATATGTTCCTTGACAAGGAGTATCTCCAAGGAGACCAGGAGAAAATAAAGGACAGTGTCCAAGAGATAGAAGCCAGCAGCCTTGTTCATCTTACTATCTCTCCTAAGCATATGAAAAATGGGTGACAGCCTTCCCATATATCACGCCACACTCCCTTCCCTCACCATCTACAGCAGCCAGCAAAATGTTTGGTACTATTGTGGGGAGCTGTGTTCATTCCTCTTTCTCGTTCTCCATTCAGAAATCCGGAGAGCACTAATTTGCTATGAGAGAACAAGACAGGCCTTATGCAAACAGTTGGTTCCAGGATCATTTTCCCCCAAGAATAAGGTTTTCCTTCCATCGTGTACTGACTTTGGAACTCTGACTCTTTTTCTTTCATTATTCTCCTCTATCTGTGTTGAATAGTGTAGATGATCATTTACACCACAAAACCATTTCACCACGCGGGGGGAAATATCAGCGTGCTAACCAAACATGAGATATGTCTGGTTTGTGCTTAGTTCCTTCTACCAGGAAAGCCCTTCTCTCTTTCTCCATTCAGCCTAGTTACCTCCTACCTAGCCCTCAAACCCCAGCTCTCAGGATACCCAGAGAAACCATTCCCCTCCACATGTCCGTATCTAGGTAAGATTTCTCTATGACATAGTCTCATTTTAGCTCTTCCTCTTAATTTGTAGTTATATGCAAGTGTATATCTCCTATATCAGATCGTAATGTCCACAAAGGCAGGTATCACCTTGGATTAGTATTCCGTCTGACACGTGGAAGGTGCTCCAAAAATAATGGTGGACCTAACCACTGAGAGGCAGCCTGATGTAGCAATAACTGGATTCAGACAGTTCCAATAACTGGAATGCCAGTTCCAACACTTACTATTTGGACAACTAATTATACTTCCTGAGTCTCAGCTTCCCCTTATGTTCACAATTATCTATTTCACAAGATTATTATGAGAAAAATGTAGATAAGAGGATCTAGCTGGTAGTTTGTGAGTGCTCACTCAGTAATGTGAATATTTCACTTCCCTTCTCGCCTGAACTAGCTTACCATGGCTCACGGGGTACCTTTGACTTTGACCTTCATAAACCCACCCTACAAGTCCACCCCAGAACTCAAGATTGGAAATGCCCTCTGGGGCTATCTGAAGCTGAGTCAAGAGGTTGTATTCATCCTCTGGGTCTGTCAGGACTCAAAGCTGCAAGCAACAGAAACCAACTGTTGCTCATTTAATCAGAAAAGGAAGTCATGAAAAGCAAACAGGAAGCTCAGAGTTCTTAGGATGATGTGGAGCTGGGCTCAGAGACTCTCCACCAAGAACAGTGCCCCAAATTAGGCCACAGGGCTGGTGCGCTGCTGCCATCACTACTGGGCACAGACCCTGCAACTGGTACTACGTGCATAGCTGGCACTGGACGCTGCCTATGGAACCACAGTCCCTGTTGCCTCTAGAAACTAAATATAGTATCACTGATGTCCCACCTCACCAGAATAGGGTCCAACAGGAACTTAGTTTTGCTCTGAGTCAAAGTCTAGGAAAGACACTCTGATTGGTGGAGCCCAAGTCAACATGCCCCAAACCTAGCCACCAAATAGGCTGAGAAAACATGAATCTGTTGTGTTCAGCTTCTCTATGAGAGAAGATTCTGCCTCATCAGGTTGGGAATTCCACCAAGAAGGAGAGAGGTTCAGTCGCTGGACATCTAAAAGGAATGACAGTTGCATGAAATTTGTACAGCTCCTGTTTCGTGGGTTTCTCCACACCCAACACTTGCTAGCCTCATGGACTAAGCCCGTATGTAACTGCTCCCCACATACAAGCATTTTCTAAGTGACTCCTTCTTGCCCCATATCCCTGTTGATCTCGAATATTTCCATTTTCTTAACGCCTTCCTCTTCCACTTATATCAGTTCTCCCCCTCCAAAGTTGTTTGCCTAGCATTTTACATGCATGGAACCCACAATCCATCCCACAGGTCAACTCATGTTTATTCCTAAAGTTCAATTTATTTTAGTTTCTCATTCTATGGAGATAAAGCAATCTCCCATTTACATGGTATTTTAGAGAAGCGTTTCCTCTCTCATGTGGCCACCAGTGTCAATGTCTGAAACAGCCAGTCCCAGTGAACCTTATGCTCTTAAGACAGTACTCAAAAGAAGTATTCTTTGGGTAAATGAATTTGACAGAAGTTCCCCTAGGAGTGTCACATATGTGTATTAGGCACTTAAATACTCTGACAAGTCATGAAGTAAAGAAACCTGTTAAATTTTTCAACGCAACACTTCTGAAGCTTATTTGCCTACAATCCACCACCACATTTTTTTATTCTTGTCCTCCTAACATCGTTTCACATCAAAAATGTGCTGCAGTAGAGATTCCTCAGAAGATTCCTTATGCTACCTTCTTCTTGTCTGTACTGCCTCCCTAAATTAAATTATCCCACAAGTAAATGAATCTTAACTGGGTTTAGAGAAGGGGAGCAAGGACGACAGGGGGAGGCATAACACCAGACCCTTTCTACTCAAGTGCGGTCCATGTACAGGCAGAATCAGCATCACCTGGGAGCGTGAAAAAAGGAGGCTCTCGGGCCCCACCCCAAACGCAAAAAACCAGAATCTATATTTTAGCAAGATCCCCACGTGACTGCTATCACGGTCAAGTTTGATCCATACAGGCAACAACAGCTTCTACACCTTCAGACTCCAATTCTAGGTAAGGAACATTTAGGGATTCAACTCACACCCACATTCCCTTAAGGAAATAAAACTGTCTATACCCCCAAGAGATTTTCTTCCTACCTTTAGGAATTTACATTTACAGAGCTCATATTTCTTTCACAGAGCAGGCCTATACCTTTTGGCATTCCAGGACTTTAAGGAAATCTTGGCATTTTGTGGTTTAGCCACAGAGAAGCTGAGCTGACTTCTATAATCTTCTTTCTAATACCCTGTGGTATCCCCTGTCCCCCAGCACTGATGGATGCCACCACATCACTGTCTCTTCACACAGCAGAGAGGTACCATTGTAACTACCGTGTTTCCCCGAAAATAAGACCGGGTCTTACATTAATTTTTGCTCTAAAAAATGCATTAGGACGTATTTTCAGGGGATGACTTATTTTTTCATGTACAACAATCTTCATTTATTCAAATACAGTCATATCATCTTCTGGAACATCATCATAACATACTAAATGTGTCTGTCTGGCTGACGATCTTAACTGGGGCTTATTTTTGGGGCAGGTCTTATTTTTCAGGGAAACAGTAGCTGCAGACGAGGTGGCATTTAGAAATCCAACCATGCAGAGTACAAAAGGAATTTTTAAAATAGCACTTACTTTTCTGCAAAAACTAGTCTCTCAGCCACTAGTGTTGTAAGATATGGTGGATTTTTAAAAATGTAAACTGTAAATAAAACCAGTTTTGCCATCTGGACCTCAGCCTGCCTGCCACCTCATTCACCTGCCTTAGGTTACAAAAGGCCTTCCTAGTTCCCACAATGCCTGCTTTGCAGGGGAGAATGTCAAGAGATCTGGAGTAAGCAGAAGTAGGTTCAGATACTGGCCCTGCTACTCACTAGTTCAGTGGCAGCACCATTTTGCTTTACCTCTCTTATCTGTGGATTCTTCCCTGTAAAGTGGAGTTGTGAGGACCAGCTTCACAGAGCTCATGAAATGAGGACTCCATCAGGTAAGTGTGAAGAGCACCAGCTCAGAGGATTGCTCATCAAGAGCTCCAACCACATGTGACCCTCACACGCCCTCTTTCCAAGCCCTCTCACAGAGTGGCAGTTCAGGACTTCCCTGCCCGCAGGCCTCCAGCCTGAGGCGACCACCCTCCTAGCCCTGCAAGCTGAGAAAATGATGGCCTGGATCCTCCCTCACTCTCCAACCACCTTGCTTTTACCCTCCCCCTTACCACAGACCACAGGCTCCACAGGCTGCTGGGAGATTCAGCAAATTTCTGTCTCCACCTCCCTAGCAGCCCTGCTGGGTCTCACCTAACCTGCAAAAAGCCTTGGGGAAGGAGGCAAAGGAAGGGAGTTTTGGAGGGAATAGAAGAGGGAAAGTTGGGGAAGTCCTTCCTCCAAAGCCCTACAATCTGGGGTCTATCCCCTCTGCTTCTGAGAAAAAAACAAAAGGAAAATTCTCCATGCTTTCCTCTTAAGCCATGGGAATAAGTTAAATAATGAAGCTGCTTTCTTCTATTTAAACTTGGAGCTGGCACAAGTTGATTCTGCTAAACAATTATTATACACAGATACAGACTCAATCTTTGGGGCAGGGGGTATTATAGTCATTTATAATAAATATATATTTGGTCTTTGTCCTGGCTTCTGGCACAGAGCCCCTAAAAACCCTTAAAATTTCCTAGGTGATGAGAGCTATAAAGGTGTCTTTTGTTACATTAATGAGTGGCATTTGGACCTCACCTAAGAAGGGGGCGAGGTTGCCAGGAGAGCCAACCGCATGACCTTTGGGGAAGGGAGAGGGCTTGGAGATTGAGTTCAGTCACCACTGGCCAATGACTTAAGTCAGCCATGCTTATGTAATGAAGCCTCCATAAAAACCCAAAAGGACAGCATTCAGAGAGATTTCAGGTTGGTGAAAAGGTAGCGATTCAGACAAAGTGACACACTCAGAGAGCATGGAAGCTCCTCATCCCTCCCACATTCCCTGCCCTGTGCATCTCTTCTTTCTGCTTCTCTGAGTTCTGTGAGCTGCTTGAGCAAAATAACTGAATGCAAGGTAGGGTCCTTGGGACCTCCAACCTATAGCTGGTCTGTCCATTAGAAGCACCGATAATATTCTGGGCTTGAGAGCGGTTGCTGAAGTGCTGAGGGATGGAGGAACTGGTGGAAGGCAGTCATGTGGGACTGAGCCCTAAACCAGTGGGATCTCACGCTACCTCCAGGTAGACAGTGTTAGAATGGAGTTGAATTGTAGGACATTCTGCTGGTGTCTGAGAATTGCTTGGTGGTATGGGAACCCTACTTTCCCATGCCCCTGAACACATACTCACACACTGGAAATTGGAATCATTTGGGGACGGAGGGGTGACAAGGAATATTATTTGTAAGTCAACCATCCTTTACAGGGAAGAGACAGACATATGACCATTGGATAACCGGATTCCAAGTGACATGTGGACTGAGGTAGAAAAGACCATAGGCTATGGAATGATGGCCTCGCTGGCAGTACTTGTGGCCTGATTGTTAGTACTAAAGAAACATTATTGTTAATCATCCCAGATATGAATATTTCTCAGATAATGTGTTCTGAGAACACACACATTAAAAATACTAACAAGGTGAAGATGATTGGTGTAACTAAACAGCAGGTCATACACTTAAATGCACTGAGTAGGAAAAACGTACAATAAGACTTATGAAATATGCCCTACAAATTGCTGTCTTTTAAATAGTCAACAAAGTAATTTTTTAAATTCAGAAACGGTTCTCAGTTTCTTGAAGTACTTGAAGGAGACCCAATTTCTACATCCAGGGCTGAGGATGTCATCAAAAGATTTAATGTGGGTCCCAGACAGGGAACCCACACATAGCTACGTCTCACAGAGCAACTCAAAGTGTGGCTCATGGACCAGAAAGGTGGACATCACAAGGAGCTTGTTAGAAATGCAGAGTCTCAGGCCCCACCCCAGAGGTACAGAAACAGAATTTGCATTTTAATAAGATATGTAGGGAATCCGGGCATTCATTATAGTTTGAGAAGAGCTGTTTTAGAACATCAGAAATTTAAGGGATTATTTCATAACTTACCCTCTGAGGGTATCCAGGGGAAGGCAGATTCATTCTGCCATAGCCATAAAACAAATATAAAGGGACAGTGCTTTTCATGGCATTACTCACCAGGGCAGGAGAACAGCACCTTTATGCAGAGACCCCCTGACACACTCCTACTTAGATAAATTAATGGTCCCTACTCCGCAGTGAACTCTTGAGGGAGGAACAATCAATTCCCATGCCAGTGTACCCATGGGTCCAAATGACCCCTGCAAGAAGCCTGCAGTTCTGTTCTAGGGCTCACAGGCCTGTGAGGTAGCCTTGTCTTGTTTTTGTTCTTTATGGCCACACTCATTAACCTTCAGCCAGGAGCCATATCATAACATGGATATGCTGGAAAATGCAGTGATAACAGATTGTGCAACATTGGTGAAATGGAAGTATATGACGAAAGATGAGGAGGGAAAAGGGAGTGGTATTTTGCAACTTCTAGAGGAATCATGACCAGTACCACGTGTGGAGTTTCAGGCTTGAGGTAGGGAGGAGGAAAAGTAGAGAGGGGTTAACAACAAAAGGTGATCTCTGGCTTTTACTGAATAAATTCAAATGTGTTCTTAAGGCCTTCTGACTTTCTGAAAATTTCTGACAATTTCTAATTACAGTGTTTGTTTGATGAAATAGTTTAAAATGAGCAGAAGGATGTCCATACCAGAACATTTTTATCAGTTTTAAAAATACACCCAAAGTTTATGTGCAACATATAAAAATAGACATATTTATTTATAATATGAAAGCAGACCAGCTGGGTTCATGTCACCTCCATCTGTGTGCCTCATTGCTTTGCCTCTCCAAGAACAGCCAGAAAAATGATAGTAGTGAACTGAATTAGCATCTTTCCACAGTGAGAAAGATAGCTAAGCTCCACAGAAAACTGGAAAAACACTGAAAATTCCTTTTTAGAAAGATCAGAGGTGGTTTCTTATTTTACTTGGAGTCCATTTACATGGGGGAAGGGACTTTAACAATCAGTGGTACTTATCCAAATTTTGTCTCCCATAGGTACTCACATTCTTCCACTTCAAAATCCTTTCCCAACATTTCCAGAAGAAAATTCAGTTCTCCAATTCTGCCTCATCCCCACAGGAAGAAAAGGCAGCTTCCTAGGGCAGCAGCCCTGAAAGGCTCCTAACTTAGAGAAGAGGAACTGAACAATGTATAGTGACATATATCATTTGTGTGGTCCTTCTCTTTATACAGGTCATTAACATGCATCATCTCAAGTGTCTGAAGAGGTATGAATTGTGTTTAATTAAAACCTGAGTGATAGAAGTAGATAGAAAGTTATTTCGAGGTTATTCATACATCTCAGTCCCTCTTATCAAGCTTTCAAAGCTCTATTCTAAAAGGTTAGGGGGTGGGAGGAGGCAATTATGTCTCTTCTCTAGCAGCTGCCAGAGATTACTGCCGTCAGAGTAATTATCACCAAATAATTGTCCCCTTTCTTCCCCGCTGAAGGGGCAGAATGGGAACAGAGACTTCTCTGAAATTGATTTGTACTTGCTGAATACGAGTTGGGTAGCTCAGGTCAATTGGCACCCACTGGAGGATTTCAGCATCATGCCTGTTGACCTTAGAGAGAAATTAAAATTCATCTTATACAAAAGGGGAAACATTAAATGTCACGTGCTTGAAGTTATTCCAGATTTCTTGAAGTTGAGCAACTGTGGTTTCAGAGTAGGAAAAGTGCTTATTTTAGCCTAAAACAAATTCTCCTCTGCTGAGGATGATTCCAGAAGATGGGGACAAGAGGAGCATTTTCCGGAGCCCTGGACTTTGAGACAAGTCCCTGGCGTATCTCTACAGTGGTATTTGTGAAAAGATGGTGCTAACACCCCCGAGTCCATTCCCTGCCTTTATGATGTTCACAGGGAGATTATTCAAATTGTTTACTTGGCTGGTCTCTGGAGCAGAGCAGTCACAAAGTCCAGATTCTCAGAGGGAGTCCTCAAAGTTGTCAGAGGACTAATGATAAGATAGGCTGTAATGTGAATGAAGAGTTCTTCAAAATCAATAGTGTCGTATTTCAGGCTGCTGTCTACCCAAGAATACCCTAGACTGCTGGGAAATAAAACATTCCACACAAACAAATATTTGTAGACAATTCTATGCAAGGTGGTGAGCAAGAAAAGTAAAATGTGTTATTATCAGTATCCTTAAAGATGTGTAATGCAAAGGTGGGAAGATGGCCATCGCTTTATTCTATCATTGAAGTGCTGTAATTTTAACCAATAAACCTGCATTACGCTTGATGTGCACAGACATTGTGCTAGGGGTGGGGGGTGGGGCAGGGAAGAGCCTAAGGCATCCAAGGAAAACTCTGTCTTTGATGGCTTCGCAGTGCAACACCTCATTTGTTTCTGAAGGAAGCACAATGGTAAGGAGTCTTCTGCGTTAGAAGCATGACACAATCAGTTTGAGATTTGGCTTCACCACTTGTCCTGCAGCAGGTCACTGATCTCTGTGTGCCTCAGTTTCTTCCTGTGCAAATTGAGGATAATGATACGCTAGCCACCTAGCCTACAGGATTGTTGTGAAGACTAAATGAAATTAAACAAGCAAAATCTCATTATAAATTGCAGAGCATTATGCAAATGTGATCATTATTATAATTATGGGTCACAGTGAAAGAGCTATTAGAGTCCTAAAAACAATGGCACCTGCTACATAAACAACCCTATTCAGCAACTCCTGTTTTCTAATACCCTTAAAAATCTGCACATGAGAAAAGCAGGTCTGCTTTCCTTCAAAGGCCAGGGTGTATTATAAACATTTGTGTGGCCCTGGTGCCAAGAGCACAATAGATGCTCAAAAAAACGTTAAAAAAATAGAATTGCTATGTGGCTCCACAGTCAGAGTAGAGAAAAGTGCACCAAAGGGGCTACTCTAGCTACTGCTGGGCTCAGAACCAGACATTTTAAAGGTCACAATTAATCAATGTCTCTTCTTATGTAACCATGCAAATATGTCAGTAGTAATGGCAAATTTGAAATTGTTTACCATAGACCAACCATGGGGAGTTCCTCTCCCTCCTCTTTCATCACCAGAACAACGCTTCTTGCTGGGAGATTTGATCATTGCTCAAGTTTCACCTTGACATAAAATCATAGAAGTCTGCAGAAAGTATGTGAGGAAACTATGAAAGCATGAATTCTTAGATAATTGGAAACCAACTTCAAAAGTATAAAGTTTGAGTTGGAAAAGGATCCAATGTCAGAGTCTAGATTATGTAGGGCCCCGCACAAAGACCCAAGGTGCTTGTCAACCTGTGGGGCATTGATTTTTGAAGAAGAGGACTATGAGTGCCGTTGTAGTTAACACGGTTCCATTTTTGACCTTTGGACAAATATCTTAAATTCTTCCATCTACTTTTTCCAACTTCATAAAATGTATTCACCACCTTTCTCAATATACTACAAACACAGCAACACAAAACATCCTTGAGGCCATGAAAAAGTGGGGGAGAATAAAAAAAAAGGATCACATTTGTTCATTTAGACCAATACTGAAATTGACCAGGAGGAAGGTTGGCCGGGAGGAATGATTCCAGAACATGGTTGGGGGCAGTAAGAAGCTGGCCCAGGATGTAATCCTCTACATGGAACTGTGAAATATATACCTCTACTTATGGGACTGAGCTCAGAATAGACCAAGCATTCCTTATGATAAGTCTGTCCACCCTCCTATGGCCAACAGAGGAGTTACATGTATGAGAGGATCAACTATGAATCCTTTGCCCTCTGCCCAGCCATCTCAGCACTAAAATGTATGACAGCATCTGAGCAGAACTCCCGAAGTGCACATAGCTGGCGCCTGGGTGTGGCTCGGGCAAACACCTGACCCACACAGGCCTCTCGCTCTCCTCACTCAAGCCAGATTTTTTTTTCCTTTCCGCCACTCTCCACAGGACAGAGTGTTGGGAAATGGCTTTGAAAAAGGGAAAACTATCTTGAAACCAAAGATATTCATTTAGACTTGAACAAAGGTGTTTGTTTGGTGGTGAGGGTAGGGATACAGAAATAGAAATAGCATAGGAAAAGGAAAAGATTCCAAATAGTTTCAATTAAAACTTTTTTCAGAAAGATTCTCACATCCTCATATCTATGAGCCCAAGTCAATAAAATCTATTTAATCCAAGCTCTGCCCTAAAGAACAGGACCACATAAGCAGCCCCTCCTGGCCAGCCCCTGAATCCAGCCTCTCCAGACCCAGCTCTCTCATCTTGGACCACAGAATTCCAGGAACTATTCAGGATGGGTTGGCATCCCTTTTATTTTACAGGTGAGGAAATGAGCTAATGGTGAAGTAACTTGCACAAGGTCCCAGAGCTGGTGAGTTAGAGCTGAGATCTTCCAATACCTTCCATCTACTCCTATAGACAAAAAGCAGTGGATAATGATTTTACTTTATTTTTGTCCTGTGAGTGACCTGGCTTCATTTGCAAAAGAAACCTCTTCTCCAGTTATCAACTTGTCAAACCCAGGAAGAGATTTACCATTATTTTTCAAATCTGTGTTTTCAAAATAGTACTTGCATTATAGCACACATCACAGAATACCTTTAAATCGATCCCAGGAATTTCTAACCAAATAAAGCCCATTCACAAAAGGACACGTGCACATAGCAAATTCCTTGCATTACCTGCTGACCTTCTTCCTTCTCTTCTTCACATGGCAGTCTGTGAGACTGCCATGCCTAAGCACAAGACGAAGCACGAGCGAAGACTTCGTTTGTGTTAATAGATACGCAGAACACTAGTTTCACCTAGTGTTTTGCCCTGCGTATCAGTTGACATAGGTCACACACACACACACACACACACACACACACACACGCAAACACTTTTACTAAGAAATGAATATACAAGTAAAGCACTAAAACCAGACAAGGTCTAGAGACGGTGATCCTGATGGCCTGCATTGGCATGGAGCTCCGGTTCCCCTCCTACTATCCGCTGCCCCCCACTCTCTTGGGTCCCGCCCAGACATGGCCCAACTGCCCTCAACCAATGCAGGCTCTACACCCTCCTGTGCCAGGTGATCAATGCCTTTCTTCATTTCTCTCCTAAAGATTTCTCCTGCTGTGAGTCTGGAAGCTCTTTCTTTCACAACATATTCCTCCTGGAATCATTTGGTCTGTCAGAAACATTGGCATGTTCTAGGCTGCAGTGAGTGCCTTCACCTTGTGATCTAAACTTACACATTTACTTCTCTACTTTCTATAAAGGCATCAGCTCCCTTTCCTGGCTAGAAGCAGAACGTCCGCCTCCCCCCCGTTGGAAAGCTCCAGGCTCACCCGCAGAATTCTGCTTCATTTCTTATGCACCTCTGCAGCTCATTCATTTGAAGCAGAGATGACAGGTTCTGTTTATTGATCCTCAATCTCACTGTTGGCCGAGTCATCATCTTTAACACTTGCTAACTTTTAAGGGTCTTCATTTGGGTTCCCCTGTGGGGTTTCTCTAAGGCAAGGATTTGGGTAAAGTAAATGATTTGACTCTTGACTCCAGGAAAGCATAGTGAGCGAAGAAAGGAAAGTGAATAAAGAGTATACTAAGAAGCTGTAGGTAATAGGGCTTCCTGCTGTAGGAAACCCTCTAAGGGATAAGGTAGAACATTCCTCAGAATGAGAGCGAGAAAGCTGGGTTATTTATGCAACCAGGCCTGTCCCTCCTTAGCCAAGGGTTGTTCATCTAGCTGTAATTCCCAGGCATTTACAGCCTAACCTATGAGTTTCCAAGATCAAATCCCTGGCCAGAGAATGCCCTCAGGCAGAGAAAAGCAGGAGGATGTCCATTTGTACACCAGCTGTCTACGGTTGGACCCTACGGCATCTGCCATAAAGGTGACTGTTGCTACTACTCAGAGCCCCCCTCTGTGTGACATTTCAGGTTTTAATTTAACACGCACTGAATGCCTACCATACATAAGGTACTAGACTAGACTCAGGTAAATACCAAGATGTATAAGACATAGTTAGTTCTTCCCCACCTAGAACTTTAGATCTGATGTGGGAGACAGACAGAAATAAAAGTCACTGTAGAATAAAGTAGAATATGAAAAGTGCCATACAGTATTAGAGACACATACTGTGAGAACTAGACAAAGATTACATTAATTTTGACTAGAGGGAAAAGGCTATATCAGTGCAGTTTTCTAAAGCCAAAGTATTTTAAACATATACTAAATCAACAAACATCCAATTCTCACCAAAATAAAGAAAAGAAATATTCTTTCACAGGGTCCTAATGCCAGAAAACAGCAAGAAAATCAGAACCATTTTATCTCAACTCATAGAAGGATATGTCACATACTTCAATATCATCCCGTCTTATAGATACAACATTTAAAATGAAATCACAAGAGCAAGATATTCCTTCTGCTCCATATTTAATTTTACATTTTTATTCTGTTCTCATTTGTAGAAATGAGTTATTAACAGTCTTTGTGAGGCTCCCAAACTCAACAAATGTGACCTTCTTTTGTTTCCCCTGCAATAGGCAGTTACTTTCCATGTTCCTGCATTTGATGGGCAACTTTGGAATGAGGCCGAACAAGGTGAAGAAGGTGGTTGACTTTAGCATGAAAGAGAAGGGCTGGGGACATGTCTAGGGGTGAGGAGGGGAGGAGTAGAAAACAGATGGATGAGTCAGCCCATATTCATGGAAAGCTAGGGTTTTGTTGGGAGAATCTCAAGCAAAGTGATGTCACAGGAAGGTGAACCACTAACGACCCAAGCTGAGAAAGAGTAAGCCATCAGCAAGAGAATTGCAAAAGCCATCCCCAGCATGGATAGACTATCCCTGCAGGATTCACCACGTTCCCCCCAGAAGAGCAGGTTTTAACCACCGGTAGGCTATAATACATCTCACAGTGTTAGCTAAGTAAAAACGTCCCTGCTTCTTTCTCTCTTCTCTTTCCCCTTCCTCCAACCCAGGAGGAGCCAGAGGCAACCTAGAGAATTGATGAGAAGGGGTGAAAAACAAGGCAACACAATGGAGAAGCCAGTGATCTCCTCCACTGCAGGTTTGTATTTGGAGTCATGTGCCAATGATAGGGAGAAGCTTTCACCTTGAAGGAAGTGTACATTTTTCATTATTGCATTGAATTGAAAATAATAATTACTAAACTGAGACTGTTCTTCTGACTAGGAATGATCAGAGTGCTTGTCTGAGAGAGTCCAGCCTCCAGAATGGGCTCGGAAAGACAACGGGTGAAAATGAAATTAGCTATGTTCTGCATAAACTCAGTGAGTCCTATTTGCTGAGAATATGGTTAAAGCTGTAGGAGCTCAGCTGAGATCCTCTGCGAATCAGTGTACAGTGCTAGAGACATACACTGGGCTCATCAAAAACTCCCAGACCCAAAATGGGATCAGGATCCCTCCCTCTCCATCCGTGGTCTTTATACAGGGCAATCAGGGGCTTGACTTTTGCCCCGAAAATGTTACAAGATTCTTGAGATTTTCTCCATTGTGGGCAGTCCTGAGACACTGATTAATCACTGAAAACACGTGGCTGTTCTGCTTCCACACCAAGACTGCGAGCCTTGATGAAACTGGCAGCCATTTTCCTTACTGGTTCTACCACCTAAGCTGCCACAAACTAGCAGAGCACTAGTCTTTCTACTTTGGGGATGTGCCCCAAACCCTGTCACCTTCATGGTTCGAGGGAATCTCCACCTGCTTTCATGCTTCCAAACACAGTTGTCTATTCTTCTTCTTCCAGAACTCTCCCATGAGCTCTCCCCTCCATGAGACAGTAAGGACACGCCTGGCCTTTTCCTCCAGAGTCTGCACTTGTGGAAAAAGATGTGTAGCAAATTCTGCTGCTGCATTCTGAATCTATGTGCTCATCTCTCAGCTCTACATGCTTTGCTCCTACTGCTCTCTCTTGCAATCTCCAAAGACCTACCTTGAGCTGTAAGTGTCACTCAGCCTGGAAGCAGAGCTGGAAGTGCTGGAAGTGCATTGCCACCAACCAGGGACTCACGGTTAATGACTTCCTGGTGCAGCAGAGTGAAAGCCCAGCTCTCTTGTCTCGAGCTAAGACAAATTACAGTATAATTTAGACTTCAGTGCTCCTCTTGGGATCAGGCTAAGGATGGACCTCACCTGAAGTCACACACTTGCTTAGCTTTTCCACCTTACCTGTCCTGCTTCCCCACTCCCTTCCTAGTTTCTCCTTAGAACACTTTATGACTAATCCATTTGCTCTTGAATCCTTTTTTTGGGGTCTGTTTCCCAGAACCAACCTAAGACAAGGGGTTAGACCCACTCAGTTTTATCAAACTGTACTACCTGCTAACTTTACTCTGTAAAATGAACTGGTCTCTAAGCAGCACGGGAAGCACATAAGAATGCAGGTCCTAGGCTGGCGCAGCTGGGTGAGCTGGACCACAATCTCACCCTGAAGCACCCCCAATGCACACAGCAAACCTCTTAAGAAGTCAGAGTGATTTTTTAAGCAGTCTTTACAGTGCCTAAACTCAAAGACATTAGTCACAAACAAACATTTATTCAAATTTGTTTTGACTCTCCCTCTTTGTTTTTAAATCTATTTGACTGCCAATCTTTCCAGTTTGTACCTGAGGAGATTGAATAAACATTCTGCTTAAAAGCTTGCATTTTAAAAGCTGAATACCTATTGAAAGTTAGGAGACCATACAGATAAGGGTCAAGATAAACCTAAAATGGAACTGTGAGTGAAATTCAATACCTGTTCCTTTATATGGAATGGTGCAAAGTTAAGTTAATTGAACTGGATGATAGAGCAATAGTCAACAGAAAAATCAACAGAGGTACACTATGCACCAACTTAAAGGGCCTTAGCAACAGAGCTCATAGACCTAAGACGGATAGGGAAAGGTCAGCTCCTTAGAGATATAGACGTGGAGGGCTCTGACTCATGGATAGGCCTCACCAATTTGAATGCACCTGTTTTTTCCTGATGCCCCATTTGGAGAACACTAACGAGTCACAAAGAACTCAACTGGCCCCTCCTGGACCAGTCAGGGGACAAGTCAGCCATGATTTTCTTCTCATGGTGCACAAGGGCAGTGTGACCCCCACCATTCCAAGTAAATTTATGGAGAAAGAGAGTCAATGAGAAAAACAGCAACGTGCATCTCACAGTTGCCCATTCAGGCCTGTCCTCCTCACTGAGCTGCTCACTGTGACCAGAATCCACATCAGCAAGTTTCCAAATTTCCTCTTTTTATCCCTTCTTTGCACCATCTAATGTAGTGGTGGGGCAATGTTAATGAGTTGAAACCACAGGAAATGGTTCTTACATATATTTTTTATCTATTGGGAGAAGCATCAACTTAAAAATATTGAGACGCAAAACAGTTCAGTTAAGAGATTAGGTGCTGGAGCCAGCCTGCCAGTTCAAATCTGACACCAAAGCATAACAGTCATGCATTCTTCAGCAAACTTCTTCGACACTATGTGCCTGTTTCCTCATTTGTCAAATAAAGATGATAATACTAGCACCTACCCTCTAGGGTTGTTGTGAACGTTATATGAGCTAATATTTGAAAAATGTTTAGATGAGTATCTAACACATAGAAAACACTCATTAAACATAATCTGTGACTCTTGTTCCAATTGCTACTGTTATTTATATCATCTTTATTATCATCATTGTCATCAGCCAACCTTTCCCTAAGAAAACTTACAAACTTGAAGTAATAGCTATTTAATTCAAAATAAAGATATAGCATCTGCCCTGTCCCTTAAGTCCCTAAAATCTAAAAAAATTCTTCAGGTTTTCTCTACATGTATCTTGATCAAGAAGTCTATTCTGTAGAACTTTTAAGCCAAATGTCTTTTGAATTACATTCTATACAACTCCTCTGATGCCTCAGAAACTCAAGGGACTCAGGAAAGAAGACTCTATGTATTGGATATTGAACACACAATAAGAAAAGCGCAGGTCAAATATCAACTCAGTGTTTCTTCTTCTCCCTGTACAGAGACTCAATGCTACAGACTCTAAAGCTTTTTAGCTTTAGACAAAGTCAGGAATTGAGTTCTTTTACTGTACTTTCCCTCCTGTTGTTCTACCAAGCTAAGGTTATTTTACATCAACTGACATATAATAAAAATGTGTCTCCTCTCTTTCATCTCTTGCCTACTCCAGTTTATTCAACATGTAGCCTCAGGATTATCATTGATCAATACTCATTAATTTTAATACTAGCCTAATACTCAACTGGTTTAATACACAATATTAATACTGAAGCATCATAAACAACAAATAAAATGCCTGGTCTAAAGTGGCTACACGTTTGCAAGTGCAAAAAGAAAATGTGGGGCACCTTGTTAAAAAAAATTATTAAGAGTACCAAGACCACTGCACTGTACATCTGAAGCTGAAGTTGAATAATATTGTATGTCAACTATAATTTAATATATATAGTTGTGGGATATGGAGTATAGCATAGGGAATAGAGTCAATGGAATTATAATAGATATATACAATGTCAGAAGGACAACAGATTGGGAGAGGGAGTTATCACTTTGTTAGGGATGAAATGTCTAACTATTGCATTGTTTTGTACACCTGAAACTGAAAAAAAAAGAATTTCAAGATAGTGAAGGACATACAGAAGAAGCCACCTTGAGACGAGTAGAAGGGACAGAGATGTGGGATGGGCTGGTCCCACACCTGCATGTGAACATTAAAAATCAACCGCAGAGGTCCCCTCTGAAGAAACAAGGAGTCCTAGCCCTACACCAGGCTCCCTAGCCCAGGATTTCAGTACCAGGGAGAGAAATCCCCATAACTTCTGGCTGTGAAAACCAGAGGACATTGTGGCTGAGTGAGACGAAGAGTGGCTGTAGTCCCATACACTCCTCTTAAAGAGCAGGTGCACAGACTTACTCTCTGATGGACTCACTTGCTGCGAGCTCCAGTGCTGGGGCAGCATCTTGAAAGGTGCCAGGAACATACAGGGAGGAACTGAATTGTCTGGCTTCAGGGCGAGGGGTGGAGGAGCAGCTTTCTCCAATGGAGGAGCTGGTGGAAGCCATTTGTTGAGCCCTTCCCGCTCATGGTATGCAAATGCAGGTAGACACCATGTCTGAGCCTCCATCAACCTGGCTATCACCTTTCGTCTTCCCTGCCCTAGTGATTCGCTTATACCATGCCCCCACTCAACTATTGGGCATGCAGCACCTGGCTTCTGTGTGTCCCATTCATTTGGCTAAGCAGCCCTAAGCCCAGCACTAGCGACAGCTGGCAACACTTTGTGGCTTAGCCTCTTGAAGAACCTCCACACCCAGCACAGGTGGTGACCATCTGTGGGTTGCTTTATGGCTCATGCCAGGTGGCCCCAGGCAAGCACAGGCTGCAGCTCAATGTGGCCTGTGGTGGGGCTGCTCCCAAGAGGCCCCAGGGCTTGCATGCCCAGTGGCCAGCTTCAGACCCAGCTGGAGCATCTCCTGGCCATCTCCAAAGATGACACATCCAAAAGGAACACTGGGCAGGCAGCAGAGCTCTGCTAAAGCAAATCCTCCTGCATAGGGTCAGTCCATGCACAATAGCTCCTCCACTGTAATCACAGCCAGTCATCACAACCAATCAGCCCCAAAATCAATTCCTCTTATGGACGTTCAAATAGCAACCAAGGCTCAACTATAACAGAAGGGCACACACAACCCACACAAGGGACACACCTGGAGCACCCAGCTCAGTTGACCAGGAAGGATGCACCACTGAGCCCCACAGCACACCTGCTACGTAAGGCCACTCTACTAAGACTGGGAGACATAACTGTCCTACCTAATGCAGCCAAAATGGGGAGATAATGAAACATGTCCCAAACAAAAGAAAAGAACAAATCTCCAGAAAAACAAATAAACAGAAGCAATCTACCAGATGCAGAGTTCTAAATACTGGCTATAAGGATGTGCAGTAATCTTAGGGAGAACTTCAAAAAAGATATAGGAAACATAAAAATAGAGATAGAAAACAAAAAAGAACCAGTCAGGAAAAAAGAATACAATAACTGAAATGAAGACTACATTAGAAGGAATCAACAATAGATTAGATGAAGCAGACGATTGAATCAGCAATTTAGAACATAAGGTAGCAGAAAACAAACAGAACAGGAAAAAGAAAAAAGAACCCCCCAAAATGAGGATAGTTTAAGGGGTATCTCAGACAACATCAAGCATACCAATATTCTCATCATAGGGGTACCAGAAGGAGAAGAGACAGAGCAAAGAATTGAAAGCCTATTTGGAGAAATAATAATGGAAAACTTCCCTAACCTGGTGAAGGAAATCAACGTACAAGCCCAGGAAGCACAAAAAGCCCCAAACAAGATGAACTCAAAGAGGTCCATACTAAGACAAATCATAATTAAAATGCCAAATGTTAAAGACAAAGACAGAATCTTAAAAGCAGCAAGAAAAAAGCAGTTAGTTCCCTACATGGGAGTTTCCATAAGACTGTCAGTTGATTTTGCAACAGAAACTTTTCAGGCCAGAAGGGATTGGCAGGAAAATTTTCAAAGTGATAAAAAGTAAAAACCTACAACCAAGATTACTCTATCCAGCAAAGCTACAATTTAGAATCAAAGGACAGAAAAAAAGTTTCCCAGACAAGAAAAAGCTAAAGGAGTTCATCACCACCAAAACAGAATTACAAGGAATCTTAGAGGGACTTCTTTAAGTTGAAAAAAAAAAAAAGATAAAAAGTATTAATAATAAAATGGCAATAACTATATATCTGTCAATAATTACTTTCAATGTAAATGGATTAAATATTCTATCAAAAGAAGGGGTGGCTGAATAAGAAAACAAGACCCTTACATATGCTGCCAACCAGAGACTTACTTCAGATCTAAAGACACAGTGACTAAAAGTAAAGGGATGGGAAAAAGATATTTCATGAAAATGGACACAAACAAACAAAAGATGGAGTAGCAATACTTATACCAGACAAAATAGACTTTAAAACAAAGGCTATAACAAGAGACAAAGGAGGACCCGGCAACCCCACTTCTGGGTATTTATCCAAAGAAACCCAAAACGTTACTGCAAGGGAACATGTATATCCATATATTCATTGCAGTATTGTTTACAATGGCCAAGATGTGGAGGCAGCCTGGGTGTTCCATAGATGGATGAAGGGATAAAGAAGATGTGGTACATGTATACGAGGTCTCACAATTAAGTTCAAGAACTTGTTGCAACGATGTTGCTAACCTTTTTTGCTGTACCAACTGGACAAACAGTTAACCAAGCTTACTATTTGGAAGTGCTGAAAAGGCTGCATGAAAAAGTTAGACAACCTGAATTTTTCTCCAGTGATTCATGGCTCTTGCACCACGACAATGCACCAGCACTGTCTGTGAGGGAGTTTTTCACCAGTGAACAAATAACTATATTGGAAAACCCTCCCTACTCACCTGATCTGGCCCCCAATGACTTCTTTCTTTACCTGAATATAAGGGAAATATTGAAAGGAAGACATTTTGATGACATTCAGGACATCAAGGGTAATATGATGATAGCTCTGATGGCCATTCCAGAAAAAAAGAGTTCCAAAATTGCTTTGAAGGATGGACTAGGCACTGGCCTTGATACGTACTTCGAATGTGACCATACTGATATTCAACAATGAGGTATGTAGCACTTTTTCTAGGATGAGTTCACAAACCTATTTGTCCTACCTCAAACAATGGAATATTGTTCAGCCACGGAAGGGAATGGGTTATTGCCATCTGCGGCAGCATGGATGGACCTGGAGGGCATTGTGCTGAGTGGAGTATGTCTAACAGAGAAAGACAGATGCAATGTAATTTTGCTTACATCTGGAATCTAAAGAACAAACTAAAGAAAGAAACAAAATAGAAACAAACTCATATATACAGAGAATATTTTGATGGTTGACAAATAGATGGGAGGGGGGTTGGGGGTGGGTGAAAAAGGGGAAGGGATTAGAAGTACAAAGTGGTTGTTACAAAGTAGTTATGAATATGTAGGGTATAGCATAAGGAATATAGTCAATAATATTATAATAACTATGTATGGTGTCAGATAGGTACTAGATTTATCACGGTAGTAAATGGGAGAGGGTTGATGGGTAGTGTGAAAAAGGGGAAGGGATGAAGAAGTACAAATTGGTAGTTACAAAATAGTCATGGGGATATAAAGTAAAACATAAACAATATAGTCAATAATGCGGTAATAACTATGTATAGTGCCAGGTGGTTACTAGACTAGTCAGGGGGATCACTTCTTAAATAATATAAAGATCTAACTACTATGCTGTACACCTTAAATTAATATAAAATTATATTGAATGTCAATTGTAATTGAAAATTTTAAAAAGGGGCAGGGAAAGGTGAAGGGAATAAGAGGTCCAAATTTCCAGGTATAAAACAAATAATTCATGGAGATGTAATGTACAGCATAGAGAATATAGTCAATAATACTCTGATAGCATGGTACAGTGTCAGATGGTTGCTGGACTTATCATGGTGGTCACTCCTTTAGGCATATAAATGTTGAATAACTATTGTATACACCCAAGACTAATGCAATAGTGTATACTAGCTATATTTAAAGAAACATTTTAAAAACGATATTAAACTGAAAAAAATTAATAAAAAAAAAAGAATTTCAAGATGGTGAGAATAGAGCTTTAAACCAAGTACCGGGCCCTTCTAAGTGCAGGTCTCTGTGTGACTACACAGGTCATTATGCCCCCATGATGGCATTCCTGGTCACAGAATCGCTGCCACCACCACTACCACTCTGGCTCAACATTTTTAATACTGCCCTCATCTCTTGCTTCAATCCAGCTCTCTGTTCAAGCCAAGAAAGTCATTTTGTCAGCGTCTTCCACTGAAGTTTCACATGTTACTTTATCTGCAATGTTCTGGTCACCCAAATCCCACTCTCTTCAGAGTTCTGCTCAGTGCAGTTTGGATAGCGCATAGCATAGGCAGAAAGGACTACTCCCCCTGCAGATGTTAGAATCCTAGAGGCGTGAGGTGAGATGAGGATGCAGTAGCATGCAAGCATCCTGGGCGAAGCCTGCAGGTCCTGACCCAAGGAACTCCCATCAAGCCAGAGTTCTCCCTTTTTATTTGCATTTATCACTGCCCAGAGGCTCTAGCTCTGGTATGTGGAGCTCTGAACAGGTCGGCAGTGGTACTGTGGCTGCTGTTTCGCTTTCACAAGCCTATTTGTATCTGACCCCATTTCCTCATTATTAAGATCTCAAGCTGTGAGGAAGAAGAGGCTTAGAGTCAGAGCCTTGATTCCTAATTTTGGCTCTCACTAGTAGGGCAAGACAGTTAACCTCTCCAAGCTTCAATTCCCTCACCTGTAAAATGGGATAATGAACGCCCGCCCTGCCTGCCTCACAGGATTATGGTAAATCTCAAATAAGATATATGTGAAAGCGAACTTCGAAGATCTGTGCCCATTCACTCTTCTTCATTTCCATCCCTCTAAACATAGCACAGTGTATTCAATAAATGTTGAAAGAATCAATAAAAACCAAAACCCACTATACTACCATGTTTCCCCGAAAATAGGACCTAGCCAGACAATCAGTTCTAATGCATATTTTAGGGGAAACACAGTATAAACAAGTCAACTTTGTGAGGGCACAGACCACTGACTTCCATTTTTAATTGCAATGTCAAAAGGTTACAAAGCAACCTTCCGAAGAGCATGAGTATTCCATTGGTAATGCAAATAAAGGTTCCTCTTTTCTTGCCTTAGGTTTCAGAACTATGAGTGCACAGTCACTTTAAAATTCTTTCCCATTCCCTCTCTCTAATTACATGGTATCTTGCGCCAAAAGATAGACCATGAGATCGTGCTGTTGCTACAACTTGCAAGTGACACAAATTATCATTAGCAAGCTGCATCTGAAACTGAGTTAGAGCACTGCATCCAAAATGATCCCAGGAGAAACAGCCCACTCTAATGTCAGAAAAGGTTGAGTTCACAGCTTAAGGACACACATCGTGACCAACCTGCAGATGTTGTAAAAACATTCATTATTTTTACAGCAGGTCAGGGAGACTAAACCAACTGCTCTTATCTGTAATGATTTGGAAAAAAAAAAGGGGGGGGGGCTACCAACGCATTTCACACGTGCTGAAAACTCCAGGCTAAATTGGTTTCAAGACATAAGGCCATCAGTGCATTCAAAGAAATAGTCTCTGCAATTATCACTAATTAACCAGCCCTAACAGTTGGGAGCCAGTTGGAAAGGCTTACCCTTGAATGTAAATGAGGGAGGAGGGACCTGCTGGGATGAGATGCTGTGGCATATTTGTTTTGGTTTGACATCTTTCCAGATATGTTTTAGTTTACATAAATATTTGAAGGTTGGCTCGGACAGGATTTACAGCACAATAGTATTAGGAATGCCTTTATAAAAACTTTGATATGGTCTAAATTAGATTTCAACGAGGGAAGCTGTGGGAGCAGGAGTGTTTTTCAATGTTTAACTTAATGGCCTGATCAGCACCTCATAACACTTAATAAATCACAGGTACCTCTGACTTAGAATGAGCAAGCAGTGTTCCCATGGCTCCATTTTTAGCTATAGATTTCAGAAGGAATGGACACTGCCTAGAGTGAGAGCTTCCAACGCTCTGGCTTAAGCATTGCATTTGTGACCTTTGGTTGACCTTGGGTTCTGGGACTTGAGGGTTAACGGTGTCTTTTGGCATTTGAGCCTGATTTTTTTCCCAAAGTGTTTAGAGAAATAAGAGAGGACTCCACCCTCTGCAGCAGGGCAAGCTGCTTCCTGTAGAAGCAAGAGTTAGTAACTCAGTTATTGCCTTGTGAAAAATACTTCTTCAGGAGAGGAGCTCTTTCTCAAGGAGTCTGTTTCTGTTTCTCTTTCAGCATATAATTTTGCAAAAGCTCATTCAGACTTAGCACGTTCTTCTGCATAAAGGCAGATAAAGCAAAGGCAGTGCATGAAAAGCCAAAGTCTATGTGTTTTCAAGGTGAGAGTTGGACCAAAACAGGAATCTGACAGGTTGAATCAAACAAAAAGCCCTCACCTCTCTGAATATGGATTTTCTTGATACAGATTCTTTCCTCCTGAAGGTGGATGATTGAGAGGCAGGTGGATATAGGAAATGTAAACTACATAAATGTCTCTTTTATAAACGCTCATTTTTATTGAGCCTGATGTTTGATTAGGGGTATACCATGAAACATATTAGCCTATTTCTGAATAAAGCAGGAAAGCCTTCATATAGAGGTTTTATTGTTTACATTCAATGAAAGGAAAAGTCTGACTTTAAATATTGAGATTTAATCTACCTCTGAATTAAAATGCTTCTATTGAACTATAACTGTTGGTGTAGTTAGGAAAGGTGAATCCAGGATTTTTGCCCAGCCATAGAATCCCTTAATACAAGGGAGCTATCTATACATGTGGCCACAAACAAACATGCCTGCTTTATTGGCAACTGTCTTCAGTGCAAGAAGAGTTTATTTTCCTTCAGTTGAATAATGTTCTGGTGCCATGGCAGTTTCATAACTCTCCATGTAATTAAGCAGTTGGCATGACCTTCTGTAGCAAGATAATAATAGGAGTTAAGCAAAGGTAGGGCTTGTACACAAGGACACTTTGGACTGCTCAAGCTTACAAATAAAAGCTTTCAAATAAATGCAAACGTGTTTTTCAAATCCTGAGTTTTCACTCACTCACACACACACACACACACACACACACACACTATAAGTGAACATGGTAAAATTTCCTATAACTCAAGAACTGCAAGGTACAATTCAAATGATAGCACTGGCTATCATTTATCAAATGCCACCCCCACCGTCCAGATGAGTTTAAGGATGAATATCAAAGCCAGTCATTTGCGAAAGGTACATCACTACAGATTGCCAGAAGTCAGCTGGTTTTGCAAAAGATATTAAACAAACAAGAACAACAACAACAACAATACATGGTCAGAAGCACAAATTACATGGCCACTGAACACCAATGGTTTAAAACCAAGAACCAGTAGGACAGATGTACACTTTTGGGGGGGGATAGGAAATCTGAGCCCTGTTGTCCCCTAAGAAGCTCAATAAGCAGGAAACAGATAAGTACTCTCCAAAGATGGCTGCCGTCCATGCCTTCCCTTCCTACACACATATGCTGCTTCTCCCATCAAGATGTGCTATTATAATTCCCTCTTTGAATCTGAGCTGGCTCTAGTGACTAGCTAGACAATAAACATGGCAGAAATGAAGCTTCATGACTTTTCAGACAAGTTCAGTAGAGCCTTATAGCACCCCCAGCCTCCCCCAGGTCTTTTGGAACATTCAGTGGTGGAATTCTTCCTCTGAACTCAGCCTTCATGCTGAGAAAATCCCAAACCTCATGAGAAGCCATGTGAGCACTGTGGTAGACAGTCCCAGCTGGACTCCCAACCAATAGCCAGTAGCAGCTACCTGCCATGCAAGCAAGCCATCTTGGATATGCAGCCCCGGTCAACATCAACTGCATGAAAAACCACAAGCAAGAACTGCCCAGCTGAGCCCAGTTAACCCACAGAACCATGAGTGATAATAATAGCATGTGTGTGTGCGCACGCATGTGGGTGCATTCAGTGTGAAATTCCCTTGGTCATCTTTTGTTTATCAATTTATAAGAGCTTTTTTGTAAATTAGGTATATCAACTCCTTACCTAACATTTCAATACCATACATCCCCCTCATTTTGCCATTTGCCTTTCATCTGCTGCAAGAGGTTTAGTTTTTTATTTTGATGTCATCAGATATTTCAATTATTTGCTTTTACGACTTCTTTTTCTATGTGCTACTTCATAGACCTGCCCCACACCAAAACTATATTCATTTATTTGGCCATTTATGTGTTAACTTAACAAATATTCATTGAGCACTTACCTTGTGCCAGGGACTCTCTCCATTGTCAGGCGTATAATATGAATAAGACAGAATAGGACCATGTTTTCACTAAGCTCAGTCTTCCAAGGGAGGAAAAGAATTTGAACACAGAACTGGTATAATGTGAACTGCAGTGATGAGGAAAGTACAGGTTGCTATGGAAGCCTACAGCAGGGACACTTATGGGATTCCAGGGAGCTCAAGGAAAGCTTCCTGTAAGAAATAAGGTTTAAGCTAACACCTGAATTATGAGTTACACATTTATGGCTTCATTTTATATTTAAATCTTTGATCCACTACGAATTGAAATTCAAGTTTGAATAGTAACATAGATAATAAATATGATGTAAATGTAAGCAATTATTATTTTTCATACTGAATTTCTAAATATACTTAAGTCTGTCTCTGGACTCTGTATCCTGTATCCTGTTTTAAAAATCTGCCTCTTTTTGTTTCATAGGGTTTCTTTTTATAATTTCTGTTTTATTTTTGGCAAAGATAAAAAAAATTATTCATTTTTTTTCCTACTGATGATTTTACACTAAATTATTTTTCTAGATATCCACTTGCATTTTTGTCAGTCTATTATAATAAAATCATTTTGTAACTATATTTATTATAGTTTTAGTTTAACTTCAAAATATTATTTAAACTAAAAGTATATATACATATATTTAGAGAAAGAGAGAGCCAAAAAAATGTATTCAAATTTTAAGAAAGGAAAAAATGTATTAAAATTATGCTGATGGTGACCACTTTGAACACCTCTCATAATTGCAAAAGTCAAAAGTGACATATTCATCTTGTTACCGGTATATATTAAGTATTACAATTTTAATAGTTTTGTCCTTTCTTAAAATGTGTATATGTTTTTTGGCACCGTGTGTGTGTGTGTGTGTGTGTGTGTGTGTGTGTGTGTGTGTCACTTAATGAGGAATAATAAAATGACACCCATGCACCCTCCACTATGCTCTGACCTATGAAATGCCCATGTACCTATCCCTGGTTTGTCCTCCTTCTTGCTCTAAGCTAATCCTATACTGTATTAGCATTAAGCATTCCCTTGCTTTTCTTTATAGTTTTACTACAAGTGTATTTTCCTAAACAATGTAGTTTTTAGTTTTGCCGATTTCTAACTTTTCCTAAATAAAATCGTTCTATGTGTATTTTTCTGTAACTTCCTTTTGTGATTCCACATGGTGTGTGTGTGTGTGTGTGTGTGTGTGTGTGTGTACACATACAGAGGGTGCCAAAAAAATGTATACACATTTTAAGAAAGGAAAACTGTATTAAAATTGTAATACTTAATATATACCAATAACAAAAGATGAATACACGTCACGTTTGACTTCTGCAATTACAAGAAGTGTTCAAAGTGGTTTCCATCAGTGTAATTTTAATACAGTTATTTTTCCTTTCTTAAAATTTGTATACATTTTTGGGTGGCTGGCATAGCTCAGTTGGTTAGAGCGCAAGCTCTTAACAAGGTTGCCAATTTGATTTCCACATGGGCCAGTGATCTGTCCCCTCCACAACTAGATTGAAAACAACAACTTGACTTGGAGCTGAGTTGCGACCCCACAACTAGATTGAAAAAATGACTTGACATCCTGGAAAAATACACTGTTCCCCAATTAAACAAAAAGAATTGTATACATTTTCTTGGCACCCTCTGTATACTAATGTGCACAATGTGCTCATATATTTTTACTGCTGTATAACATTTTACTATATATACACGTTGAGGGTTTTTTTATTCATTCCATTACGGATGGATATTTGGATTACTTCCAGATTTTTGCTAATAGGAATAATGCTTCCCTGAACATATCCTGGCTTGTGTACAAAAATTTCTCTGAGATACATACATAGGAGGCAAATTGCTAGATCATAGGGCATGCATATAATCAACTTTAGTAGTTAATGCCAGATTGTTTTACAAAGTGTACCAAATTATATAACCTCAAGCAGTCTTTGAAAATTCCAGTTGCTCCATATCTTTTCCAACACTTGGTATTAATTAGCTTTCCAATGTTTGCTAATCTGGTAGATATGAAAAGGATATAATTATGGTTTTATGTATTGTCTTGACATATGATGTTAATATTTTTTGCATGTTTATTAGCCATTTGTGTTTCTTCTTCTGGAAAATTACTATTTATGACAATTGCTCATTTCTCTTTTGCTATTCATCTTCTTAATAATTCAAAGGAGTTCTTTTTGTATTCTGGATACTAACCTTTTGGTTAGTGCGAAATGTGGCAGATATCTTCTCCTTCCTTATGAATTTTATTTTCTCTTTATGGTGCCATCCGGTATGCTAAAATTCTTGGTTTTAATGTACTCAAATGTATTAATTTTTATCAGTAGTTTCTTTTGCTGTTTTACATAAGAAAACTTTCCCTACCTGAAATCCGAGAGATAGTCTCTATTTTTCTAAAAGCTTTGACATTTTGCCTTTTAATTCCTAAGTCATAAATCCACCTGGAATTGATTTTTGTTTAAGGTATGAAAGAAAAGCATTTTCCATTTTTCATTCTTCATAAGGACAACCAGTGGTCCCACACTTCAATTGAATAGTCTTTCCTTGCCTTATTAATCTTGTACCCATTGAAGGTGACAAATTTTAGGGGTCCCAAGTTTATGCAGAACTCTTCAATTCATCCTCCCCCTAATGAAGCCCCAGTTTTCGCTCCCATCCCTTGAGAATATTTAGCCCATTAAAATCCAGGCAAAATCTACCAGGGATCAACGTAAGGAAATATAGCACAAGGCAGACACCGCTACGAGGTCACATCCCTCTATGGAATCACTCTTTCTTCTGTTTCCGGTCTCTAATTAGTTTTCTTAATTTACCACAAGTTCAATCATACCTTCAGAAGTATTTATTTCAGGTGCCAATATAAATGATTCCTTTACACTTTCAATTTAAAATATTGCTTTTAATTTTTATGCTTTTTTCCAGTTTTTTTAATTTAACTTATGAATTAGTTCTATTTTTTTTCATTATTGTTACTTTTATTCTGATTGGTTGGGTTATGTTTTCAAATTTTCAATGAAGAGTTTATGACCAATTTCTTTACTGAAAGACAACTTGGCTGTGTGACACTCTTTCCCCCTCAGCATTCTATAGATGTCATTCCATCGTCTTCCATCCAAAAATGCTCCTGAAAGAGTTTGGGATTCGTGTGAATTGTTTACCTGTTTTTGTTTTGTTTGTTTTTGTGGGTAGAGGTTTATGGAAGTAGGGGGAGAAACGGAATGATAGTGACCTGTTTCTGTTTCTATTTTTGGATGATGTGAAAAATTTTTTCCTTTATTTTTTGTTGTTACTTAACTTCACCAGAATGTATCTTGGTGTGAGTTATTTATTAAATTTTTCTGGGCCACTACAGCCCTTACAATCTGGAGAGTCATATTTTCTTTCATTTTAGGAAATGTTTCTTCTATTATATTTTTGAATGTTTTATTTTTTCTTTTCTTGTCCATGAATTGCAATTTTCTGTGTCATGAATCTCCATTGGCTATTCTTCATATCCATAATTTAATTTCTAATCTCTTGCAACTCAGTCCTTTTCCTTAGTCACTTCTGTGATTTTTCTCAATTCTATCTTTTATCTCACTGATTTGATGCTTTGTAGTATCAATATTGTTCTTTTACTTCTAATGTAATTTTAATTTCTGTAACAAAATGGCAATACTAGTCAGGCTGTAGTCATGAATACTCTACTGTACTTTAGATTTTAAATGACCTTAATCTCACAATCCTTGAAGACTCCTATGAGGAGTGGGAAAAGAATATAATTGGCTGTATTGTGAAGGGAAAAAATGTAAATATAAAAGATAAACTAGTATTTGTAATGTTTTTATGTGCTCTTATTTTGTTTCATTTCTCCAACTGTACATTCCATTTTTAAAAAGAATTTGGGAAAATAGCCAAATATGAGTAAGTTTGGCCACATCCAGAGTGAGCTGACAAATTTGCTTTCCATTCTACAATTCTGCAGTATATACTGTTCAGACTATTTAAAAGTCTCATCAACTCCTCTGACACACTGAGGATACTTGTACATCATTTTTTCTTTTTTAATGAAATAACCACTGTTCTCTATCAAAGTCAAGAGACCCCAGATAAAATCAAAAGAAAGATAAGCAATCATAGTGTTTTCCATCCTTCGGGTTTAAATGAAACACAAAGAAACTCCAGAAAATAAGTGCCTTCTGCAAATGTTGAAAGACCCAAACCAGTTCACTTATACCATTTGGGGGTAGGGGGCAGGGGGCGAGGGAATATAACAGTACTTATCTCAGATATGAAATAATTTCACAGATTCTAATTTCAATTATTATTTCCTTTTTGTGCACGAGGAAGTAGTAGATGGAGCTCTCTAAAAATAGCTAGGGAACTGTGAGTTGCATAAAGACCAGACCCCTTATTTGTCAATGTATTTTTAAAAGTGCACATGAGAATGTCTGTGCAGGATACTCCTAACACTTAAGAATAGGTGGAACTACTATTGCAAAGTTGTCATTTTCAAGGGAAAATCATGTGGGCAGCTTCCTTTATGTCTGGACAAATTAGAGCTGTGCAGGAATTTGCTAATTAGTATGTGGTGATGGCTCCGTTGAGCAGCCCCGGAGCAAGATCCCAGGGGCTAACACAAGAATTTTTAAAGTCACTTTTCCAAGTATAAGAACAGATAAACAGAATTAGAAATATTTAACTTACTAAGAAATAATTATTTAAATTAAGAAGAAAGAATGCAAGAACAAAACTTGCTATTTTCAAATACCTCAGAAATACAAACTCTCTGTGTGACTCACAAACAGAAAGATTAGATAAATTGTGGATTACATTTAAAAAAAAAAAAAAAGAAAAAACTTCCCAATTATAAAGATTGGGGGAAATAATCACCAAAGAAATTTTTTAAAAATAATGATAATAACAATAATAGTTATCATTTACTGAGTGTATATGTCAGTTTCTATTTTAAGCACTTTATAGACATTATCTTATTTAATTCTCATAATAATGTTCTATGTTATCTCCAGTAAACATTTATTTATTTAACAATTTTTTTTAGAGGGCCTACTGTGTGGCAGGCACTGTTCTAGGCAGCAGGATTAGAGATTCATTATAGTAGACAAAAGTCCCTCTATCATGAAGCTTTTATTTGGGGGAAGAGGATGATTGACAATAAACACAAAAATAAGAAAAGTTATTTAAAGTGAAAAGCATTATGCGGAGAATTAAAAATAGTGGGACAGGATAGTCTCTGGTAAACAAGGCAATCAGAGAAGGTATTTCTGAGGAGGTGAAACTAATTGACAAGGAGCCAGCGAGGAAAAGGAAAGTGGCAAGAAATGTTGCTGACAGAGAGAGCAAGTAGAGGACCTCAGGCTGGAACAAATTTAACCACTTCTGGAAGCCAAAAGAAGGCTACTGTGATTGGATCACAGCAGATAAGGGGAAACAGTACAGGATGACAACTAAGGGGAGGTCAGAGAACAGGTCATTGGGATTTTTAGAGGTTAGGGTAAAGAATGGATTTTGTTTTAAGTATTGTTGTGAAGTCTTGGGAAAGTTTTAAACAGAGGAGTGAAATAATCAGATTTATGTTTCTTACACATCACTCTGGCTTCTGTGTGGAGAATGGATCATAGAAAGGCAAGAACGTAAGCAGAGAGATCATCAAGCCTTTCCTTGGAAGCAGCGTGAAGTTTCCCCAGGAGAATCGATGCAGGAGGGGACTTGGTCACTTGTGCTATAATTCAGTCACAGCTGGAACATATTAAATTCTCTCCCACTTCACAGTGTTGAGACAGTGTCAATTAGAGCACCTAACTACTATAAACTTCCCAGGTGATATCGTCTTCCTTTATTAACAACAACAACAAAAGCTTTTAAGTCTTAGAAGCAGTTAACTTACCTGCCAACATAGCCTAATTTCTAACACACACACACACACAGAAAAAAAGTGGAAAAAAAATACATTTTTGCACTCTTTAGTAATGTAGAAATGCCTTCTGAAATGTGTCTGACTTGAGCCAACTATTATCTGTAATGCAAAGCTGACTCTAGAAAATTATTTTCCTGTCTTTCTAATAGTGTGTCCCAGAAGAATCAATGTACAGGAATAGTTAAGAGACTCCTTCTGACCGTGGGGAAATTCAGCCTGTCAAGGTTATTTACATAAAACAAAATAAAATATAAAATAAAATAAAGGATATTCTTCAAATTTTGTTGCATAAGGGGAAATTAATATGTGGCATATAAGATACAGTCCCTTGATGAGGGGAAAAGATCAAAGGAATCATGAACATTGATGTGTCATAATGAAATCATCTATATCTTATCCTCCTTTTACAATATTCTTAGCTTTTAAGACAAGTACCTGAGTGGTAATTGCCCAGAACATTTAGGTTTGAAAACCAAAAACATCCACCAGACCCAAGGCCATAAAGATCTGAGGACCAGCTCTTAAAGTGCTCACACACTCAAACTCACCTTTCCAGGGCCCCAGGGAGAAGCAGCTGATGGAGAGGTGGCAAGACTTCAAGTGAATGAGGCTCATTTGTTCATCTTAAAGTGTTGGCCTGAGGGGCAAGCAACTAAGTGCACTGCTAGGGGCCTGCTGGCTGGGGAGCATTACTATCTTCACTGTCTCCCTCGGCCTTAGGTGCTGTCTTTCTTTTCTTATTCTTCTTTGTCCTGTGTCATGCAGGGTGTCTGCGGGGTCTCAGGTCCCGTTCCCCACATAAGAACGCAGGACATGGTGAGGCCAAAAAGGAACACCCACGGAGCCATAGGTAAGGGAGTCATACCACTATAATCCCGCTGGCGGTTGGGTTGGAGACACAGGAAGCAGGAGACACAGAATCCTCAATCCACACTCCACCACACTCCGTGCTTGCCAGCCACCATCTTCTTGCTAGCCCCCATTTTCTGCTAGCGTAGCCACGACAGTTATATTAGTGGCCAATGGCTCACTGGTTACAGCTGACGGCCAACTAGCCACAGCTGATGGCCATATACTACTTGAGCCAGCACCTTTCTGTGTGAGGCCGAGAGCCTGGAAACTGCACTCCTGGCTCTGTCCTCACATCCTGCTTTTTCTTGTGGCACCAGCTAAAGGCTCTTCCTCTGCCTCATTCCACTCAACAGGCGCCATTTTTTTTTTCTTTTCCTCTTCCTTTTACCCGTGGCACCATCTTCAAGCTCTTCCCTCTGAGGTACTCCAGGGTGCCAGTATCTCCAGTAGGGAAGCTTTAACATGTGTCTGGTGCCCTGTTTTTTGTGGCTGCTGCCGGGAAGATGCTGCTTGATCACCTGGCTCTGGTGGTGGGATGCAGGTGGAGGTGGAAGGCTTGCGTTCCTGGGTCCCACAAGATTGTAACCATTGGAGAGATACTTCTTGGCAGGTGTCATGCGGGGCAGCCTGCGGGGTCTCTTCTCCCGCTACCCACAAAAGAATGCAGGACATGGTGAGGCCAAAAAGGAACACCCACGGAGCCATGGGTAGGGGAGTCATACCAGTATAGTCTCGCTGGAGGCTGGGTTCACACAATGTGCGACCGGCTGTCTGCTTTTCTGCCAACCGACCAATAACTCTCCTCGACTCCCTCGATTCTCCTCCCCAGCGCAGCCCAGGCAGTTATATCAGTGGCCAATGGCTCAAGGGTTATAGCTGACGGCCAACTAGTCACAGCTGATGGCCATTTACTACCCGAGCCAGCACCTTTCCACGTGAGGCCGAGAGCCTGGAAACTGCTCTCTGGGGCTCTGTCCCCACAGCAGGCTACCACTCCCAAGTCACTGCACAGACAGCTGACTGAAACATGTCCCAGAGCTTTAGCCTGAGGGCTTCAGGTTTGCCTCACAACTACATAGAGGCTACAGAGGTGCTGTCAAGGAAAACAGGCCAGGCCGCCACCTTGGCGCCTTCCTCCTGCCTTGCTACAGCTCGCAGGTATCCTCCCGAAAGGCACTTATACGTTTGACTAGAGCCTGGATTTTTGCGGCTGCTGTCCAGGGGCGACCAGCGAGGCTTATGCTTGGGCTCCCACAGAGCTATATATATATTTGCATACGTTAAAAGCTGTTGCCTGAGAGCCTGGCTTCCAATCAGCCTAATCTAGATGCTGACTGAGATCCTCCACTTTGGGACCCTAAAAAATCTTAGCACACCCTTAACTACTGGGAGTCATTAAAAATAAAATAGGCTGGACAATCACAAAGGTTTGAGAGACAAGGAGAACTAGGGCAAGGTTGAACAATGAGATTCATGTTCTACATGAAGCCACTCCTTTAAGACTGGGGAGAATGAGTTTTATCTAATACATAGAAACCAACACAGAGAGTTAAGAAAAATGAAGAAATGAATATATTTGAAGCAAAAGAACGAGATAAAACCTTAGGAAAAAGAAACTTAATAAAATGAGATAAATAATTTACCAGATATTGGGAAAACAAAAGTAAATAAAACCCGGAACTTCAATGATTAAAGAAAATAATAATGTAAAAACCCTTGATCTGTTTCTTGCAACAAACAGGCTGCCCAAATCACATCTACTATAGGACATTATTATGGCCTACAGACACAATGATTTAGTAGTAATAAAAAATAACAATATCAACAATAATAACAATACTTTTTGAGGACCTCCTACAGATCAGATACTTTGTCAATTGCTTCTAGATCTTTTTCTAAGGATGAGAAATGTCTCTAGATCTACCGGTGACATGTATTTCCAAAATTGAAAGAAATGTCTAAAATATTCTTTAGGATTCACTAGAAACATTTTCCCATTAGGGAAACTTGTTAAACAAAAATAGTGCTTGGTTGTTCTCCTTTTCACCAATAAAGAGTTGAAGGGACTTAGTCTAGATTGAAAAAAAGAGCTTCCTAATGCTGAAAATATTAAAAAACAAAATAAAACACATTTAAGTCACACAGATTTGGCCTCAAAACAAAAAAAGAGACGGAAAAAATAAATATATATATATACATATATATAAATACAGAAAGAATTTAATTTCTTCCATGTATATGTAAATGGTGTAATGGTGTACTCTGAATATAACAAGGATACAGAATGGATGAATCTTGTGATTCATGTCATTGTATATGATAGCTATGAAAACATTTGGAGTAAAAATAGCACGCTTTTTCTCAATACCTGTACAAAAATTAAGGGCGTTCACATAAAGATAATCACTAAATAAGAAATAATACCGTTTGTTCTAGTCCTAAGTAACTGTTAAATGTCATATTTACATTATTACCTTTTCTCTTTTTCTGATTTTAAATGTAGCATTTGCTCATTAAAGCAAACCTGGGAGATTAAGAGGATACAAAGGGAAATCACCCATAAGCCCACAACCAAGAATTAATGACTTTAATTGTTTTAGTCAAGTCCATTCCAGTCTTTTTCCTTAGGTAAACTTCATGTTTTTAAATTATATGTGCATTTTTAACTTACTTTTTTTACTTTTAGCTTTATACTATACTTTCCTATATTATTAAATTTTTTATAAATATAATAGGTACAAAATATTACATTTCTAACTAAGCTTCTATTTTCAAACATTTAGGTTACTTCCAATGTTTTCCTATTATAAAAAGGCAATAAAAATGTAATATTCATGACATGACAACAAAGCTCCGCAAAAGTAAAATAGCTCTTATTCCATGAATAGACAAGCAATGGTGGTATTTTTCCCCTACACTCTCCTCCTTCACTCTGGGTCATAAAGCTGTTGAAAGAAAGAAAGACTAGAGAACTCTCCCTGGGAGAACAGCACATTAATTAACAGGGTAGAAGACCTCAGCAGCAACATGAAATTTGTCTAGGCCTTCTTTTTGCCCATCCTACTGTCAGTTACAATTTTCCACAACTCCAAGAAAATTGGAAAGCTATTGGCCAAATTTTGAATATCCAGAAATATCCCTGTGCACTACACCCTCCCACAAACTTCCACAAAGTCCCGGTATTGGTCTAGAACATGTCCTTGCCCGGGACTATTGGGTTGCATACCCCAGAGGTATCATTTGTATTATTTTCTGTGTGAAGATCTCACCTGGAGTAGTACAGCACTTCCAGACTGTTTCTTCATGTTTATACAAGAGCAACAGAACAACAGAAGGACAGAAGCACTTTCTGGCTATTTATTAAAAAGTCCTTTTATTGATCTCACCCAATGATAATGTGGGAGTCTTTTTTGGCTTTAGTGCCCAAGTCTTCGCTTGTTGAATTTGTTTGGACATATTTCCAAATAGAAATACTTTTAATACTTTTTAAAAGATCCTCTAAGACAAAAACTGAACCAGGACAACAGAGAAGCACCCTCCTCCCACCGCCAGGTTAGCAAGCACCAAGTAACAAGGAAGGAGCCTACTGCTGCATGAGGATTGGTAGCATAGAGAGAAACCTTCTCTGAGGCACAGGATCATAGAAAAGACTTAAAGATGAGGAGGGAGCAAAAACAATTAAAAATATCCTCGAGTAATTCAATCTCCACCCTATGTACAGGTATTTCAGAGGAATTTGAAGCCAGTTAACCATAGCAACAATAAAAACAAACACAGTTCAACTCCTGATTAGATTGACTTAATACTACCACCCTTTCCCCTCAGCCTCTACTGTTCTATACATTAGATCAGGCAATCAATCAATCAAAAATTTAAAAATACACAAAAAGTCCAAGAAAAAGAACTCATTTTCAAAATACAAAGCAGCCAACCGAAAAGACTCAGAGATGAACTAGATGTTGGAACTATCAGAGAGGGAATTTAAAATAACTAATTTATATCTTAAAGGCTCTAGTGGAAAAGGTAAACAGCATGCAAAACCAGATGGAAACTTTTAGCAGAGCAATGAATACTCTAAGGAAAATAATGAAAATCAAAAAAGAAAAGAAAAGAAAAGAAAACCATCATAACAAAAATAAAGAATGCCTTCAACTGGCTGATCACTAATGCAACAAGCCAAGGGGGAAAAAAAATCAGTGAACTTGAAAATAGGTCAATAGAAATTACCAAATTGAAACACAAAGAGAAAAAAAAAAGGTTAAGAAAAACAGAAACTGAACAGAGCCATCAGAACTATGGATCTAACCTATGTGTATGACAGAAGAAATTTTTGAAGAAATAAAGGCTGAGAACTGCCCCAAATAATGAAATATATTAAGCCATGGGTTCAAGAAGCTCTGAAGACCCCCAAACAGATTAAATAACAAAGTAAAGAAGAAGGAGAAGGAGTTAAAAGGAGAAACAGGAGAAGGGAGAAAAACAAAACCCACACCATCCTCGCATATTCTAGACCCATCATAGTAAAGTGACTTAAATCTAAAGAGAAAATCTTGAAGACAGTCAAAGAAAAAGGAAGTATTACATACAGAGGAACAAAGCTAAGCATGACAATGGGCTTCTCACTTGAAAGCATACAAGCCAGAAGACAGTAAAATGGTACCTTTAAAATGCTGGTGAGGGTAGAGAACTATTAACCCAGAATTCATGACTAGTGAAAACATATTTCAAAAATGAAAGAAAAATAAAGACTCCCTCAAACAAATAAAAACTGAGAGAATTTGTTGCCAACAGGCCTACACTACAAAAAAATATTAAAGGAAGTTCTACAGGTAGAAGGAAGATGATATTAGATCAATATTTGGAATATGAAACCAGATAGATCTCCAGAAATGGTTAAAATAAAGGTTTTCCTGGCTTTGGGTGGATAAAATTATTTTTAATATAAAAAAGTCAATCTAGTAGACTCTGTTGGTGACCCACCCAGACCCTTTTTATTGGGCTGGGGCACCTTCTCCTACTTGCTGGCAGGGGTAGGGGTAGGGTGTTGGAGAATGGGGGGAGGGTGGCGAGGATTGGGGGGTAGGAGTTTGGTTAGGAAAGGCTGTTATATCAGCTTACAACTACAGTCTACTCCTGAGAATTGCCCTTAGCCAGTGGCAGCCACTTGGACACAGAATACATGGAAGTTTATGCTTTGTCCCTGAGGGGCCTACAGCCAATGACTAACATACATGAGGTACTAAAAAGACCGGCTTCCTTACCTTAACATGGGATAACTCAGTGGTACTATTCATGAATGTTTCAGTGTTCTCTGTTGTACAATTAGAGTCAGCTAAATCCACATCTTTGCCCAACCTTTCCCCCTGCCCTATCCTGCTTTGTTCCTTCCTTACAGGTTGCACCTGAGAGCTCCCCCTCAAGATTCCCTTTCTCAGTCTCTACTTCTGAGGACCCTGACTCAAGACTCTCAACATTTCATCACAAAGCATGGTACTTGTCATTGGTTTTTGTACATACTGTTTGTCAAATTAAGGACTTCTATTCCTAAAGAAATAATATCAAGAATGAATGCTATTTTCAATAATTTTTTTCCCACATTTATTCATATGACCATAGGATTTTTCTCCTTTATTTGGTTAACATGGTAATTTATGCATAATAATTTAGAATTCTTGGAATAAATGTAACTTGGTCATAATTTTTTTTAAAGAATTTGTTAATCAATTTAACACTTTTCAAACTGTGAAAAGCAGGGTTTACTTTGTTGTTGTTGTTGTTGTTGTTGTTGTTGTTTTTAAGATTCTCCTCTAAAGATTAAGTGGAAGAAAACTCACTGGGACTAAGCAGGGAGCAGCAGGAGAAATCTGAAATACATTTAAACTTTCCAAAGCTGCTAACCACAAAAACAACACTGGCATATTTCATATTCAGTGAATGCCAGGTCTGCAAAAGGAATAGACCTGCCCACAAGCAAGGGTAGAATGAGAGGGTCTGCAAGTACCCATTAATCTTCGGGCTTCAGAAACCAGCTTTTGCTTGAAGAGCCAATACAAATCTATGCCTCAGACCCTAGGCAGAGCCTTTCTGAGCATCAAAACACATGGCTTATCAATCCCATAGGATTATGAGAGTAGGGAGTATAAAAGGAATCTGCAAACTGGCACTGGGCCTTTCACAGAAAAGATTTTTAATAAATATTGGCAGATTAACAGATTTCTGTCACGTATATGTCATAGAATTCCTTTCTCATCTTTACTTTGTTCATTTTAGAAGTTGGAGGAACTTGAACCCAGTTGCTAGAGTCATTTTATCACCAAGTCCTTATATTTATTAATGAAAAAGAAATAGCCATCAACATTCTAACCAGAAAATGCATGAGTCTTCATGTATGGAATGATGCCACCAGCCCCCGCCCAACACCACCCCCAAATATACAAGCTCTGGAGTGATGAGTTGTTTACCCTACTCCATCTAACTCATTCGATCTCTCTTGTGATTTCCATTCCTGAGATGGTTTGTCAAGGCTATTGACACAGTCTTTAGCTACAAGGTTAAAAGATTTCCAAGTTTGTCCACTGTAAGTGAGGTTTTGTATTCCCTGCTAAATTCTGTGTTCCCTCAAGGCTGTGAATGTGGCTTGTCTTTTGTTCTACCTTTTCTGGCAAAGTACTAAGAACATCAGAGATTTGGTCAATTATTCTGAATTAAGAATGACTGCAACAGAGAGCTCAACCCTGTACCTCGGCTTCAGGAAAACCATCCTTTAATCAGATGCACTGCTACAGAAAGAACCCATGATGGCAATGAAGACAGAAACACTCTGCCAAAATAGAAATCCTTAAAATCTCTGAAATCATTAGCTTTCTCTGAATTTCTTTCTATTGTGCTTCCATGTATTTATGAGGTCCAGTGCTTACTAGACACCCTTAACCTGAAGATCTGGGCTAAAAGTACTTTTGAAACAGTTGGTCAGTTGTGAAATGAACACTCCTTGATCATCTGATAGTTGCTGACTTGTGACTTGGTTTTTCAGGGAACTCTCCCCATGGCTCAATTTAATTGTTTCACCAGAGAAGAAGTTGTGCTGTTTGTCAGCTCAAACCACTGTCATTAGGAAAAACTGGCCTCTCCCTTAACTCTCCCAGACTCAGTCTGTTCCTTCTCACCTTTCATAAATGTATTTCCCTGACCAATCTTATAGGCGATGCAGTTAGTATTAATTTGCCACCACTAGGTTCTGTTTCTTCCCATGACCCTAAAATCATTCCAATTAAGGAACCAACAATCCATGGAAAATGGCCACTATCCTTTACATTCTTGGCTTCTAACCTTTACCAGTGCCCTAATCCTAAGCATTTTGACTTAAATAGCATTATACCAAGTTGTACTAATTAATTTTATTTCATAAATCTGAGATGTCAGATTTTTGGAGCTAGAAAAGGCCTTAAGGACTGACGAGTCAACTCCATTTTACCGAAATTAAGCTCCAGAATAAACACGTTAGCCTGTGTGTACAGATAAAACCAAGATGAAACATCAAGTCTGGACTCTTTCTAGTAAAATACTGTATTTCCCTTTATGCATGAATCAAATATGAGAAAATGAGCATGTGGTTTCATGAAAATATTCCAGCAACATGAAAATATTCCCAACTTTCTGGAAATAATGGGATAATTTGAGTAAACAAGACCCACTTCAGCCCCACCTCACTGCCCCTCCCCTCCCATGAGGTAGCAGGACTGCCCTCAACATTGAAGCCTCCTGGGGAATTTCCTGCTATGTCCCAAGGAAGAAGAGGGTCAGTGCCCTGTTTCTGGAGATCTTTTTTTACATTCCTATCCAAGTATTCTTTTTTTTCCTGACACTTATTTGCGTTCACTGTAATAAGTCTCAAACTCCTTATCAAGCAATATTTTAGAAATGTCTCTGTGCTGTTTGTCCTATCCACGCCAGCCTCATACCCTTTTCCTCCAATGATGGCTCCTTGGAGAGCAGACACCAGTCACCTCTAGTGTCTGGGGAGAGTGCCTATTAAAAATTGCCCTCCTTCCAATAAGAAATTGTTTTTTTCTGACCTCTCTATGAACAGAACTTGAAAACTTGAACTTTGAATTGTGATCTGATACCTGAAATTCCTTTCATTCCACAATTAAAGATAAGGCATTCAGGGTAAACATATCAGGAGTAAGAATTCTCTGGACTCACTAATGCACATAAAGGGATAAATAATTGACATGGGTCATTTCCTACTAAAGCTGGTCTTGGAAAAGGAGGAAGGGAAGGAGAGGTCAAGGGCGCTGAATGGAGAGTGAACATAGGAAAAAGAAAGGCTGGAGACATTGAAGAGAAAATCTGCCCACTTCACCATCTGCCCTGAACAACGCTATGCTTAATTACTTCTGAACTATTCCTCACTTTTTTTTTAAATCAACTTTGACCACAGAGAACACTGCTATTGGTTTTCAAATAGAAAAGGATGTCTTTGGGTGACATCTACCTAGATGAAAATGAATGGGAAATAGGTTCTTATAGACAGGTGCACTAGAAAAGATTTCAAAACATGTAATATGTTTGTATTATTCATCATTGTATTACAATCAGGATATTTTATATCAACAAGGTCTTTTTGACTGGGGAACTCAAAGTGGAAAAGGAATCATAGATTTATAGAAAACAAAAATCAGCTTCCTATGCACCTCCTGGAGTGTCCATATTAGACATCACAGTAAATGAAACATAAAATTAATACTCATGTTAAAGGAATTTCCCTACTGGTATGATTGTTGCCATAAAAGGAAAAGTGGAAGCAGTGATGATGTCGAGAAAGTGGTAGAATGCTGTCTCTTTTTTATTTTCTGGGAGAAAAGGCAGAGAAAGAAAAAGAAAAAAAAAAAAAAAAGGAAGCTGATAATGCTCCATTTCTTAACACCGCCTGGGTTAATATGTAATTGACAAGATTAATGGTTGCATAATAATTGTTTCTATTGTTTACCATCTGGATGATGGCCAGCCATCTTACTGCTCTTCCGTCCAACCATTGGGTTTGGGTTTGGAAGGATACAAGGAGTGGCTGATAGGGTCTGTGTGCCAGGTGTAACCTTGCTAAAGAAGACATTTAGGAAGAAAGTACAGGGAAACCTGGTGATGTTCCCTCTGGTTAGCCATGCTTCTCTGCACTTGGTCAACACAATAGTTTCACTTTGAAACTGTTGCATGACGTGACCGAACAGAACCAGGCTGGGCCCAGCCACACCTCTCTACCTGAGGAGGACAAAGAAAGGAAAACTCTCAGGATCCAGAGAAAGGTCTCATTTCTGTCCTGTCCAAGTGGTGAAACAAACAGCAGAGTATCCCTCTTGGCTGTTCTTTGCAGTGCCCTGGGATGTGCTGAGAAGAACTCACCTTTCACTTACAGATTTGCAGGGATGTGAAAATATATTCCTCCCCACTCTTTCCTGATCCACTTTCTAAGCTCCTGCCTCTTGCCTTTCACACTGCGAGACGAGCAAACGGACCAAGACTTTCAGTCATAAACTACAGAAAGGATTCCCATGGATAGGTCCCATGAGTCCACCTGCTTTACTGCTGATCTTGTCTGGTCTTGCCTCTCACATGGACCAGGATAATTTGATGTACAAAAACAAGGGCTATGTAATTCATTCTCAGGTGGCCTCATTCTGGTCTGGGTCACAAGTGTTCTCCTTAATTACTTCAACCTTTGTAGGTTTCTTCATTTCTTAGCAAATCAAGTACAGACTCCTGATGGGCAAGGAGGCCCTCCTGGGGCTGGTACTCATACTTTTCCTACCTTCCATTTCATCCCAACTTACACTGTTTTAATGTGTAGCTCCAGGCTTTCTTCCTTCCATCTACACATCTCCCTCTACCCGCTCTCTCTGTACATTCAAATCCTATCCCTCTGGAACAGCCCTGTTGTGTCTCCCTATTATATGCTCTCACACACCTCACAGACCTTGTACTTTATCCCTACTGCCACTAAAAGTTACAGTGTAGTCATCAGTGCATGGGCTGACTCTCTTCACAATGAGCAATGAGTTCCCTGAAGATAGGGACTGCATGTATTCTGTTCTTTGACATATACCTAGCAGCAGGCCAGTAGTTGGTGCTTAGATTGTCAAGTTAATAACCATATTAACGAATGTAAAGACCAGTTCAAACGTCCAATTCCTTCATGAGTTCAACCTTCAGACTCTCCAGCTGAGTACATTCTTGTTAGTCATCATCTGAAGTAACAGGTGAACTTTGTGCTTCCTGCTGGTACTGTCATTTTCGATGTTTTGTCATCATTATCTGGGTCTTCATCTTATGTCTCCTGCTAACTTAAGGCTCCTTGAAAGCAAAAACTCTCATTCATTTTTCACATTGTTCACAACTCCAATCACGAACTTTTACCTAGCCAGAACTCAACAATTGTTGGCTCCGTGGTGGATTAATCACTTACTTACTTACTTACGTATTTATTTAATGTTTACACTCCCACATTCTGCACACACATTACTTTTCTTACATTAGAGTAAAAATATATATATATATATATCCAATCAAAAAATCTTTTCAGCATCTCAGAGTTTCAGCCATGTAGCCAATACTCCTTCTAGGGGCATTCCATTTCATTCTGCAAAGTCTTAACTTTAAAGATATGAAGGAATTCTAAGTTTTTGGCCAGAGACTACAGAGGAAGTTAGAGGCTGAAGCAGTAGGAAAAAAGAAACAACAGGAATAAGTATTTGCAACATATGATTTAGGTGGAAAAAACTGAAAGCTCTAAGAAACTAAAGGAGTGATAGGCTTTGAGCTTAAGCCTTTATTCTGTATAAATTTGAGCTAAAGTCTTAATCCTGTAGTAACCTTGGGAAAAATCACTTCTCTCCTTGGGTAAAATGGCACAAATGATGCCTATCTTTCAGATTGTTGATGGGATTCATGTGGTAATATACAAGACATTTCTGTAAAGGGTGATGCCAGTGCTGTTGCCTAAATGGTGGTTGAGGACCAAGAACTGGAGACAGCCCCCAGAGGGTGTGGGAGACCATACACAGGAGCTTGTGTTTCATCTGGAGAGCATGAGATGCATCAGCCTAAAGCCCATTTGGAGTAACCTGAGATTGAAAAGTTAAATGGAGAGGAAGTAACCAGAATTTGAGGAAGGGATTTGGGGAGATGGGCAGAAAGAGTAATTAATTGTGTATGTATGAGGCATAAAGAACACAGTGTTGAAGGTCAACCCAGAAAGTTCTTAGGGGAAAGGAAACAGGGGGATGCCCCAAAAAAGAGGAGAACTGGGTACTGAAGAGACTGAAGTGAGAAGACAGGGAGCTTAATTGTTCTCCTATGAGATGTAAGGTGCATTCATTGAGACGAGATTGAAAATGGGGAATTCAGGACCCCATAGATGCAGCACTCAGGGAATGGGAGAAGTCTAGGTGCCAAGGGGCTCCCACAGAAAGTGGGCCTGTACCTCTTCAACTTACATAAAGTGATATGTCAATTGTCTCTCAATGAAGCTGGAGAAAAATAAAGTACTTGCTAATTCCTGCTTATCAGATCCAATGAGCATAATGTCATCAATGAGGTGGAACAATGTGATGTTTTGTGGAATAGTAAGATAAAAAAGATCGATTCATAGAGATGGAAAGGAGAATAACAGGGGCGGAGGGGAGGGGGAATTGGGAAGTCGTTATTTAATGGGTGTGGAGTATTGGTTTTGCAAGATGAAAAAGGTTCTGGATGTTGATGATGGTTGTTCAACAATGTAAATGTGCTTAATGCCACTGAACTGTATACTTAAAGTAGTTAAAATGGGAAGTTTTATGTTATGTATATTTTAAATAAATAAATAAAAATTAAGGACAGTCGACTGTACTCTCTATTAAGAGGACAAAAGAAGAGAAGCCATAAGGGCCTCCCTGAAGAACTGATGAAAGGAAAAGGAAGCACAGAAATCAAAGCTGGAGAAATTGCCAAGCCAGGCTCTCTGATCAGATAACAATCCCATTTCTTCTTCCTGGACATGCAACGCACTCCATTTTCTAGACTTCCTTGCAGTTATGTGTGGACACGTGACCAAGTTCTAGCCCAATGAATGTGTGAAAAGAATGTGGGCCACTCACCCCCAGACCAGGCACATAAAAGCCTTCCATTTGTGTTCCTCAAAGTTATTTTCCCATCTGGAGTGTGGATGTTCATGCCCAGGGTGACTTTGGAAGCCACACGTTGAATATGGTGAAGACAATAGGAGCTCAGGTTCCTGCATCACTGCTGAGAGGATAGAACTCGATCAATCAGACATCACTTTCTGACTTTACATCAGCAAGGAAAAACAAATCTACAGTGTCCAAGCCAACATACAATTGGGGGTGAATTTATTACAGCAGCCATTATTGCCTTAATAAACACAGTATGGATGAGGCTGGGGCAGTGACTTAGGAGCCCACTGGCTGCATTTTTTGAATAATGAAAGTGAGAATTATAAGGAGAAGAAGTGAAAACAGCTGGGAGAAGTAAGAGGAGAGCAGATGGTATCTATGGATAATCTTTGAAGTCAAGTTCCCAGAATAAAGAATATCAAAATGCTTTTAACAATGCATGTGCTATTGTACATGATGACCTGGTCAGTTCATATCTATCTCTCGTTAGTGGCTCCTATCTACTTTATGACCTTCGCCGGGACAATTAACCTGTCCTTGGCTTTCTATTTATAGTCACACACACACACAAAAATACCAATCAAATTTCTATAAAAATTTTTCTATAACTCCAAATTCCTTCATTTGCTTTCTCTCTTTCTCTCGTTTTTTCCCCCCAAATAATTTTTAATTGTTTAATGTGGGAAAATGTTTTACGAGAATGGCATTCTTTTCTGAGCCACTGCCTGGGTCATTTAAAAATAAACAATAGACAAAGGGAAACATTAACCTGGAGGTACTTTATAATAACAGCCTCCAGGGCTGATCCAGGATTGGCTAAGAAGATAAAAGGAGTTAGATTTGTGGCCATCCAGGCTACACTGAAAAAAATATTCAGTTTTCCCCCTCCTTCTCCCCAACAAGTATGTTCCAAAATGAAGACGATACCTTATTAATTCTGTGGTCCTGTCAGTTCCTATTATTGCTAAAGTGTTCTTAGATACTCAGACAAGTCATAAGCCAATAAACAAACGTAGTTACTAAAGGCTAAAGTTTGCAGAGACTCTGAAGCTATTCAAGCAAAGACAGGTGTAAACAGGATTTATTATAAGTACTATTATTATTTTTATTATTTTAAGCACATAGGTCTATGCAGGACATGCAAACTGAGCTTTTGAGTCTTGGTCATAAAACTTCGGGCACTTTTCTAGCTCTTGGTACAGTACCAATGAGAGATTAAACTAGAAAACAAATCTACAAATGAGTAGCTATCTTATAATTAGTAAGCACTTTTCTTCATATAAAATTCCATGCCAGTCTCTAATAGCCATACTTTATACTCACCTAAAGCTTTTCATCTGAAAAGCTCAAAGCACTTTTTGCTAATACCAGTGCCAATTCTTTCAAAATTCCTGTAAGTCAGGGAACTAGAATTCTCATCCACCAAGTATTATGGCTACTGCTGAGATCTGAGCCCTCTGTCTATATCCCATGTAGTTGTGGGTGACATTCTTTTCCCAGATCTCAGTCTCAGCTCCAATCCAGTGAAGAGGAGATGAATCCTATCAGAACAGGAAATACTGTTTTCAGCCACATGGGAGGCAATGGGATGGAAAGGAAATCTCAGACTTTGGGTTTAGACCTGACTACAAACCCTAGCTTCAAAGAAATTATCTTAACCTCTCTGAGCTTCAGTTTGCTCATCTATAATCAGGATGGAAGGCACACAGTTCTTGGCACACAGTAGGCACTCAATAAATACTTGCTTGGAGATATAAGGCCATATTATTCCTCATCTCCCTAATTTGATTTGTGGATCTAAGCAATGTTTTATCTGGTTAATACTTGATTGAGAGTTTGCATGAAAATACTGACCATAGGAGACACTCAATAAATGCTAGTGGAGTTGTCTTGCTATGGAAGAAGTCTCTATCTAATGCTCATGCTACTCAAGCCAACTTGGGTTTTCCAGAAGTCCAACATTATCTCACATAAATGCTAATCATTGAGCATGAAAGATTTATTTAAACACACTTCTGCCCCTCCCTCTTCAGGACATGTAGGCTGATTTTCCAACTCTCATCATGTCTTAAATTTATAAGCAAAGGAGAATACTGTTATGGATTTTATCACTTTGTTAAACACCAAATACTAATTTATTAGTTACAGAGATTTGTTGAAAAAATCTTATATAAAATGGTCTTGTAAACACTTGAATTCATTACCACACTTTGTAAATTTCTTTGGATTATGTTTAGAAGGCAAATGCTTTTAATCCTTTCAACTATTTGAAGGCAAATATTATATCTTCAATTATAAATATCACACTTTTACTAAATTTTTCATATTCCTACCAGAACTACAGCCAAACCATTTATCAATCAGAAGCTAACAGTCAAAAAGAATGTTTATTCCCTGGGTTAAAAAATATTTTTTTAACCATAATTTATAAATTTACTTCGAAGGTCATAATAATGACATTGCTTACTCAGAACCTCAACCAATTCAAAACATGGTCAAGACCAAACAGGGACAGGGGTTGGGGATAGCGTCTGAGTAGGCAAAATAAATATTTGAAACATTTATGTCTAATAGCCATGAATTTTGTTCATAAGAGATCTTTCAGAATATTACTTAGGGATAAGTTATCCTTCCTTTGTCCACAACTCTAACAAACTGTTCATCTGACTTCTCCCACTGTCAGTAGATGAAAAGCAACAAATCAAAAATGAATAGACATTAGAAGGAAAAAAAGTTACAGTTCTCAGCCAATAATCCAACAAACCAACAAGTTCGTTTTGAAGTTTATCTATTTTTCTAGCACTTCAGCAGATGTTAAGTGTCAGAAAAGTAAAAATTATTATCCTTGTCTTCCATAGTTTGTTCTTTGGTTGAGGTAGAAAATAACCCCACACAGGAAACAAAATAGAAGCATATAAATTACACAGCACTGAACATAGCTTTAAAAGAATTCAGAGAAGGTAGAAATCAGCATGGGCGAGAGTACAAAAAATTTCATAGAGGCTGAATGTGTTTTAAAATATTAGAAAAATTAGAGCAAGCCCTGTTTTAAACACACACAAAAAAACAAATGCCTAAAAAGTGAAGCCTTAAAATCATTGTGAGAGAACTTCAAAGGGTTAAAAACAAAAACAGCTTTGCTCAGAAGAGAAAATGAACAGGGATTTTAAAAGAAAAGCTTCATTATCTAAAATACAGTGTTTTTTTGCATAATCCTGGAAAACCCAATAAAGAGAAATCAACTTAGAGTACAGAAGGCAAGATTTAGATAAGGCATTCAAATGTATTCTTAAATACAATTATGTTTTTTAAAAGGCTTCCTTTTGTACATTGCTCTTTAAATGTTTTCAGTGAAATAGTGTAGAGACAGAGTAATGAGTCCAATGACCCGTTCAGTAGTCCCAGGTGGCATGACCTGCGTAGGGTCGCCCTCCCCTGCCCAGGCCCAGCAGCTCAGTCAATGCACAGGAGCACTGACACCTTCCCAGAAGAAGTGGCTCTCCTGCAAGGAGGTGCACAGAGATCACCATCTGGGATCAAGATGCTGAACAAGAACTTCATGAACTGCTCTGCTCATGATCCAGGTTGGGAAAGAGGGCGAAGTCTGTCTGCTAGCATCAGTGGGAAACAGTGACGGAAAGGGCCATGAGCCAAAGGTTCTGAAAGAGAACAAATAGGCACAAGTCAAATTTGCTGCCTGGCTCCTTGGAGACAGACAGACACTGACTTGGATTTGAGGGATACCAGGATAACCCCAAAATCTCTCTCCCAGGAAAAGCAATGCAGTTCTTAAAGAAGCATATAGTTCTAAGGATTGTATGAGATTTTATATACATATTATATACAGATATTATATATCATATAAATGAGAATATTATATATATATGTATATGTATATATATATATACATATACATATATATATAGCAGTGTGATTTGAGAGCACCCAGATAATGTTCCAGCTCTCTCTCCCACCAACAAGAAAGGATTGCAGTATGGTAAAGAGAGGATAATAGTTGTCTTTTCCCCCAGAAAAGAACAGACAATGAAAACAATAAAATTTATACTAGCTGGATATAACTAATGATATATGTTCCAGGTAAGTGACCTGGATTTGCAAATCTGTCCTAGATCAAAGATTGAAGACAATAGTTTTCAAAAGCATAGAGAATAAATATTTTGTCATTTTTTTATGCCATTCACATGTAACAACTACTGACATGACAAACTTTTAAGTTTAATTTGCATTTATCAACATTTTTTCCATCACTTCCTTAAATCTAGACTAGACAATGAAAAAAGCAATAGATCAAGTCCTGATTTGTAGCCATTGCAAATTTCTATGGTATAAATACTTCCACCATAGGCAATTTCTAGCTTCCAACATTACATCATGGAAAACAGATTTGCAAAGGAATGGGAAATAGGACACATTCTATAGTGTTTCAACCATACAAATACAATAGATTTTTTTAAAAACCTCAAGAGCATAGATAATAGAAAAATGCAATAAGACAATTGGGAAATGAGGCATTTTTTTAGAATTTATTACCTGTGTGTTTCATGTAATTTTTACTCATGAGTCTATATAATTTAATTTTTAATAATGGCTGTGTTCAACTACTAGTTCTCAAAATTCCTGAAAATTGAACATTCAGCTCTCAAGAAGCAGTAAAGGTCCAGCACACCATAGTTTCCATTTATTCCTGAGACCTTAGCTATATTCCTACCCTGGTTGAGGGCTGACAAACGCCCTTGATTGTCCAATCTAAATAGATCAAGTTGCTTTCTGGTCACCTGCAACCAAAAGAATCTTGGCTTATCAAATAAGTCCCTGCCCACTAGAGTGGACAGGGGCAGCTTTATCTAAGAGCAAGATTGAAGCTACCACTTCTGAAGACCAATATTCCAGCATACGTAACTCTGCTGCTGCTTTCATTTCTTTTCATTTTTTTTTTTTTAACTGGGCTTCCCAACTTTTTAAATGGAGATTTCAGCTATGGAAAACGTAGCCATGCCACGCAATGGTCTCTTTAAATACCTCCCCCAGATGAAGAATGTTTAATCAGCTGAGCTGAGCCTGCAGCCCCACAGGAGCTCAGGAGGATGTTAACAGCTCACAACCACTCCTGCCCATTCCCAGGAGCCCCAGCGTCACTTTGTGAAACTGCACAGGGTGGAGCCCAGGCTTTTCCCTGGAGAGGAAGTGGCTGCAGGAATGCCAGATGTGCCATTCCCACAGCAGCTGGTGGAGGGCCTGGCTCTCCCAGGGTGAGGAGCAGCCTCCGCAGAGACCAAGCCCAGGAAGTTTGCAAAGTTTCCACAGGCCAGGGGAACCTAAGCTATGCCGGGCCTGAGGCAACACAGGATGAGAAATAGATTCTCCCACCCACCTCCTTTGTTTCCTTCCACCAGTGTTTGGAAAACCTGTTTAAAGAGTTATTCCAAGTGTTTTTTCAAGCCTCTAATCTATCTTCAAAAATATCCTGGAAGAGGAAACAAAGATTGTTTGCCAGCAGTTAATGAGTGTGGAAATACCTAGGAAAAGTCTTTCCAGCACACCTAGATGAAAGCCACAAATTAGGGTTGGGGAGAGCTTAGACAGAAACCAGCCGGGTTGACCAATCTGCAGGGCTCTGCTTGTCCTGCAGTTTTTAAAACAAGGGGACAGCTGAAGTCCAGTGCTGTGTGTGAAAGCTGGAGGTGGGAAGATGAGGGCAAGAGGAAATGGGCGGTGGAGATGCTATACATGATTGGAAAGGGGGAGAAGGCTGCATGTGGGCAAATAGCAGGGAAATCAAGTGTGCAGTTCATCTGAAATCTTGTGTAATGTACATTTTCTCAGGGGGGTTGAGCTGAACCTTTCAGCCGTGCATCCAAAGTTGATTAAAAACCTAAAATTTCCTGTAATTGGACCTCATTAATAAATTCCTCAGGGTTCCAGGAGGCTCTGAAGAGGTAGAACAAGGGTTTGGAGAGATGAGAGCAACGGGAGGTTGTAAGATCCCAGACCGTGGAGTTAATTCCGTTTAATCAGCTTGGAGAAAGTCCTCATTCACAACAAACTCTGGACTGACTGACGCACTGAGCCCTCCCTCCCTCTGCAACAGGACAGGATTTTCTCTCATTCACTTCTCCCTTATTTTTTAACCCCTACTTTAAATATGGATAAGCTGCCCCACAAGTTCTGCCAGTTAACTGTTAGTAGTTAACGTTGCTCTTCTCTCAAGGACCCTCACTTGCTTCTGTGGTCCAGTAGATGAAGAAGGAAGGCTGTCACCTCCCAGCCTCCTCTGTTCATTTCCCATCTAGCACATCCACCAGTGCCCTGTTCCACCCTTCCCTTCCCCTCCCACCTTTATTCCCATCGTTATTTTCAGTTGTTAGCTTGACCCCAAATTCACAGATAATCCCAAACCTTGAATTGAGACATTAGCATTGGTTTGTTGCCACACCAAATGTTAAGTGGTAACTGGCAAGTTTGCTTGGTTTGTAATACACCTTCTCTTTTTCCTCTAGTAGAAGTGAGCCTGAGCAGCAAAATGCTCCTGAGGGTCATGCAACTACAAAGAAATGAGAAGCAAAGCCCAAATTGGGAAGCTAACTTCTGAACAGGAAAAGACAAGGGTCAAATGCAGGATTTACCAGGGCTCCAAATGGCTTATTCTCATAGTTATCTATATCTTGCAAATTTCTCTTTCCTCTTCTGGGCATTTCAGTGATTAGGGCATTTCATCTTGTAAGACCAGTGTGGAAGAGGCATAATAACATCAACCTCCATTCTCAAGGACCCCAAGGTCACTGGTCCTCAGAGTGGGACTCACCCAAGATCAAGAGCAATGTCTTCTATGAGATGTGATTTTTTAATTGTTCATGCTAGGGTTTGAGCTGCAGAAATAAGGGGATAGAGATGGACAGAGAAGCCAGGAAGGATCAAGTTACCAGAGATTGTGGAACCCGAGTAGTGGATCAGCCCAAACTTGCAGTTACCTTCCTACTGTAACCACCCACCCACACCCCAAATTCAAGTTTGGGAACTTGAGAGCTGTCTGGTTCCTTCACTTCCAACTTAACCTTTATTCTCCTATTCCCCTGCCAGGCTGTATTTGAGAATGTTTCTTCCTCTCAGCTTTTCACCATGCCTTACTTTAACATCCCTTCATCCCCACCCCAATGTAGGGAAAAAAGTTTTTTTGCACTGCTCTCTCTTATAATTAGAGAGAAATCTCAGGTGACCCAATGTTGTTATAGGGAAGTGGCAGCTGAGCTGTATCTCTCTCTCTCCTTGAAGGCCTTCTCTGTGTTCTATCAAGCACAGGGCATTATACTTTGGCCATTACAAAGGAAAAGACTGATGAATGATTGTCTAGGAAAAATAAATTAAAAAATAAACTTCCATATGGCAAATTTGGTGCATATCACAAAGTCAAAAGACAAATCAAAAACTGGAAAAAAGTCCTTGCAACATATCTGATTGACAAGTTCTGGTTTCTTAATAAACAAAGAGTCCTCATAAATCAATACGACAAAAATACAAAGGTAATTATATGCTCACTTTTTAAAAATAGAGAATATACAAATATTGAATCATTACATTGTACACCTGAAACTAATATAATGTTGTATGTCAAATATACCTCAATAAAAAAATGAAAATAAATAAATAGTTAGAATAAGGTGCACACCATCTGTCAACATTTAAAAATGAAAGTCAAAACAAGTAACTGCTTTTTCCCATCATACTGGAAAATACTAAAGGTTTGGCAATCACCAGTATTGGTGAAGGTGGGGAGAAACAGTCAGTAGCATATTGGAGGTAGGACTCTCAATAGTACAGTTTGTGGAAGTAAATTTGGCAGCATCAAGAAAGTTAAAAAACGGGTGTATACTTTGACCCAGAAATTCCACTGTGAGAATTGTATTCTATACATATACACAAAGATACATGTACAGAGATGGTCATGTGTAACTTTATTTGCAATTAAAAACCAAAAAAAGAATATGCATATATAGGCTATTCCATTGATTTTGAAAATTCTGGGAGGATACTGAAAAAATTGGGAAAGGTAGGTATCTTGGTCTTTTTAGTCAGCTATAACAAAATACTACAGACTGGGTAGCTCATAAACAACAAAAACTTGTTGTTCACAGTTCTGTCCAAAATCAAGGTGCAGGACAGTGGCCTTCTGGTGAGAGTCCACTTCTGGTTCATAGTTGGCATCTCCTCACAGTGTTCTTACACAGTGGAAGAGGCTCAGGGTCTCTCTGCAGTGTCTTTTACACGCACCCTAATCCCTTTAACAAGGGTGCTGCCCTAATGACCTAAGCACCTCCCAAAGGACATCCTCCTAATATTGTCATCTTTGGGGGTTAGGATTTCAAGATATGAATTTAGGGAGGAGGGGAGACACAAATATTCAGACCATAGTAGCAGGACTGAAGGTGAAAAAACGAAGAGGCTATTTTTTACCTATAATTTTTGTGTTTGTCTTCATTTTTTACTGTTATTTTTTACTATTCATTTTTAAATCAATGAATAAACAAATTAAACCTGGCCATACCTGCTGGTTGCTAACTCCTTTTTGGTGCCCAAGACTGCAGTCTTTCCCCAAGACAAACACAGGGTTCACCTAACCAGTCCTGATGAACCAATCCTTCAAACTGAGTGAAACCTTTGATAAAAGGAAAAGCTCTGCATCAGAATGGTTGACAAAAGACAAAAATTCATCACCTACAGGTCCCTTCCCCAGTGACTCATTTAAAAAGAGTTGAGAAAGGCTGGGTTCTAGGGAAATGAAATGGGTTTTGGAGTAAGCAGCCACTAGCTTCACTCTGGTCATCATGATGGGGGACTGGCCCTGAGTGTGGGAGGAGGGGCTGGGAGCACATCAACAGCGAGGTTAGTCACTACAGGGATATCTGCTTCTTTGACACCAACTGGCCCTGCTCTAGCCTGTACCCACTGTGGGAAGCGTAGAGGAGTCTTGAAATCCTGCCCCGGGCTATGATTTCAACAACATGACATTCTGGAAAAGGCAAAACTATGAAGACAGTAAACAGATCAGTGATTGCTGGGGTTGGGGTTGGGGGAAGGATGACTAGGCAGAACACAGAAGATTTTTAGGGCAATGAAACTACTCTGTATGATACTACAGAATGCACCACACCTCCTTCCATAGCAGGTGCACCAATCTGCATTCCCACCAAACTTAAATTAAAACAAACAGAAAGAATGTACCACCCCAGAAGTGAACTGTAATGTAAACTATGGACTTGGGGTGATTATGATGTGTCACTGTAGGTTCATCAGTTGTAATAAATGTACCACTCTGGTGGGGATGTCGATTTGGGGAGGTGTTTGCCCATATGGGTGTAGGAGGGTATGGGAACTCTCTACACCTTCCTCTGGCAACAAACAAACAAAAGAAGTCTTAGGAGATAACATATAAGGTGTAATGAATGCTTGTTAGGTGCTCAGTAAAAACAAATCCTGCCCTAAGTATTGTGACCACATCCATTGAGAGGAAGGACAGTGCTATGCGTTCATTTCTCGCCTGCTTCCTATAGCTGGGGCCACTTTTCACCCTCAGCTGGACTCTTTCGGGCTTGGCCAGGTTCCACCTGGAATTTCAGCCTTAAACATTTGAGGAGGAAGGGTGGGGCTTTCAGGTTTTACTCTACATATGTTTATAACCTGGAATTTTATAAGAAGACCTTCACGCATTGCCTCTATAAAAATAAAATAAATAGAACTCTCTAACGTTGTATCAGTTAAGCCTCTGATTTCTGTTAGAAACCAGATGTCTGCTTGAGTTTTTGTACTGTCTTAGATTTGTCAAACTTGGCCTGAACCCCACTTCTGAGGCTTGAGATAGGTTCACCTTTCTCTCAGGATTTTTCTGCCTTTATTCATCCTCTTCCTCTTTACCTTTGCCCTGCTGCCTCCTCGTGCATTGTCTCAACAGAGCCCAACACCAGCATATCTCAGTGGAGCCCAACACCGAGATGTCCTCAGACCTTAGGCTCTTCTCTGTTCCCACAAGAAACCCAAACTCCCTCCACATTTCACAAGTTTAGTAACTCCCCAGGGAGTTAAGAGAAGGCATTAACAGGGCTCTGTTCCCCAACACCAGATCGCCACTATTTTCTGCCTCTTGCAGAATGGAGTCCCCGTTCTCTCATTGCCTGCCTTCCTCAGCCCTCCTCAAGAACTCTGATGAACCCATTTCTTTCCATTTTAACAGAAAAGAATCCCAGCTACCTTAAGCCAGAGAAATATGTTATAAGAATATAGGGAGTCTCAGGAAATTCAGACAGACTATAAGAACTGGAAAGCCCTGGGCAGGACTATCTCTGTCTGTCACCTCTGCTTTTCCATCTACACGAGGATGTGGCTTCCCCTTAGTAATCAAGTGTCCAGCCACATAGAATGACAAATTTGCTACCTCAGAACTCTAATCCCAAATTCCTGAGAAAGAGGGTCAGATTGGCCCTTGTCTTGTTACCTCCATCCAGAAGGAAAAGTGTGTTAGAGCAGCAGGTCACCCTCAACCTTGTCTGCCCAACATCTACTCTTTGTGGGGATGTTTTTCTCAGAAAGATCCTTGGTCATCACTCCCACCCACAAGGCTATACTAAGAATTCCTCCTCTGTACTTCTGGACAGCAACCCCCTCATCTTCCCTGGAACCAGCCTGCCCAACTTCAATAGTCCTAGAGACTCTACACCGTAAGGCAACCCCTTCCACAGCTAATGTCTAGAATTCCAACTGGAAATAGAATTGAAAATACCTCCACACAACTTCCACTCAGTGTGGTCTTAGCTTTTACTCTTGAACAACAGTCAAATTATTGGAAGCTTGAGTCAGTTATCCTCTCTTCCACTTCCCCAAATCTACCTCTCCATCCTCTTCACCAGACCTCAGAGATGTGATTCAGAGAACATTCATCATCTCATAACATCCTCTAGCTTGTCTCTATTTTTCTCAAAGCCTGGTGCTCAAGTGTGAGTCCAACTACCACCTCCCTTGTTGTGGATCCTACAAACATACACAGTCTCAGACCGAGTGGCTTTTTCACTCAAGTGAGCCACCTACCCAGGTCCTGCGGAGCTTCTGGTCAATCCTACCCCCTCCAAGTCCTTATTATCTGACCTGCTATCATGCCAAGTCCCATCTCTCCCCATCCCCAGATTTACACAAGTGACTGATATTACATAACAAGCCAAGGGCAGACACTAGGAGCCATCTTGAGATTTATGATTGCTAGTCTAGCACTGTTCAGCAATTCATTTGTTCACAATTCTTTTAACTGATAGCCTTTTATATGTTAATAACAACAGTAAGTGTGCCTGACATATACTGAGGGTTTACAATGTCAGGCTCTGGGCTAGCAATATACATGCATTTTCTCATTTAACCCTCACAACAAAGTCCCTAAGGATTTTACAGATAAAGAAACTAAAGTTTAGAGACATTAAGGAATTGAACCACTAGCTCAAGAGAATGGAGGGTTAGTTAGACAACAAAGCAATAAGATCTCAAAATACCAAAGATGGCAGGTGTAGATCCCCATATTTTTGCCCTATCATTAGGATTCTCCTAATTTTAAACCCCTGAGTACCTAACTTCACTTAAATAGAGGAGAAAGAGGACTCACACTAATCAAGTGAAGCCTCAGGGTCCGGAGTAACAGCTCACTTCTCAGGTATTCATCTTCGCAGGTGTTCAGACCCCTTCTTACAAGATGTTTAGAAGCTATACAGCTGTTGTCCCATCCACCCCTTTTTATTAACCTGAATGTGGTGTGAGAAAATATTTTGAAGACTTTCAAAGCTTCTATGGGCATTTACTGTCTCTTTTACATTTATACAACAATGCTGCATCTCCCCTTACTTTGATGATCTCCAATCAATCTGATATCAGGGTTGTTAATTGTGGTAAACTCTTGTTCATTTAACACAATTCCAAGAGTTCCTTACAGTCCAAGAGTTCCTTAAAAGGTAATAATGACTTCTTTTTATAGCTAACCCATGAAATGATAAACTGGCATTGGTTGGGTTGATTCCCACATAAAGAAGAGTTCTTACGCCTCGTGGCACTCTGGTGACACTGTTCAGCAGGACTGGCAGGTAAAGAAGTTCTCAATCACATCCTTTCCCTTGAAATCACTGTATAATGAAAAGAGCTTTGTCCATCAAACCTTTCACCCACTCCTGGAGCTCAGGGGGAGCAGCGGCTGTCAGCCAACATCCCGGGCAAAGGCTTCCCATGGAAATTTCTGCTGGTTGAACTCAGAGCTCGCCTTGCTTGCTCTGAAGCAGGATCAGACATCTTGACTGCTCACTGTGTGGCTTCCCAGACGGTTCGGAAACATGCTTGATGTGGGTATGGGACAGAGACAGGGGAATTCTTGTGGCCGGGGCGGGGGTGGGGGGAGAGAGGAGGGCTCCAAACACAACATTAGGGCTTGGCAAAGCCCAAGAACATCATGCCAAGACCTTTTCCCTTCACTTTTAAGCCCATATGCACTTCAAAGGGAACTTAGTCTTCATTTCAGGAGTGAATACACATTAATATACACACAATATACACACCAATATACAGTGATATTAGTACTAAGGACTGATGTCTAAAACGTCCCATTTATTTTGTTTTCCCCTATCCAATTTCTACTTATCCATCAGAATCTAGTTTCTTCCCACCAAGACGTTTCTATCAAGTCTTCCGTGAACACTCTAGCCCACAGTAACCACTAGCCTATGACAGCTCATTGCTAGTAAGGTGGCTCTAGACAATGGGCAGCCTTATGGCATCATTTGAATTGTTTTAATTATTGTTTTAACTAAGTATTTCAAACCAAAATGGATTTAGTATAGGGAATGGAGTACTTACAAAACTATCGCAAGGGCTGAAGAGGAATTCAGGGGGCCACTGCTGATAATTCATTTTGAGAGCATACAATTCTGACTTTAATCCAGAAATAGGGAAGATGTTGCTACTATTGATACTGTTATCTCCCCACAACCAACACACCCACAAAGCAGAGACGTGGAATGCTGAGTCTGTCCACCACCACTGAGTTGAGCACCGATATGGTCTTGCTTTCCACCAAGGGATCTTTACACATATCTTCTGAATGTCAGAAATGGAGGAAGAAAGAAATGAGTGTGACCCCAGAACTCTGTATTCTAGACAGTCAGGCATGTGCTAAGCACATAAAACCAAACAGCCTTCTCTGTGCTGCAGGAGATAGATTTTTAAGCCAGGTAATAGTCCACAGTTGATATCTGTCTCCTGGGCTGAACTTTTCAGCTTTCCCCACATTTTTTTTCAGTTGAAAAACTTCTATTCATCTTTGAAGCTACAGCTCAAATATTGCCCTTTCTATAAGGCTGTTCTTCATCCTGCTAAGAACCGGCCACTTCTTCCTTGGGCCCCCCATGGAAGCAGACGTAGATTCTCATCACTGTGCCTGCCATATATCTTTGTAATCAAACCAGTCTCTGTGCTCAGCTGTGAGCGATTTAAGGCAATTCTGTGGCACATGGTAGACACAGAATTAATGATCACTGAATGAATGGGTAAGGCTGGGACTCTTACCACAGACCCAAGATTCAAGTAGGGATTTCACTGCAGCCTGTTACCTCATCCAATCTAAGAGTAACTGAGTGAGGGAGTCCTCCTGTTTTTATCTAGGCTGAAATTCTGGACAATATTAGCACATCTTAGCTCTGGTACCATTTGGATCAATTGCAAAATACTGTAGCAAATAATTGAAAAAGGGTAGCCTGAGCAGGGATAGCAAACAAACAAACAAAAAGTTTAGAATCTGTTAGGATTCTTTTAGTTGCAACTAAAAGAGTTAAGCTAATAGAAACTCAACTCAAATGATATAAAGAAATAAGAGGGGATATTCCATGTACTGACCAGCACAACCAAAAGGTTAGATTGCTGGCTTCAGGCATGGTTGGATCCAGTCTATACCCTATGTCATGTCATCAGGGGTCTGTCACTTTGGCTGTTTTCCTCTGTGGCCTATATTCTCACTCTGACTCTTCTCATGTGGTAGTTAGCAAAGGTGATCTCCACAGCTCCAATTTATAATCCACCCATTCAACAACCTCAGTGAAAATAGTATTCCAATATTTCCCCCAAATCCAGAATTGACTCTGACATGGCTGAGTCCCAAATACCCTCCACCCAAAGCCAGAAGGATAGAGTGCTGGCCAGACTCTTGGTTTCACCCACCATGAAACCAAGGGATTCTGTGGTCAGGTTAACCCCACCAAAGCCCATGCGCTGAGTGTAGAAGGGAGTGGCCCTCAAAGGAAAATCCAAGTGGTGTTATCAGAAAGAGGAATATGGACATTGGGTAGGAAAAACAACACATGTTTTCCACAGTGGGTATCTAGTACTTTGCTATATCCAAAGTCCCACTCTTCATTGTGAAAGAGACTTTGAACTACACCAGGGCTAGTGCAAAAGCAAATGCAAAATTGCAACTATTTGCAGGGTGTTTCTCTGTTGGGCTGTCTAAGCGGATTGGTACAAAACAGAAAAATTTGACACCATTTCTAAGTTTCCGTTGAGATTGGGAAGAAAAAGGAAAAACCCATCAGTTTCAGGTCTTGAGTAGTAAAACAAGAGTGAGAAGGAAGAGGAAAAACGCTTGGGATGTAAATGTAATGAACAACAGAAAATAATTGAAAAGGAAGTGGCTTCCTCTCATGTGTCAGTTGGGCCTTGTGAGGAACAAGAGAAGTACCTTTTCTGGAGCCTCAGCTGCTCTGCTGCCTTTCCAGCCGCCTCCTTGGGAAGAATGAGGCTTTAACAACTAGCATGGTGTCAGGGCTGGCTTCCACCCAAGCTTGAACAGTGCTCCATTGAAGGACCCCAGGGCCAGAAGGGGATGCCTCTCCCTTCTCCTGCTCCCTTCAATGGACTATTTGTGGGATGAACAAGGACCGGGAGACATACTGCCATCTCCTCCAAGGCCCCAGCAGCTGCAGGATTCCTTAGGAACTCCATGGGTCCCTGCACATCTCTCTTCGCAGAGACCAACAAGAGGGATGCCAGATTCAGAAAGGGGTCCCCAGGAGCCTGCTGGATGGGAGAGGAAAATGCTCTTCAGTTCTCTTCTCCCTCCCAGGCCTCTCTCCCATCTCCTGGGGAGCCATCTATTCACCCCCAAAGTTTTTGGTATCCTGCTTTGCTGATACCCTCTCTATTCTACTCTCCTTGATGGCTGAAAGAAAGAAGAGAGAGGAGGAATAATCTTCCTCTAAAGCTGAGAGTTTATGATTGCAGCCATATTCAAATATTCCATCTTCATTGCCCACTTCCTCTGCTGAGATAAAGTGACCTAGAAAGGGAAGTAGTAATGGCTAAAAAATTCTCATCAAATACCAAGATCACAGCTACTGTTCTTATTGATTATTTAATCCCAAAACCATGCAAAAGAACAGTAGACAGTAATATTTTATTTCTCCTGTACCCATTAGGTAATCATTGCTATTGCCCTGGGGAAACAGGCCAGCATACAGTCCAGAACAGACAAGCAAGGACGCACTGACTTCCTACTTCCATAGAATATGGAGACTTGCTTATATGTTTTGATTTAAGAGATGCAAGTTGACCAATGCCCAAATATCTCTTTTCAGGAGCTTGTTATTACACATGAAAATTTCCCATTCTTCTGGCATTTCCTTTGTAGGTTGTAGAAGCATGCCTATTCTGGAAAATTTAGTGAAGTATAAGTTTCTCTGGGCTCCAGACATCAACTTTATAAGTAACTAATATCATGGTGGGATACAGGTGATCCTGTCTTTCTCCGAGTAACAGCTGGGATAAAGAGCAGAAAGGATAGCTCCAGAGACTAACTTTGCTGACTTGACGATGGATGGAATCTGAAGGGGGATGTGGTACAGCTTCACACATCAATCCCTCCATAACCACCTCCCCAGAAGGTTGCTATCTGGCCTCATTCTTTAGGATCGGGAGACTCCCCTCCTCCCAGGCCAGGCCATTCCACTTTTGAACAAATTTTACTCGTTGGAGAATTCTTCTCTATATTAACCCCTAAGTGATTTCCCTGCAATGTCCAGACATTGATCCTGGTCTTGATCAAGTGCTAGACACTTTAATTCCAAGAAACCCTGACCCTTCAGATAAATATTTCCACCCAGCAATCACTCATGCCTCCTGCTGACCTTTTCCTCTTTGAGCTAAATCATAGCTCCTGCAATTCCTACTACAATTTCCTATATGTTATAGTTGCCTGATTTTTACCACTTGGTTAACTGTCCCCAGACAAACTCAGATTTATCTTGGATCTTTTTAAAGAAATGGAACTCAGCTGAGGTTTGGCCAGGGTTAAAATACAGGCCCATTACCATCCTTGCTCAGAGGAGTCTCCCTCCATGAATGCACTCTAAGAGTTGAGGCGCATCATGTGACACTGGACTCCCCTGAACTTCCTGGTGATAAAACTCATGAACTTCTTTTAAGCCAGTCATCTCCATTCAATTGATTTTTTAAACCTAAAATCTAATATTCATTACTTATTAAACTTTACCCCCCTGAGTTTCGGTCCATCAATCTGAGATGTGGAGATCTTTTAGGAATATTGATTCAGTTAGTAGAACCTCCCAAGTTTATGTAATCTCTAAATACCCAAAACGATTTCTATATTTTTGTTCAAATTATTAATAAAAGTGAAGATAAAACTCAAAAACTAAGATAAAGAACCCTGAAACCTAATGTCAGAGACATTGCAATGCCATGTTCAAAGCCTTGTCCACACAATAAAAACAGATGTCAGAGCACTAAGAGCTCAATCCTGCTTTTTAACCCACAGACACCTCACATAAAAGAATACCTTATTGTTGGACCTAAAGAAGTAGTTTTATGTTTTCCTAAAGTTGATTTTGGATGGGGGTGGTAAGTACTGTTTTTCATACTATGCAAACATAAGATTGTATGGGGGCAGCAGAAGTAATGCCCATTTAACCTAACTTATACATTAGGCAATGGGTCTCTGATCTTTAAAGATTATCTTTTATCAAAACAGCCTTCTTGCCAAAATCCTATGTGCTCTTTCTAAGACATATTCCCAAATCAAAGCCTACCCAATCAATATGACAATAAAAGCCACATCAAAAGCTTACCTCTGTATTTTCCTAATGTTCTTTAAACCCTGCCCAAAGAGATGCTATCTTTTATTTCCCAGGGAAAAACAGAACCACTCTATAAATTATTCGCAGAAACTGGATTTAATTTCATCACCAAATCCTTGCAAAACAGATTTGAATATTAAGGCAGCTCTCAAGGTGGAAGCTTCCCAGTTTGAATGCAGAAACTACTTTTGGCAAAGTCATGTGAAAAATGCGAGCATGTCTCAATCAGATGTTTTTCCTAAGCCATTCCCCAGCTTCATGTCTCACAGAAGTTGAGTGTGACCTGAAAAATGGATTCGATAATAACATGAGAATAAATAAGTCACTTATTTTGGTGTTTCTAATGGAAAAAAACTTCAGTGAAAAAAAATAGTCCCAGCTAAGTTCAGAGTTTGAATTATTCTAATCATGAAATGAACAGCCGGGGGGTGGGGTAGGGACAGGGGGGACAAGTAATTCTATTAGTTTTAGAGCTCAAGCCCATTGGAATATTAATCCCTTTCCTTTAAGGTCCTATTACAAATACAAAGATGGGTCATAATTTAACTTACCACATTTCAGCCTCATAAAAAGAAGTTTAAAACCAAGAGTACTCTAACCAGCAAGGCTATCATTTAAAGTTGAAGAAGAGATAAAGAGCTTCCCAGACAAGAAAAAGCTAAACGAGTTCATCACCATCAAACCAGTATTACAAGGAATCTAGAGAGACTTCTTTAAGACAACAACAAAAAAAATCAAAAATATGAATAATAAAATGTCAACAACTACATATCTATCAACAATTACTTTTAATGGAAATGGATTAAATTAAATGCTCCAATGAAAAAACAGGGTGGCTGAATGGGTAAGAAAAAAAGACTCTTATATGTCCTGCCTACAAGAGACTCACTTCAGATTGAAAGGCACTCATAAACTGAAAGGAAAGGGATAGACAAAGATATTTCATGAAAATGAAAACAAACAAACAAAAAAGCTGACATAGCAAGACTTATAGCAGACAAAATGGCTCTAAAACATTGCTATAACAAGGGATAGAGACTCAGTAATCCCACTTCTGGGTATTTATCCAAAGAAACCCAAAATGCTACTTCGAAGGGACATATGCATACATATGTTCATTGCAGTATTGTTTACAATGGCCAAGAAGTGGAAGCAGCCTGGGTGTTCATCGATGAATGAATGGATAAAAAAGGAATATTGCTCGTCCATGGAAGGGAGTGGGTTCTTGCCATCGGCGGTGGTGGCATCGATGGACCTGGAGGGTACTGTGCTGAGTGGAGTATGTCAGAGAAATACTCCACTGTTTTTCTCAGATGCAATGTGAAAAACATTGAGAAAGACAGATGCAATGTGATTTCACTTATACATGGAATCTAAGAACAAAATAAAGAAACAAAACAGAAACAAACTCATAGATATAGAGATTTTGATGTTTGCCAATGGGAGGGGTGTTGTGGGTGGGTGAAAAAGGGGAAGGGATTAAGAAGTACAAATTGGTAGTTACAAAGTAGTCTTGGGGATGTAAAGTAAAGCGTAAGGAATATAGTCAATAATATGGTAATAACTATGTATAGGACCAGATGGATACTAGACTAGTCAGGGGGATCGCTTCTTAAATTATACAAATGTCTAACCACTAAGCTGTACACCTGAAATTAATATAAAATAATACTGAATATCAAATGTAATTGAAAAATTAAAAGGAGGAAAAAGGTGAAGGGGAATAAGAAATTAATATAAATTAATTTAAAATAATACTGAATGAAATTAATATAAAATAAAATTAATATAATATAAATTAATATATAATTTATATAATATAAAATAATACTGAATTAAATGTAAATTCAAGTTAAATGTCAAATGTAATTGAAAAATTAAAAGGAGGAAAAAGGTGAAGGGGAATAAGAGGTTCAAATTTAAAGGTATAAAACAAATAAGTCATGCAATGTACATGCATGTAATGTACAGCATGGGGAACATAGTCAATAATATTGTGATAGCATGGTACAGTGTCAGATGGCTGCTGGACTTATCGTGATGATCACTTCTTTAGGTACATAAATGCTGAATGACTATGATGTACACCTAACTGATATGATGTTGTATGTTAGCTATTTTTTAATAAAAATCTTTTTTAAAAAGAAAGTTTATATTGAATCATTATGTTGTATACTTGAAACTAATATAATGTTATATGTCAATTATATTGCAATAAACTTTTAAAAAATAAAAACAAAAGGAAATTTACCTCTCTCCAGAAGGGGTTTACCTCTTTCCCTTTCCAAAAACCCTGTTCAAATTATCATGTACTCATCCCAATCATTTTGCAGGAACCAGTATAATAAAATTTTACTTTCCTTATTTAGTTCTAATGCCCAATACCTTCCCACCCAAGTCACTATATCTTTCCCTCATAATATCTCCCCATCCATCCCCTTTGTTTTTCCTGTACTTCCTACTGGAATGACATCTGACCTGAGTCCTTCAGGCTTTGGAGCCACACTTCCCTTTAATATACAAATATAATTATTGGAACTGCAGGAAGTCCCGTACCCATTTCAATATTTCAGTGCTTCTCCTGGGGGGTTGTCAGTCACCTCTCCTTCCAAACTCCTTCTCCTGGCTCCTCCTAATCAGATCTGACCCTCTTGTCCACTCCTGTGGACCTTAGTCCTTCACACATGTACTATTCTTGTCCCTACCTTCCATGAGTCGCTACCAAGACAAGGCTATGTTGCATGACTTACACTGAAGGTTTGGAAATTTTGGAACAGAACCATAGCACAACATGAAATTTAACTCAGGCATCACTATGGCTGTCTACACATAAAGAGTCCCATCCTGGCCAAGCTACCGCATCTGCCCTCAGAAAGAGTCCCAGACACCATTTCCTCTCTTCCTCACCCACCAAGAGAAAATTCAATCTTCTTTGATATTAAAAAAGAGAGAGAAAAAAAGAAGAAACAAATAAAACCACCAACCAAAAATCTATGATAATTCAGCAATCCTGAAACGCAGATATGTCTGCAGCCAGGTTTTTTAGGAGCAATTTTTAAAAATTAAAAGGCAAAAAAATTGTTTTAATGACATAAGGATACAAAATTACTGGAGTGTTGTTGTTTTTTTTAAATCACAGTACACCTATATGATGTAATAGCATTCAGTTCTATAAAGTTATTCTGCTACCTCTAAAAGAAGCAGACTCTGAGCAGATATTTGCAGCTTCTTTCAGTTGTGGGAAAATTGTTTATCATGTAATGTTAAAGAAAACCAGGATCTGAAATTGTGTATAGAGTATAATTTCAATTCTGTAAAAACTCTGGAGGAAAGCATGCCAGATCATCAGCAGGGAGTACAGAAGTATGGGTGATTGCTATTTTATTGTTTAAGCTTTCCTGTGCTTTTTAAAGCCCACTGGATAATCACTGTCATTTATGACCATGCAGACCACTGAGATTTACTACAGAGACACCTGCCTGGCACATGCAAGACTATTTTCAGGCTGAGGTTTACCCTAATTCCATGGGTAGATCTCATTTCACAAGATTCAGCTCAAACATCACCTGTGAAACCCTCTATGCCCACTCATCTTCCCTTCCTACTGGACAGTTGGTTGCTTCCTCCATCTCCAACCTATAATACTCTGTAGAAGTTTTTTTAGCACTTCTCACACCTGTATCTCAGAGTCTCAGCAAGAGACAAACAGCACCCTTATATTGAAAAGAGTTTATTACAGAGATTCTACAAAGCAGGGTGTAAGGAAACCACAAAAGATAGTACATACCCCAGGGAAAATAAGAGGGAGTTCTGTTACCACCCCTATCCTGAAAAGGTAACAGGAGGGAGTGTTTCCCAGAGCCTGGAATAGAAATGGGAGAGATGCTTGACAAGAGCCACAACCATTAGCAGAGGGATCTAACAGCCTATAGCAAACCCTCAGGAAAGCAGCCAATTCACTCTCCTCCCTCCTTTCAGTTATCTACTAGTGCTGATCATTGGCCAAATCTGCCTGGGAGCTAGGGAGCAAAAGGGCCCTTTGATGTGATCCAGAGAGGGCAGCTTCCCAGGAGGAAAGCAGGGAGAGGGAGAAGCAAGATGAGTAGATCTGGAAGAGCAAACCAAAGATTGAGCACAGTAACATAATTATTGATTTACAGGCATGGCCCCCTTGTCTGCTGCCTCTGAGGGTCTTTCCTTTAATATTACAAAGCATGTAGAGTTGAAGCTCGCATCAGGGCACTTCAAAGTCCCCTTCCATCTTCCACCACCCCTTCCAGCTTCTCTCTGAAGGATTTCAGAGAATCAGGCTTCTCCTGGTCTGAGGCTTGCTACATCCTGTCTGGTTCCTTCATTTACCCTCCTCTCACTAAACCACTTCTTCCCATGCTGGACACCACCCTCCTTCATTTCTTTTTCTCAAATCAGCATAAATTCGAGGGTTATTATATATATCAGACTTCTAATTAAAGAGTAAGGGCAAAAGAGGGTAACCACAGTACAGCATAAGGAACAACTTCAAAACCTTTATTAGGTATCTGTTTCATAAATATGCATTAACCATTCTCTACCATGAATAATTTCTCAACTGTGCTCACCGCCATCTTCCAGGGACACCATCTTCCTCAAGGGTGTTCTTTTCTCCCTCTAATGACAACTCTCCAAAGCCCTAAACTCTGTTACACTCTTCTTTGTCGAAACCGTTAGATATTTTAACGTAATGATTTTTAAAAATCAAATTGGCAATTCTTAATTTTTAAAATAAAGTTTTATTGGAACCAGGGCCAGAGTTAAGATAAGGAAAGTGAGACAAGGTCATACATGTGCAGGATCATACCTTCTCTTTATCAGATCCTCTCTTTAAAATTTTCCTACTTCGTTCAGCATAGATTTTTGCTCATCAACTTTGATTTTCAAATATTATAATAGTGTTTATCTTGATCACTAAGTTTGTTGGCATCCTCTTATTTCTGGACCCAAGGTCAATACCTCATGTCACCCTAGTCCTGGCCCTGCCAATGAGGGCTCATCTTTCTATATTAAACATGTCCACTAAGGTGCTTTTCCAAACCACAAGATAAGTTCTTTTCCCAAGCAAAATTTTGCTTTCAAACGCCTGCCAATTTTGAGAATAATTTTTTCTTGCTACCCTTCCCCCATTGGACCATGAGATCCTTCAGGACAGAAAATGATGCTTCATCTGTTTCTATATCCCTAGTGCCTAGACTTAGCAGTTGAATTATAAATATATACTGAATATAAGGATCTAGTGCAAAAATTTGTAAGCGAAATCAGCTTATTAATTGTTGAATCTATTTAAGGCTTTTCTTTTATGTGTTAAAATCCAAAGTCTTAGAAAGCTAGCTGTCAAGGGCCTGAAGAGATCATTTCATCTTTTCATTTGACACATTAGGAGACTGCAGCCTACATCCATGGTTATGTTTGCAAGCAAGTTGCTTAGGGTTTATCCAGAATAATTAATATTTCCCACTGTCAGGGTGTCACCCCATCTGAATAATTTTGATAGTATTCCATGGTGCAGAATAGAGTAAAATTAAAATTCTCTTGGGGGTGCAGGAAGCCCCCACATGACTACAAAGCCATTCTTTCTCCCACCAGAAATCTTGGGGTATGGAAAACAGAGCTCAACATGTGAACAGACACAGAGATATGAAATGGGTTGGGTCAGTAGACACCCAACTCAATAACCTGAGTCAGAACAACTTTTTTCAGAATGAGATGCAGAAATACTAATATCAAGGAAGAGCTGGATTTCTAAATCATAGCCAGAAAACGTATTTGCCCAAGATAAAGGCATGAGTGAAAGATTTACAGAGAAAAAAACAATGGTGGTAAGGAAAGCTTGCTTCTTTACAATGAACTCATTGTGTCAAACTTGTGAGACACCCAGAAAGCTGACAAGGGTCTCTTTACCCCTGCGCCCAGGAGAGTTTGGCCAAAGGACATTTAGGGTGACATGCCTCAAACAGTCAACCCTAATCTCTTATCCCGGAATAGCCCAAGAACCCGTCGAACCTGACTGGCTGCCTTTCAGAAACGCCTTTGGAATTCTTTGTTCAGTTCTGCTTGGTTTACGCTGGATCGTCTCTTCTGGCATTTCTCTGGTGACCTGATCTTTGTCCACAATGACATCCCCCAAGAGATCCACCAATCCCCAGATTTGCCCAGTGGGTGACACTAATAAGATCCAATTAGAAGTAAAACATTCAAAACAGATGAGGCACACATTCACACAAAAGCCAGAGTTGCCACAAAGTCACTTCTCCCTCACAATGCCCCCCTGGCAGAAAAGAGGTCAAACTGACCTTGAAGGAGAAACATCCTTTTTTTTATCAGTTACCATGGCAACGCCAAAGCCTCTCTCCCCAAGGCACCTGCCCACCGGGTTTGCACCTGCCAGCTAGTAGCAAGAGTGGCCCAGCAACTTTAGCTCCCTGTCACTGGGCTCATTTCAGCAACAAAGGTGCCAGCAGTGCCAGTTGGCTTCGTGATATGGATACCTGCCCACTAAGCATTGGCCCAGAGATCAGGGACTTTCACAAAGGCCAGCCAACAGCTGGCAGGCAGACACCGCCAGGTCATTGTCATCCTGGGCTGAATTGAAGACAAAGGCTCTGTCTGTAACACAACATCCCTCCCTCCCTCCGTGTTTTATTTTCAGCTCCAGGTCTCTTCCTATGGGAGGGCCATGTAGCTGAAGTTGCCTTTCTTGGCTTTTGTTGTTGTGCCTTTAGCATTCCCCTGCTTGTGCACACTCGTGTAGAAAAGCTTCCCCAGGCCTGTGTCTCATCTTATTGCAAATCAGAAAGCTCGCAGTAAGTCACCTCAGGCCAGTGGGTTCAGATTTGGAGCTGGTAACCAGAAGCCGCGTCAAACTTCCTCCCCTGGCTCCACACCAAGGCCTCCGAGGATTTCTTGTCACATGAGGTTAGTGTAGTTTCACATCCTCTAAAGCAAAGCTCTGTCGAAACTCACTAGTCTCACATGGCTCCAGCTCAAAACAACCGCCCCACTCAGCCTCCTTCCTAACCGTTTGGAGCAGCAAATCAGGAGACCCAGATTACAGTTTCAGCTTAGTCTACGCGACACTGAGCAATCACTGGTTCTATCTCTTCTTATGAAAAATTAAGAACCGACATAACTGTCACTAGGGTCCCTTTCAACTCTCCTTTAAAAAACAAATAATGTCACATTCTCCACTGCTTTCTAAAGAAGCTGTTAACCAGAGAATCTCTGAAGATTAATAGAGATTATTTTCATCTAAAAAAATAAATGGATACACACAACAACATGGATGAATCTCAAAAATATTATTTGAGTGAAAGAAGCCTCAGACAAAGTACTAGAATAGGTGAAACTAATCTATAGTAAAAAATAAAAATAAATTGGAAAGTCATTGCCTCTGGAGGTGGGATGGGTGCAGGAATTATCCAGGAATGAGCATGAAGGAACTTTCTGAGATGAAGATTATATTTTATATCAGGATAGGGGTTTGGGTCACACAGGTAAAAACCTTTGTCAAAACTCATAGCATGCTCCTCTTAAGATGCATTGATAGAGCGATGGACAGATAGGTACTAATATAATTATAGCAAAATGTTCCTTGTAGAATCCAAGTGGGCATATAGGTGTTCATTGTGTAATTCCTTCAACTTTTCTATATGTTTGAAAATCTTCATAATAAAATATTGAGGGAAAATACACTGTAATAAATTACAAAATTTCTGCCCCATCCACTCCCTCCATCTTTCTTGACATGTGATCTTTTTTCCCGAGAAATGAGTCAATGGAAATGGGAATAGCCATTGATTTGAGCAGACAATGATTAATTATTTTATCACTGTCCATGGTCTTCAAGGGAAGATACAAGTTCTGCACATCCAGAACCCATCCTTTGGCCTTGCTACCCTCAGCACAATTATTAGAAATAGATTTCCAGAGAGGAGTCTGGCCACCATCAGTGGCGGGTCTCTCTTCATATCATGCGTACCTTTGCTCTTTGATTACCAACATCTTTAACAGCCGTACAAAGGACACATTCTAATTAAGGCGTTTAATCCAATCCCAAATAAAGGGGACATACATTTTTTTTTTTTAGAAACACTCTGGTGATAAGTCTATTACCAAGGGACAGATTATAAGTGCATCTTTTACTAGACTGACTAACCTGTTACCCCATAATAAATATAAATATTATAAATATCTCCCTGAAGTATTGACTTTTTTGACCACTTCCCTTTAAAACTCCCAAAACACATTCCTCCCCAATTTGATGTCTTCTCCCTGAACATCTTCAAGGCAGACACACACAAAGGAGTGCATGTTACTGTGGTCTATGCTGGAACCAGCAGAGACCTAATTCACAGCTAACTTCTTTTAGGGGGAAAAATTAAAGGAAAGAAGCAATTGCCAAGAAGCCTGAGTAAATCTATTTCCTAGAAGTAGAATTCATGACTCCTGTCAGTTTTTCTCATTGGCGAGTTCATCAAACCTAACAGAAAAACACATTTACCGAGCACGTGACATATTCAAGGACTTGAGCTATCCACGGAATTAGATTACTAGTTTCTTTACCCCAAACCAGTGTGCAATTTAATTGAATGAAGGAGATAATATATAAGCTTCTGCAAAGCTGAACAATGAAATATCTAGATAATTGTTCCATAGATCAGTGGAAGAGGTCTCCTAGTTCCATGAGCAATGAACTGATGACTGGTGGGAGCTTTGGGAGTTTAGGGAAGGACATGTCACCTCTGACAGAGTGGGGGACAGAGGACTCTCAAGGGTGAGATTTCAGCTATGTCTGGAAAAATAGGTAGAATTGGAGAAATTCAAGATGAGGCGAGACAACCTTGGGCAGAATCATTCTTAGATGCCCTAAAAACAAGCCAAAAGACCGGGAAGTAAGAGAAGTGGAAATGCACAGTTTAAAAATACTGCAGTTTCCGATGTGAATTGACCAGAATTGAGGTTAAAGACAGATTTCAGCAATTTTTTGTCACCAATTTCTCAATGGACCATTTCCTGTCCTCTTACTGTCAAGTTTAGAGCATAAAACAAACCACAAGGATACATCTCTGTTCCACACTCTGCCACAAGCAGAGTTAGTATTCATAAACAACATGTACACTACAACAATATGTACACTACATCTACAAATATATGTGACATAGCCTCACACTTGGTGTGTGTGACCCCCCAACCTCAAAGAAACCAAAAAAGAAAAGAAATGCAACAACAACAACAAAAAATGGGAGTTTTCATTTCAGAGGAAGGAGGGAAAAATTCAAAAGCACAATGGAAGTGAAGAATGCTAGACTTAGAAATAACCTTAGTGTCTGTTTTAGCCAAACTTCTTTATTTTACAGAAAAAGAAACTGGACCTCAGAGAGATTTCCAATTTAAATGAAGTTACATCTGCAAGTCTGAATCTGAGAACTTTCATGGTACCACGCGAAGATAGGGTTGGAATTGACCTTATAAATAATGTATTCAAAGTTCTTCATGTCATTGATGAGGAAACTGAGGCTCAAAGAAATTAAATGACTACTTTGAGGTCATATACCTACTTAGTAGGACTAAGTCCCATATGTTTTGCTTCTCAGAGAGAGCTTTGGTACCTTCCTTCTCTGTCCCAAACCCCATCCAGCAGCCTTCACCATTCTTCCATTCTACAAGGTGGGCAATTGATGTTTTTAATCTGTTCTTATATAAATAACCATATCAATATGGTTCCAAGGCTCACATCTCCTTTCCATCCAGATTAATACTCCCTTGTATAAATTTAGGAGCTAATAGTTAGGTCCAGCCCAGTGCAAACATGGCTAGGTAGCATTCAGGCAATTTTAAATATCTGTCCATGTTTTATAACCATCCAAAGTCAGTCAGCCTCAAGGAGATCAACTAGGTCTCCTCCAAGGTGTTCAGCATTTTCCCATGTTGTATTCTGTCTCTATTTACCAAAATAAACAAATTAGAGTACTGAAATACTACAGTAAACAAGATATTTTTACCCATGGTTACAGTGGCTATGTTGATTTTCTGCTCTTAGTGGTAAATATACTGAGAAAATAAGATTACTGAAAATTAATCAAATATAGGAAGCTATATAAATTCTACATGGTCCTGTAGAAAACTATTCCATTAATAACTCAGGAAAAAACTCAAGCTTTAGAGCCATTTGTTTCATTCATTTAATAGTTTGACAAAAAATTGCTTACTATGTGCCTGGAACTTTCTAGGTGTTAAGATACATCTGGGAATAAAGTTCCTGCCAGAGAGAGAGAGAGAGAGAGAGACAGAGAGAGAGAGAGAGAGAGACAGAGACAGAGACAGAGAGACAGAGAAGAGAGAGAATAATTTGTTAGATGTTGATATGTGCTGTGCAGAAAAAGAAAGCAGGGGAAGTAAGACAGTGGGTGCCAGATTGAAGAGGTAGGGAAGAGTGATTGCTATATATTATATTTAAGAGCCTTTCTGATAAACAGAGATGAAAGAAATGAGAAAGCAAGCTTTGAGTATATCTGAAGGACATACTTTCCAAGCAGAGAGCCACACAACTGCAAAGTCCTGAAGCAGAAGTGGCATATTCTTGGAACAGCAAGAAGGTAAGTGTGGCTAGAGCAGAGTAGTGAGGGGACAGTGAAAAGAGATGCTATCTGAAAGGTGGCTGAGGCCAATTGTGTAAGAATATTGGAGGGGATTTGACTTGTATTCGAAGTGAGTTGGAAAGGCATTGAAAGGTATGGGACAGAGCAATGACATAATCTGATTTCCATTTAAAAGAATCACATTGCCTATGTGTTGAAAAACAATTGTAGCCTATTATTAGCTATTTTATTGGCTATTACAATAATTCAGGTGAGAGATGATTGTGGCTTGGGCTATGATGTAGTGGTAGATGCGGTAAGAAGTAGTAAGGTTCTTAGAGGTAGAACCCACAGGATTTTATGATGAACTGGATGTGGTGTATAAGAAAAAGAGAAGAATCAATGATTTCAAGATTTTGCACTTGAGCAACTCTTGGGTAGAACTACCATTTTCCAGAATGAGGAAGACTATGGGAGAAGTAGGTTTGGGTTGCAGGGGAAGGGGTGATGAATCAGGAGTTCAAGCCTAACCTTATTGGGCTGATGATTCCTATTAGATATCCAACTCATAGACACATCCTATTAGAGATGTGTCTCACAAATGTAGTTGAATATACAATAGAGTTCAGAGCAGAGATTCCGCCTGGAGATATAAATGTTGATGTTGTTCACATATGGATGATAAATGGAAAACCATGAGACCAAATGAGACCACCAAGGGAATGTAGATTCCAAAAAGAAAAGAAGGTCCCTGAGACACCCCAATGTTTGGAGGTCATCAAGAAGAGGAGGAACCAGCAAAGAAGGTGGAGGAAGGGACCAGAGAGGTATATGAAGATCAGAGACCACTATTCCCAAGTCAGGTGGGTGATCAGCTGTATCGAATACTGCTGATTCTGGATGTAAGCTGAATTATACTGGGTTTCTTGCTGTCCTACCTACAGCCTCTTGTTAATAATAGCAATAGCAAGAATACTGAAAATTAGAACTACTACCTATTGAGTGTCTATCAAGTCCTGAGGATTGTGCTTTGGCAAATCTCATACGCTACCTCTGACAGGTTGGTAGTGGCTACCTCGAGCATTTTGTTGAGAAGGAATCTGAGGCTGCCTTTTAGCTGAAGGAAAAAGCTTGAGTTATGATTTCTGCCTGAGACACAGAATGAGAAATTGGCATCACATTTGCCAGGTATTCATGATCCTTGTAATAGGACTTATATACATCATCTGTAGGGCTCACAACATATCTGTGATGGTGTAATTAGCCCCACTATACAAATGCAGAAATCTAGTTCAGCAACGTTTACTAACCTCTCTGTGGTGCCACAGCTTGATGTGGAAAAGGGGAAAGTTGGCCCAGATCAGCTGGCGTTTGCTTCACACCACACAGTTTTTCAGTCCATCCCATCAGAAAAGTGCACAGAATTTCAAATCCACAGGGGTACCGCTTCTGATTTAAACCCATGACACAGAAAGTATATAATCAAAAGTATAAACTTCAAAAATAATGGTTCCTTTATACTCAAAGAAAATATGGTACAACAGGATTCATGAACTGATTTGGAGAGATAAGTTAGCCAACTTAGAGAAAAATAAACAAAACACGAAACAAGAGGAGTCAAAATGAATCAAATAGAAGCTTTTCAACCTAGGATAGTTGAAGATGACCCAGTAAGAGCAACCATTAAAAATATGACTATTATTTTGTTTTCATCATTCCCATAGCAACCTAGTACTATTCCCTGCCAAAAAAATAACTCAGTAGGCACCAAGAATTCTCAGCCTCTCTTTTAGCACCAAGCCCTTCCTACAGTCATTTGTATTAACATTTGCAAAAGATTTATTTCCCTTTGATTCAAATAATTCCACATTCCCAAGAATATCTGGACTGGAGCATAGCCAGCGGCCTGCAGGGCCTGCAGCCGTCTCCCGGGTCCTGGGTGCCCATGAATGGCTCATTGTTAAGGACAAACCCACTGCAGAGAACAGAGAAAACACAGAAGAGGAATCAGTGTCATGCTGTGAGGACTGGTCTGGAGTTTGAGCAATGAAATTGAATGGGAGTCGTAAGCACCTAAGGCTGTTAGCAAGGCATTGGTTGATGCCACCAGGGGCAGGGCTCCTCTGATCACCATCAATAATCAACCCACTCTAAACCAAGTCCTTCCCTGTGGCCAAGCAGAGGGCTAGAGCAGGCCCCAAACTGAAAACCAGCTTCATCATCCCCAAGCATCTGTTACACACCGACTGTATGCAGGACTAAACATACAGAGAAAAGTCCAAGGTCACCTTCAAATGGTGTGTATGGCTGGAGCAACTAGCCAAAAACCCAAGAAAACCGTGATCTCTAGACTCTTATATGATGAAGACTGGGAAATCATTATCTTGCTCTGATTTTTGCTAGTCATTTTCTGTATATATTCTGTTGTATCTATCCCAGCTACTAGGGCACTTTGGAGAAAGTTCCAACTGCTCACTTCAAAGTCCATTGAAATCAATGATAAAAAGTACTATAATTTTAGTGTTTCTTGGGATTAATCAACCTTTCACTAAATTCAGTTACAGAGTGAGTTAAACGTTTTCATGATGTGGACTTTCCACATTTAGACCATATTTATTATTTCAGAGATATATTGATAAACCACACAATTAATGCTTGATGAGTATAATTTAGTAGCAACAAGCTTATAGTTCAGAATATGGCTATTTTCAAAAAGTTATACCTTCTGGTAATTATTCAGGTCTCTTATTATCCTTATTTGAGCTTTCGCTCTCTTTTTTTATTAGTTTCAGGTGTACAAAGCAATGTAACTGTTAGACATTTATACCCCTCACAAAGTAATAACGCCCCCCACCAAGCTACTACCCCTCTGGTATTGTATACAGCTGTTACAGTTCCATTGACTATATTCCCTGTACTGTACTTCACATCTTATGGATTATATATATGTATATATGTATTTAATTATAGTTGACATTCAATATTATCCTACTTCAGCTTCAGATCCATAGTATATTGGTCAAGTATCTACATAGTCTATGAAGTGATCCCCCCAATAAGTCCAGTGCCCATTTGGCACCTTACATGATCTTTACAACATTATTGATTATATTCCCCGTACTATATTTCATATCCCCATGACTATATTATGATTACTAATTTGCACTTTCTAATCCCTTGACCTTCTCCCCCATCCCAAACCGCCTCCCATCTAGCAACCATCAGCTTTTTTCTCTGTATCTCTGAGTCTATTTCTGTTTAGTTTGCTCATTTATTCTGTTTAAAAGTCAAAAAATTACCATAATTCAAGATAAAATTCTCATGCTGCATTAGTTCTTCCAGCTCTCAGAAACCCACCAAAGCCTATCAGAGAAAAGCAATGAAGTGATCCAAGAACAATAGACTAATTTAGTCATGGTGACAATTAATCTATCTGCAAAAAAAAAAAAAAATAGCTATATCTGCTCAAGTGCAAATATATCTGAGTTAATGCCATGGAGAAAAATAAGCCTCACTTGTTAAGGCATGCCTCTGTCCTTCAACTGCCCTACTTATCATTCCACAAATAAGGCAAAAACTATATGGACTCTGAACATCTACCCTATGGACACATCTCAATCTCCATTGAGGCCATTAATATATTAAAAACACTGATGAAGGGCTATTGTTGGGTAAAGTCATTTTTCCCTTGACATTTATTATCAGTAGAAAAGTTTTTCTGTTTTAATACCCACATTCTGGCATATAATTACTGTAATAAAGTCTACTTCTCCACTCTGGGTGACTGCTGCCAGTATTATGAAATCATGGCAATGGTTGTAAAAATAAGGGAGGTCACAACCTTTCCACACACACACACACCCACTCTGCAGCTGATATTAAATAGCTTTGGTGGGAAAATGCAGACCTTTAAACTTTCTCTACCAAACTCAATGCATTCTGTATTTAACTTCTTCTTTAAAACAGTTTGTGCTGTAAGAATTCAAAAACTGCATATGGCCATGGAAAAAAAAAAGAAGAAGGAGCTTATACTTAATTAGCTACTAAGTCCGACTTGGACGAAGCACAATAACAACCGTTTCTTTGTGCTTAACTATTTTTAATGATATGCATTACATGCATTGGCCTGTCTACGGCCCAGACTGTTCCAGCGTCAATCCTGCTTCAGTGTTATGCTTTTGGCAAAGGATAGCATTGAGAAAAGTCTCCATTTCGATGTTTTGCCATTTTAGTAGGATAATAACTCCTCACAGCATGAATTCCCTCTAAACCTTAAACCACCATCATGTTTTCATTATCACAAGATAGTCAACATCCAACTACATCAGATGCCATACAAATATTCTACTTACACCTCCAGCAGTACTCAATATTTTCATTTATCCTCTCTAGACTTAAACTGCTTGAATATTCTAATCCAGATGCTTTCAGCTATTCTCTTACATAACTGTTGGGTATCATTTTTCTTCTTCTACTGTGTCTATCATTTTAGTGTCATACAGAGTATTTTCACTGCCCAGAGTATTTTCAAGACCCAAGTCAAGCTAATTCAGGATCACAAAAAGGACAGATAGGCACAAAAGGGAGTATCCTGTGTATTTTTTTAATCTTCTAGTTCTTTATGCACTAGGAATTTCCTTAGGGAGGGTTTAAGGAAATACCTATTTTAAAAGTAGAAACTTGGGTTTCCAAATTAAAATAATCCTGAGCAGAGATGCTGTTTGGGAGGTCAGAAAGTCTTGCCCTTAGAATGAGAAATAATTAGAATTCATTGTCTTCCAAAATAACGTAGAGAATACAGAGGCAAATAAAATGCTGAAAAACAAGGTGTGTTAGGCCCACAAGAAAGCACCAGCAGAGCACAGCACAGAAACAGCCACGCCCTGGGACTGCCATTACTTTCTTCCAACAGAGCAGTTCTGCTGTCACCTACTTCATTTCCTGACCTTATGCATCAGGTTTTGTTTAGGGCAGAAAAGAGCTGCTATGACCACTTTGCAAAACAGTTTGAGGTCTGAGTACCCTGTGACCAGCAATTCTGCTCCTAGATATGTACCCTGGAATCATTTGCACATATGTGTCCCAGAGTGCACATATATGGATGTTCACAGCACTGTTGTCCATAATGGCTCCAAACCAGAAGCAACCCAAATGCATATCCTTAGTACAATAGATCAATGCACTGTGGTGAAGTCGTAGAATTTAAAACTATACAGCCACAGACATTAATGAACCAGACATTTGTGCCACAGATGGATAAATCTTGCAAACACAATTTTGCATGAGAAAAGGCAGGACACAAACAAAAACACAGAATTACTCCATTTATATAAAGATTAAAAACAGGCAATATTAATCTATGTTGTTTAGAGATGTGCATACAGGCAATAAAACTGGGGGGGAAGCAAATAAATTATCATAAAAAGTCTGAAGAATATTGGCTTCGTGGGGCGAGAAGGTTGCAATCAGGATTCAGGTTGGGAACTGAGGAAAACTTCTGGGATGCTGGTAATGTTTTGTCCCTCATCCTTTAAAATTTTTCTATATGGATATTTTATCTTTTATTTCAAAATTGCCAAAACCAAAGAGCACCACTCCTAAAAAGGAGAAATTTAAAACCTCACTGCTTCAATTTAGCTTCTTCATGATAAAAATGAGGAAAATGGAGGACAAGGAGATTAAGCCAATTGCCCATTTCTCTTCTCACCCTACAGTGCAGCTCCTGGATCTAAGACTCAGACACAGAGCCTTTTCTCCAGTGCTATAGAGAGTCTAAGTTCAGAAGTCTCAGAGGGCCTGTCATTGTGCTCCCAGGCTCTTCAGTCCAGCTTACCAAGTGCCCACTCCTCTCACTCTCTCACTCCACCACCCCTCCTCCTTGTGTCCAGCCCCTGGCATCTCTCCTTGTGGGTTCACAGCTAAGGTCCTCCTCTGCGGTCTACTGGACATGCAGCCGTGGACAGATACACAAGCCCACTTGTATCTTCTTTTGATTACATGTCCACCTGGCCTGTCAAACCTATGTCGACAATATCTAATATTTAATCAACACTTTAAAACCTACTATATTTTGCATTTTACAGATATTTAAACACCAAATAAAGTTTATTAACTACAAGTATTAAATCCAATGCTCATAGATTCTTTTCAACCATCCTTCCAATAAACAACGGAAATGACAGGTAAGCTATAGACTTGTACTTTGGCCAGTGGGTTTGGGTGGTGGAGTCTCTTCCTGAACTCCCACTCCTTGAGCTGTGCAGCATATATTGCTATTATAATGAAAAAAAATTAATATCTTTATTATCCCCCTTCTTTAAAAAAAAATCCGTTTCTCAGAAACATCTAGCCAGAAGTTTGTTTAGAAGGTAAAATTGTGAGTTAAGAAATTCCACATGAGACATTTGTGGAAGCCATTCCATACAGACATGAATTTCAAAGACTATACAGGAGTATAATCTATTTGTTAGATTTCTCAAGTCAATGGCATTCTTGGATTTTTTTTTTCAGATATAAAGACTTTTTGGAAATCTTTTAGGCTCACAGCAAGATTAAGAGGAAGGTTTAGAGATTTCCTTTATATCCCATGTCCCTACACATGCACAGCCTCCCCCACTATCAACATTCCCCACCAGACCGGTACATTTGGTACAGATGAGGAACTTACATTGACACATCATTATCACCCAGAATCCACAGTTCACTTGGGTCACTCTTCCCTCTTGGTATTGTACATTCTATGGGCTTGGATAAATGTATAATAATATGTATCCACCATTATAATATCACACAGAATATTTTCACTGCACTAAAAATCCTCTACGCTCTGCCCATTTATCCCCTCCTCACTTTTAACTCCTAGCAACCACTGATCTTTTTACCGTCTGCATAGTTTTGCCTTTTCCTGAATGCTGTATAAATGGAATGATTATAGCCTTTTCAGATTGGCTTCTTTAATTTAGTTATATACATTTCAGTTTCCTCCATGTCTTTTCCTAACTTGGTAACTCCTTTCTGTTTAGCACTGAATAATATTCTATTTTCTGGATGTACCACAGTTTATCCATCCACCTACTGAAGGTCTTCTTGGTTGCTTACAAGGTTTGGTAATTATGAATAAAGCTGCTATAAACATCTGTATACAGATTTTTATACGTATATAAGTTTTTGATACTTTGGGTAAATACAAAGAAGCGTGATTCCTAAATTGTATGGAAAGATTATGTTAAGTTTTGAAACAAACTGGCAAACTGTTTTCCAAAATGGCTGTACATTCCCACTAGCACAGAATGAGATTTCCTGTTGTCCACATCCTCGCTAACATCTAGTGCTGTCAGTGTTCTGTATTTGTGCCATTCTAATAGGTGTGTAGTTATATCTTATTGTTTTAATTTTCATTTTCCTGATAACTGATATGGAACATCTTTTCATCTGTTTATTAACTCCCTGTATATCTCCTTTGGTGAGGTATTTTAAGATCTTCGGCCCATTTTTAAATCAGTTGTTTGTTTACTTGTTGAATTTCACGAGTTCTTTGTACAATTTGGATAACAGTCTTTTACCAGATATGTATTTAGCAAATATTTTTCCCAGTCCATGGTTTGTTTTCTCATTCTTGACACTATCTTTCACAGAGCAGAAGTTTTTTATTTTAATGAAGTCTGCTTTTCAATTATTTATTTTACGGATTGTGGCTTTTCTTTATATCTAAAAAGCCATTGCCATACCCAAAGTCCTCTAGGTTTTCTCCTATGTTATCTTCTAGGAGTTTCATAGTATTGCATTTTACATTAAGGTTTATGATACATTTTGAGTTAATTTTTGTAACGAATGTAAGGCCTTTGTCTAGAATAATGTTTTTTCTCATGTAGATGTCCACTTTTCCAGCACCAATTATTGAAAAGATTATGTTTACTTCATTGTATTGCCTTTGTTCTTTTGTCAAAGATCAATTGACTATATTTATGGAGATGAATTATTGGCTCTCTATTCGGTTTCATTGACCTATTTATCTATTCTTTCCCCAGTCCCACACTGTCTTGATTATTGTAGCTTTATGGTAAGTCTTAAAGGTGGGTAGTGTCAGTACCCCAACTTTGCTTTTCTTCAATATCACGTTGGCTATTCTGGATCTTTTGCTTCTCCATTTAAACTTTAGAATCAGCTTGTAAATATCCACAGAATAACTTGTTGGGATTATGATTGGAATTACACTAAATCTACGGATCAAGTTGAGAAGAATTGACATCCTGACAATATTGTGTCTTCCTATACAAGAACATAGAATATCTTCTATTTAGTTCCTCCTTGATTTCACTCATCAGAGTTTCATAGTTTTATTCACATAGATCTTGTGCATATTTTGTTATATTTATACCTAAGTATTTAATTTGGGGGAGTGCTAATGTAAATGGTATTGTGTTTTTAATTTTAAATTCCACTTGTTAATTACTGGTACATAGGAAAAGCATTCAACTTATTATTATTATTTTTTCATCCTTGTGTCTTGCAAACTTGCTATAATCACATTCCTTTGTTGATTTTTTTCAGGTTTTTTTTTTTTACATAGATGATCATTTCATCTGTGAACAAAGATAGTTTTATTTATTCCTTCTCAATTTGTCTTTTCTTTCTAAATTTCTTTTCTTGTCTTCTTGCATAAGCTAGGACTTCCAGCATGATGTTGAAAAGGAGTAGTGAGAGGGTACATTCTTGCCTTGTCCCCGATCTTAGTGGGAAACCTTCTAGTTTCTCACCAATAAGTATGATATTAGCTGTAAGTTTTTTGTAGATATTCTTTATCAAGTTGAGGGCGTTTCTCTCTATTGCTACTTTACTGAGAATTTTTATCATGAATGGATGTTGGATTTTGTCAAATGCTTTCTTTGAATCTATTGATATGATCATATGATTTTTCTGTTTTAGTCAATGGATGTAACGAATTACATTAATTGATTTTCAAATGTTGAACCAGCCTTGCATAGTTGGTTGTGGTATATAATTTTTTTTATACTTTTTTTGGATTTGATTTGCTAAGATTTTGTTGAAGATTTTTACATTTATTTTCATTAGTGATATTGGTCTGTTGTTTTCTTTTCTTGTAATGCCTTTGTCTGATTTTAGTATTAGGGTAATGCTTTCTTCACATAATGAATTTGGAAGTATTCCATTTGCTTCTATCCTCTGAAGGAAGTTGTAGGGAATTAGTAAAATTTCTTAGGTGTTTAGTAGAATTCACCAGTGAGCCCTTCTGCGTCTGGTGTTTTTGTTTTGGACCATTATTAATTTTGATTCAATTTATTTACTAGATATAGGTTTATTCAGTCAATTTCTTCTTGTGTGAGTTTTGGCAGATTTCAAGACATTTTATCCATGTTATCAAATTTGTGGGTACAAAGTTGTCCATAGTATTCCTTTATTAACCTTTTAATTTTCATGGGATCTGCAGTGATGTACCCTTTTTTAATTCTTGATATTGGTTATTGGTGTCCTCTCTCTTTTTTCTTTAGTTGGCCTGGTTAGAGGTTTATCAATTTTATTGACCTTTTCAGAAAACAAGCTTTTGATTATCTTGATTGTCTCTATTGATTTTCTGTTTTCAGTTTCATTAATTTCTGCTCTAATTCTTATTATTTCTTTCCTTCTGCTCAATTTGATTTTAATTTGTTCTTCTTTTTCTAATTTCCTAAGATACTTGCTTGGATATTGAGAATCTTAAAGAAATTGAAGGTAAAAAAAGGAAATTTAGAATTCAGAAGACAGACTGCAAGGTGAATGAAATGGTAAAAGCAAAAACCAAGAAGTGCTTATAATTTTATTTGTTTGTTCTAGGACATTACACCAGTAAGAAAACTGCAGAGCAGAGCTTGACCTTGCAACAGAAATCTCAGCCACTTTAAAAATGCCAACTCCAGTCTAGTTCTACCTGTCAGAGCATTATGCATTATAACAAATTTGCAGGGCAGTAAAAGAATCTGGATAGTCCCTGAGTGTTCGGGGTAATGGAATTTAAGCTGTGTCCCAGCATTCACCTCACTTCTCTGAAGCATGTTGGCTTGGTTACAAAAATCCATCAAGGTATCTTTATTCCTGGACCAAAAATTTGAGGCTTGACAAAGTAAAGGTAGAAAAGTGAAGCTATCTCCAATAAGTGAGGAATTCTAAGACCATTCTTTTAAAAATGGAATTACGGAATGAGCCAAAAATCCAATGTAGCCTATACTACCATGCAGAGCAAACACACAGAAGAGAAGAACAAGTGAAAATGTGGGCAACAAAATAAAAATATTATGTAAGAAAATCCAAATAAAGGGATAGAGTTCTTAACTCATAGATAACTTATCTCCAAATAAGCTTGCTATCATTCTCAAAGAAACCCACATACATGTAGGAGTTTTCTAGTCATGTATAAACAACAACAGAAAAATGTCATTTTAAGAAGAACTGGCCCTGGGAAAAACTGCTTTTGTCAGGAGAATAGATACATTTCCAATCTGCCACCTTATGTGTGGAAAGCCAATGTAACCAAAAACATCTGAAAAGGCCAAAATCTTCTATGTGTCATGTTGGCATTATGCCAGTAGCAGATTAACCAAAACAAGAGGGGTGATTTTTTTTTTTAATTGAAACAACCCCATGCACAAAGATTTGCCTCCTGGTGTGCATTTTCAATACAATGGACTCATTTAGTTACAATTCCAGACAGTATCACTTCTTTAAAAATCATACCCAAGGAATTTGCTCTCTGGTCCTCCTATCTGTGCCTAACTATATGCTACCCATCCTTCATGACACTGTTTGAGCCCAGGAGCCCACAGTGAGAATCTTCTGTCTGAATTCCTAGGATGCTAGCCATGTGTCACTTATTTGGACTCAGTTCCACAGAGCACCGCATGGGGCTTACCCACTCCCCAAGTCTGGGTGGTTTGTTTCCCCACCCAGATTCTAATGTCATGGAAAACTGACCTCTTCTGCTTTCTTATTCATCCCCTAGCACTGTGCTGAGCTCATAGTACGTTCTCAAATCTGCCCCTTTGGTTCATTCACTCCATGCTGACTTCCCCTCCATAGCTCAGGATTCAATTTCCTTATAGCATTACGCATCATGACAGCCACATCTTCCCCTTCCTCTGTTACTTCAGTGCCTTCTCTTTCTGTTTTGCTTTAAGTAGACGGTGACCAGATACTAAAAACAAGTCCAGATCAGTAAGTGAGCATTTTATGGAAAACAATGGCTCTCAACATTAGAATATAGGTCAAGTCGCCACTAAATTTTAATATACCACGGTGGTAACAGAGTTTATAAATGGGTGATAAACACAGGCAGGATCACTATAAACAACAAACAAATGCAGGGATAAGACTGAAGCATTTAAGGTACTTTGGAACTCGGCTCTCAAAGCTTTCAACAGTACCATTTGTTCTGCTATTATGTGACATGTGGATTCTTAAAAATACTTGCTTTGTCAAAAATTGTGATATTAAAATAGTTGTTTTAGTGGAAGGGGAAGGTGTTGAGGTTAGGATTAGGGAGTGTCAGACTTGATAACCAACAGTAGAAGGGTTTCATAGTTTTAAGTAAATGTTATCATAACCTAAAATGCATATATCCATTGATCAAAGTTGACAAAACAAACCCAAATGTTTCATTCCACATTCTCAGGAATTTTCCACTCTTCTCTATGTACTTTGGCTTTTATTTTATGATTGTATTGGTTAAGACCCCAACCTTAAACCAAAGAACAAAGGAATATCAGCCAAAGTGCAGAATAGCCCACCAAGAAGACGAGCAGCAGCAGCTCCCCAAGATTTGCACGGCCATAACTTTTCTCTTCCTCCTTGGGGTCCTAGTTTTTCAGTCACTCAATGTAACCAAGAGCCATTGCATAATGCAAAAATACACCTGAATTAATAGAACACATCATTCCTAATTCCCATTAGGAAAACTCCCAATGTAGGGAAAATGTTTTAACTCTAGGTTCAAAATTAAATTTGTGCTTTTCAATCACTGACTTCCTGTGGCCACATGTGTGAAGTTTCTGCAAGGGTTCTACAGTCACAGAGACATAAACTATGCCCACTCCCAGCCAGCCCCTCCAGATTCACTTTCCCCCATCAATGCAGGAAATTGGTTATTACACAGTTAACAAAACCAAAAGATCTGGTATAAAAGACCAGGTGCATTTCCTGAAGGTATAGGCACCCCATCCATAGCAAGAATGACTTTGGACGTGAGACTGAAGGGGTCTACAGCCATGCCTTCAAGAAAGCTCTTCATGTCACATGGCTCATTTGGGATATGGTTTTTTAAAGGAGTGTCATCAACAGAGAAAACTAGCAGATTCCTGTGAAAGGTGAGAATAAAAACCTAGTAAAAAGCAAGTCATCTGGTATATCTTCTACAGAATCCACTAAATCCATTCTAGATGAGGAGATGAAACGTCTTATTTCCATGTCATCAGTTAAGACCATCAGTCCCTTTCAGTACTAACATATAGGTCTGAACTTATTTGGAATTTTGGCTAAAAAGCTTATACAGCAGATTTTCTGATGAACTCATTCTTAGTTATTCTGAGGTCCTAGGAAAGTCAAACTTGGACACTAAGTGCTCTACCTAGATGGTATAGTCCATTCTTACAACATTTCTAGGAAGATTTCAATAGCCCAATTTCACAGATGAGATAACCAAGCCTTTGGGAGGTTAACTTGCTCAAGAACATGTGCCTGGTAAACCTGGTGGAATCAGGATTCAAACCCAGGCCCTCTGATATAGATTCATGGGTTTAACAACTACCTGACACCGCTTCTCCTGTATAAGCCACAAGGACGAAGGTTAGAAAGGATGATTGGTGATTTTTGATGCCCATATCACATACTCTCAGCCCATCTCTGATTTCAGCCACAGTTTTGGCAGAAAGTTCCATGAATCGCAGGCCAGTTTTCTGCTTTCCTGCCTCAGGAGCTCCACTGAAAGTGCAGGAGCCCACTCAGCCCATGGTCAAACCGGCTCAGAAATCCTCAACCAATGGGTGCATGGGAACCAAGGGAGAAATGCCTCAGCCTTCCAAAGGACAACCTCGGAGACATCCTATGCTTCTCAGAATACCAGCATAATCAAGCTCCCATTGCTCACAACAGCAACCATGATAACGCACCCTCATATTGGCTTTTTTTCCTTCTTGGCATTGTCTTCCACTCCCACCCTCACCCTTCTTGGGTTCATTTCCCAAACAAACTACTTGCACCTGAGATATTCTCTCAGGCCTGTTTTGGGGGGTCACCAGAGTAAGATAGCTTATGACTCCCCAATGTATTATTCAGGGACTCTTAGATCACACACAAAATTTCAATGATCTTATACTTCATTGGCCCTAAATGAAGTTCATCAAGGAATACATTCCAGAAGGAGCTACTGTCACTGCAGGACAGTGGAGACACAAACATGGGGCAGTTCCCCTGTGTTACCGTTTACCAGGTGTGAACAGCTAGATCTGCGTTCTAGCCTGTTTATCTGGGAAGGCTCATTCTACTCACTAGTTTGTACAGAAGGCTTGGCATAATTCTGTATTCAATTACTGACAGCTCCAGTCCTTCATACTATTTTATGTGCTTGTGTCCAATCCAGACAAGTCTTGAAATACAATTGACAGGTTCTCTTCACCCAAGTAAAATTTTGTAAGGCCAACCCCTTTGTCATTACAAGACCCTATGGGCATACCTATGACCCTAGGGATGACAGTCCCTAGAAACCCCTGGGGGTATATTTAAAGAAGGAGTAGGGACAGGATGAGAAGGGACACAAAGTTCATTCAGTCCAACCTTATCTTTCCACAGATGGGAAAACTGAATTGTTCAGAGAGCTTTGGAGCTGGGCACCACGCTCTCCAGCCAATAAGAACTGGAGAGAGAGCCTAGGCCTCCCCACACAGGGTTGCCTTCTCCGTGGAAAGCCAATTGTTGACAAAATCGAGCCTAGAAAATGATTCATAGTCCTTGTCTCGAACTGCTCTAGAATCAATATGGTATCCTACCTTTTACAAATATTACAGGCTCCCAGCCTGCCTGTGTGAATAGTATTGAAAAACCCAGTCTCTCAGAAGCATACCAGGCAGTTCGTGGTGGAGGCAACAGTTACAGAATAATCTCAGGTTGCAGACTTTTAGAACTGATTCTGGTTGATAGCTGTCACTATGAGGTGTCATTAATTTGGAGAAACTACGTGTCTATCTAAGAACTGATAAATTGCTTCTTTTTTTCTGTATTTCTCTAAATACTTTATTTTTCAAGAGAGCAATAGCAATAATGTATTATGTGATTACTATGCTAAATGCTTTAAATGTGTTATACATTCCTTATTGTCACAGGTACAATTCTCATCCTCTTTAATCCTTATAGGCGTACTATAAACTTATAACTTAACATTCAAGAAAAATAAAATCTACGAGTATGTTTACAATTCCCCACATAAACGAGACTGTAAACATTCATTTAGAGTCCTGTGACAGTAATGTTATTTTGGTTGAAGGCCTGTTTTCAGTATACTGATCATTATTAGAGAATGTTTGCTTTGATAAATATACGTAACTTGAAATTTACCATCTTAACCAATTAACACTTAACCAGCAGTGTCAAGTATACTAACATTTTTGTGCAATCGGTTTCCAGAACTTACTCATCTTGCAATAACTGAAATAACTGAAACTCTGTATCCATCAAACAAAAACTCCCCATTTCCCTCTCTCCCAACCCCTAGCAATTGTCATTCTGTTTTCTGTTTCTATGACTGACTACTCTAGAAACTGCATACAAATGGGATCATACAGTATTTGTCTTTTTGTGACTGGCTTATTTCACTTAGCATAATGTCCTCAAGGTTTATCCATGTTGTAGGATATGTCAAAATTTCCTTCCTTTTTAAGGCTGAATAATATTCCTTTGTGTAATATATACCGTGTTTTGTTTATCAATTCACCTGTGGATGGACACTGGGGCTGCTTCCACATCTTGGCTACTGTGAATAATGCTGCGATGACTATGGGCGTACCAGCAAATTGCTTTTAATTAAAATAAATTGACTAAATTCTGTAGTGTCCCTTCCAACTTATCCTCTTACATTCTTGTTTGCAAAAGCTAACCTCAGTCCCTCTTATTCAGTTATCCATAGTCAAAATAAGCTGTATTAACTTATTGGCCAGTGCTCGCTTCGGCAGCACATATACTAAAATTGGAACTTATTGGCCAAATAGTCATGACGAGGTGTAGCCATTCATCTCAAACCACAGATGAAAACGTAATCTGCCTAGGAGGATATAGGCTCACAGAGGGCTGGACTTGCAAAACTCATTTTATGAAACTGTGGCAAAGTTCTTTAGGGAGATAACATAAGCATAGTGATTATGAGTGTGGGTCTAGAATCTGAATCCCAGCTCTAGCACTTACCAGCTGTGTGACATAGAGAAAGTTATGTCACCCCTTTAAAACAGGGGCAGTGATAATAATAGTGCTTACATCTTAGAGTCACAGTGAGGAACAAAAGAAATAATCCATATAAAGAATTCAGCATAGTATCTAGCATACAGTAAGAGCTTCCTAGATGTCAGCCTTTATGCTGTGGTTATAAGTCACCGGTTCCAACCTGATCAGTTGCAGACGAGGCCCCTGAAGTAGTTGAAGTAGCTCACACTCTTGCCTTTATAGCCTCGGAGTTCTGGACAGATGAGCAAGGACCCTTCGTCTGACATGAAAACCCTGGTAATCAACTATTCGCTATCTTTTTAATCACAAAAATTGGGTTTGTTTCAAATTTTTGATTAAAGAAAAATACAGGCTTAAAAAAATAAAAGAAACAGAAACTAAAAACTTTATAAAATTGGAGCAAAACTAAATAAACATCACAGACACCTTTCTACAGAGAAAATCCTTGACCTTATGCGTCTTAGCTCTTGCTTAAAACATATTTGGTTTTCTTTTGCTTTTGTATCACAGCATGGAGCATCACAGCCATCAGGCAAAGATGACCGCATTTTAAATAATGATCCATGCTTTTCCTTGGCCTTTTCATGCACGACACCACGTTTCTCTCCCCTCAGCATTTCTGCCCTTGCAATTCTGATTTACCTAGAGTTTAACACATGTGGCGGTTCATTGGACAACAGTCCAAGGCTTCAGGGGAGCAAGGGGGTCACATTAGGATAGAATCCAGAACTTTTAGCCTGCCTGTTGAGCTCTTTCCCTCAATTATCTCTCTGCTGAGCAACTCCCAGTCCGAGAGGAGCCTCCTGTCTCAGGTGTACTCCATAAATCCCTGCATCATAATATTTTTCAAGTACACGGTGTACATCCTCTAGCAGTCTTCAACAATTTAAGGACCTTACATAGCCTTCCTTCTTTAATCAGATTTACATTTCACAATATTCGGGGTTCACAATGCAAAACAACATTATAAGATTTCTTTCTTTCTCAGGCCACCCAGCTTTGCTCCTGTTCACAACTGATACCCTCAGCCTAAGAACCATCCAGCACATGAGTGGTTAGCACACTGGGAGCTGTGTTATAAAACTGTGGCTGCCTGGATGCCACCCCAGACCCTCTGAAATTGAACTTCTGAGGATGGAGCACAAGGTTCAGCAGTTCTCAGGAGTTTGATAGCTGACTATGCTGGACAGTGAGGGCGAGAGCCTCTGCTCTAACCAAAATAGGACGTCAGGGTACAGCATCCGGCACTGAGCTCCACGGGCAAAATTTCCTCCATTAGCTCACCTAGAAATCAAACCTGCAAAGCCATTTCTACCTGGGGATGTTGACTGCCTGGTCCCTCATTCTAGCCAACATCACACCTTGCACATCTTATCTGGCTGCACTGTTTCCGTCGGTCTGCAGTGACTCTATGCCCACACAATTCAACTTGACAGCAGAGTCAGCAAAGTTGGAAAGAACCATGTACAGTCATGCCTCTATGGGAGAGCTCGGGGGCTACCCGCAGGGCTCCCTATGAGCAACAGGACGAGTTCACGTGAAATGGTCAAGACCCAAAAAGCAGGCAGACCACTGAAATGGACATCATTTTAAAAAGATGAGGAAGGCAGACCGCTGAAGGTATTCAACAGCAGGGCTGAAAGGAGACAAACATACAGGAGGGCCATCCCAGTACAATCAGAGAGGCAGGCAAAATCCAGGACGGAGACTGAATGTAGAAGCAAGGCGGAGAAGCAAAGGGGCACAGTGGGTACACCACTGGGCTCTGGTAATAAACGCTTGGATTGAACCCTGGCTCTGATCTGTGATTAGTTGCAAAAAAAACAAAAACAAAAAACAAAAACATTCAAGTCTGTTTTCTCACCTGCCAAATGCAAATAATATGATCTTTCTTGTAAGGTTGCTAAATAAGACAGTGAGTGTAAGTACCAGCACAGTAGTTAGTATGCAATTAAATGGTAGCAATGTTATTTTAAGAAAAGGAGGCAGTTCCTGGAACCCAAGACAGAGGTTTAGTCAAAAGTAAGTAAGGCAAAAGGCCACTTACAGCCTGAGCAGGCCCTGCAGTAAGAGGCCAGGCCACTATGAAGGTAGCAGACTAGAACCCTTGGTTCTAGTTTCTTTGTAAAAACAGGTTGGCTCCAGAGTTTTGGTCAGACTGGGCAGTTGTGGCCTTAGTTGCAAATGTTAGAGGCCTGGAGGCGAAGGGAGCCAAGCCAACCATTCCAATGATTGGCTTGGCACAGGTTCAAAGCCAAGATCACTCCCAGGGACTCCTAGAGGCCAATTTCCTTCCAATCCACAGGTCCTTCCCAGTGTGGCCCTTATGTTCAGGAATTACTTTTTCCTTTTTCATTTTTTTTTTTTTTAAATAACTCCTAGTATTTTCTTTCTCCAGGATCTCATCTTGGCCCAACCAGTGGCCTCCCTCCTATCCTCCACCTCTCTAGTTAGCTTAGTTTCTCTAGCATTTCCCCCATTTTGCTCAGTCTCCCCTCCAGCCTTCATTCTAGGCCCTTTAAAGAGGCCCACGGAGTCCCCAGAGACCAAAAGAAGGCTTTCTTCCCTACCCTTTCCCCCCCACCCCACCCGGTCCCACACCCTGCCCACCCCCAACCAGCCAGGGTCTTATTAGCCTCCAACTCCATCCTATAAAGCCTTCATTTAGGAATTCTCATGCATATTTTCATGTTAATAACACCCACCATCTTCCCTGGAAAGTTCCCATTAGCTTTTTGTTAAGCACTCAAAATACAGTAAGACTTCACATTAATGTCTTAACACAGAAAGCTCTGTCCTGCTAGCTCTTCAGTTCACTGTCATTAGGGGGAAGGGAAGCCCTCGACCATACTGTGAAAACCAAATCAAATCAGGAAGTCGATAAATGGGGACATTTTTCTAAATGTGTTTGTTTCTAACCGTCCCTCCTCTTCCCTACAACAAACCCCCTCCCTCACCCAGTCTTGTGAAGCTGATAAACCCATCTGATTAGACCAACACTCTGGGGAAATTCTGCTGCTGCTTCTCATTTCAGCAGAGAGATATTTGAAGTCAGTTCCCAGCACAGACCAATAGAGCTGTTCTCTTTTAGGGCAAAACTTGAACGTTAACTCTGTCCAGCCATTTCACAAATTCAGTTATATGTCAGTTATAGATCTGAGATAAGGGGGGCCAAGCAAGAGGGCCCACATGGAGCCAGCCAAAGGCATCAGTGTGGCTAAAGAGCAACAGGCCCAGTAGTAGAAGGCCAAGAGGTAATTACCCATCTGGCAGAAAGTATTCCTATTTGTGCCTGCAGGGTTCTGTCTTCTGCTTATTTCCTGCAGAAGAACCGAGGGGGGAAAATTGAATAATGACACTGTGGTCAGCTGCAGTCTCGGGTTAGCCAGTATTGGAAGAACATTCCCATTTTATAAAGATACCAACTCTTAGAATATTTTCAGAGCTGGAAGAAACCTTAGGAATAATCTCTCTAACAGCCTCATTTTAGAGACAAAAAAACTGAGATCTTGAGAAGTAAATAGATCCATCAAAAATCATCAGAGCAGAACAGGAACCAGCTTCTCTCTTCCTGTACTCTATTCACTATTCCATAAATATCTTCACCTTGGCTATTTACAAAATGCATTTTTTTAATGTAAATGTATGACAGGGACTGAAAGGAAACATATGAGCAGATTTTTTTTCTTTGAAAAGTATTTGTAATGCCACAATCTTTTAAGAAGTAATATAGATATTTGAATTGTTCTTAGAGAATAAGAAAGTTCTAAGGATCAAAGAAGAGATTTGGTTGAAGGGAATTTTAAAAAGAGCCAGGTGGGATGGAGAAAACCAAGATGGGAAGTTTAAACAGTATTGAGATTGAATACAGGATCAAGGAGGGGGAAAAAGAGGCTGAAAAAGGATATCCATGGAAGAAGAATATGAGCCATCAGAGGAGAAGAAACACCCCAGAAAATCCTGAGAAAATACTTTTCATGGTAAAGTGTGGAAATTCTTAATATTAGAGATTTAAAATACTGTAAGTAATGGAAAAAGACGGTGAGGAAATGATTTCTGTTAAGCAGATGATTTACATAATTTCTCATTCAATTCTCACAAAAACATCCCATGAGAGGTTATCATTACATCCATTTTACGTATGAGAAACTGTGCTTTAGAGAAGTTAACTTGCCTACTGTCATAAAACCAAAATGTACTAAAACCAAGATTCTATTCAGGATTGAGACCAAAATCCATCTAACAATCTAGGTCATGGCTTCCTTTCCACTGGGCAGTCACATAAGTTATGATAGACAGGTAAAACGTTTTCTTTTAGCTACATTTTAAAAATAGCATTGACGTGTTATATTAATGCATCTAACATCACAAGCTGCACGTGCTCTATTCTACGTACTTTTACTTTAGGCCAGAAGAATTACCTCCAGGAATTACAGGAATTTGCACTTGGGTTTTAGGCCAATCACAAAGTGATCGATGTGGGAGATCCTTTAATTTGCCCAAGTGATGGAAAAAAGATTGTATCAAGCATTCAACTCTCCATTTTGAAATAAGACAACGTGAGTCTTCACCTAGAAACCATATTTATCTTTCTACCTCATTTCAATTCAGATTAGTTTTCAGAAATCCTAGTACATATTCAGTTTCAATTCCTTCATTCTTATATATTTGTTAATTAAAGTTTAATCATATTTTCATTATAATTTTTCTCTAAAAATTCTAATAGTTCCTTTACTAAAATATATCACTAGATATATGTTGGGGAAATGCCAAAGAATAGATTAAAAGTTCAGGTTCCCCTGCTAGTGTATTCTATTCCAAGGAAATTGGTTGGACATCTGATAATAACTTCTTTAGGAGGTACATTTTGCTTTCTTTTATTATTACAACAGAGCTGGAAATTTAATTTTTATGATCTCTTATAAAGTTTCTTCCTTTGTTCTATAGATCACTTCCTAATCCTCCGTCTCCACCCCCCCAAAAAAAATGTAATATCAAAATAACTGAACTGATGCCATTTTTTAAAGTCCTAACATGAGAAAATAATTTTAACAGTTATCAAAAGTTGATTTGAATAGATTTTAACAGATTTTGTGGATTTCAACAGCTAGGTTATGATTTCGAATAACAGTGGAAAAGATAGGAAAGGAAATGGAGAGGATAAGAAGAACATCAATAAGAAAGAAGTTTTATCTGAAAGACAATTTTTGTTAAAATTTTTAACCCAGGATTGAATTCACTTTTTATTTTCACATTATATTATAAACAACACGTTTTGAGGTATTATTTTTAGATGTTTTTAATTTGTCTAGTCTAATATGCAACCTAAGAAAATTCCACTTAGGGTGTGACAATGCTTAAAAACAAAACAAAACAAAACCTTTTTCCTGTTCTGTTTAATGTGGGTGGATCAAAGAATGTCTACGCAGATAAGAGAGCTTCAGATATTGGGCAGTCCTAGTTACTGAGAATGAAAAAAAAAAAAAGGGTTCTTACAGTCATGGCTGTAAATAGTTTCTTGCCCAAAAAGGCAAGAGAATTTTCCAAACAACTGTTGGTAAATGTTCAATTCAGTTTGCTACATTTCACATCTTCTCAGTCTTCAAGGCTACAAATTTGAAACATATTTGGGTAGGAAGGTTTTGAAACTCAAGTTCCATTTATTCTTGGCCAAGCCTAGCAGTCTGGTGCCTGGGATGGGGACAGGGAGGGGGTCAAACTGTTGAAATAGCTTCTGATGATTTCAGCATCACTTAAGCTCCCCAGAGAAAAAGTTTTAAAAAAAAATTAAGTATGGGTCTAAAATATAACAAAAAGAGGTGATTTCATTTGTTTTGTTCTGATTTGTGTTTCAGCAGCCAATGTCCAAGGTGTTTTGATTCTGTAGTTTGAGTCCCACCTTTCTTCTTGGGTAAAATCTTTGGTTGGTTGGTATGTTGGTTGGTTGGTTGGTTAGTTTTATTTTTATTCTGAGCACATTGCTGCTTTGAAAGAAATTTAGTAAGGGTGAAAGAAAGAAAAGATTTTGAGTTATCTATTAGTTATCTATTGCTATGAAACAAACTACTCCCCAAAACTTCCAGCTTTAAGTAATAAGCATGTATTATCATCTCACACAATTTCTGAGGGTGAGGAATCCAGAAACAGCTTACCTGGGGGTTCTGGCTCAGAATTTCTCATAAAGTCACAGTCCATCTGTTGGCCAGGGCTGCCGTTCCCTCAAGGCTCAGGATATACTGAAAGGACACTCACGTGGTTGGTGACAGGCCTCAGGTCCTTGCTGCCTATTGGCTAGAAACTTCACACCCTTACCATGTGAAGCCTTCATAAGGCTGCTTACAACAGGCCTTGCTTCCCCCAGAGTAAGTGATGGTGGAAGAGAGGGAGAGAGAAACAGAGAGAGAGAGACAGGGGAGGAGAGAGAGAGAGAGAGAGAGAGAGAGAGAGAGAGAGAGAGAGATCATGCCCAAGTTGAAAGTCAGTCTTTTTATAACCTAATCTTCAAATGACATTCTGTCTCTTCTGCTGTATCTTATTAGTCACACAGACCACACCAGCACGTGAAAATATGAATACCAAGAGATGGAATTGTTGGGGGCCATCTTAGAGCATGGCTACCACAGAAGGCAACTAACAATATCAGATATAGACCCCTTAATTTATATTTTATATACCATTATTGAGATTTCACAAAGCCGCAGTACCTGGGACACTCGATAAATATTGAATGAGTGGGTTGAGAAATGAATGCTTCAAACTATCAGGCCATGCTGCTATCTTCTAGCCAACAAGTAGTAGCATTTTATTAGGATTTCAGCACTTATTTCTGCAATTAATTGAATATTTTATGGGACTGATTTTCAAATGATGCTCCAAAGGTTTCCAGGTGGAGCCCCTAGAAGGTACCTCCTCAATTCTTCTTGGGTCAATCAGAACAACTCCCCTGACATCTATTTTTACATGTTGGGCTTCCTTTGAAAAACAATTATTTTGCTAAAAAATAAAGGTTTGAAACTCATCCTTTTTATTGCATTTTGCATAGGTTATTTTATACAAAAGTAATAGAAAATGGAAGAATGAAAGTGTGGATAGTGCCAAAAAGTATTAGTCTCTAAATGTAGCACAAGGACAGAAATAGAAATCCTCAGGGAAAAGTAGTACCAAAAGCAGTAAACCCTTACTGTCAATTCAGACATTGGGTTCAAGATGGTTGACTTTGGATTCAATTATACAAAATGTACACTCACACACAAACAACAAGAAAAAATATGTAAAAATCTAGAAATATGCAATTCAAGATTGTGTCTTAAAAGAAAGGTAAAATTAGAAATTTACTATATTTTTTTCCAGCTCTTGAGGAATGAGGACCTCCAGAGAATATATGAGTCTATCTTTTGGATTTTGTGTCTGACTTTCCTATTAGTTTTTGGGTACAAAACATAGAGAAGTAAAATATTGCCTGCCTGCATGCACCTAAATTTGTCTTGATTTATCATCCCATATATAAAATTCACCACATTTCAATGGCTAACCAGACTCTAGACAAATACTGAAAGTATTTCTGGGGGTCCTTAAAAGTCATTGGGCCCTTCTCCTTACCTTAAGCCAAACAGAATATTTGAATTTCTATCAAAGTAGCCCTTCTTTACCCAAGTTCTCAAAAAGCATAAATCTCTCAAGTAGCTGTGAAATTGTGAAGGAAAGAGAAATTTGTGCTAGTTTGCTAAGAGAGAACACATTCATATAACTTTTATTATAGCATATTATTATAATCGCTATGTTTTATTATTAGTTATTGTTGTTAGTCTCTTATTGTGCCTAATTTGTAAATTAAACTTTATCATAGATATGTATGTATAGGAAAACACATAGTAAATACAGGGTTCAGTACTCTCTGTAGTTTTAGGCATCCACTGGGAGTTTTGATACGTATTCCCCCAGGATAAGTGGGACTGCTGTACTTTGCAGTCCTAGTAAACTAATACAGTGTGCTAGTCTCTTACTGCTCTAATCCGGTGTCCCAATGCCTCTAGGCAAATTAACTCCTGTACCATCCTGAGTCAACCACTAAAAGTCTCCATGCTTTCTGTTGTCCTCAGCCGGGCTCATAGGTTGGCACCTGCCTTACAGACAAGTTTCATTTTGCCGGTTTATTTACTTATTTTTATTTTATTTTGGCTCCACGTGTAAAGGTGGGAGATTTCCCCTTAAAACCTGGATGCCTAGTTTCTCTTGCAAAATCAGAAAACCTGGTAGCAAGCTCAGACTCAGTAGGAGTCTAATCCTCCTTTCTGCCCATTATGTTATCTGCCTTGAATTGTAGTTATTTTTACTCCTGCTTTTCCCTCTTACAACCTTAAGTCTCACTTATCTATTCATCCCCTGCCACAGTGGTTCTCAAACCTCGGCAGGCATAAGAATCACCTAGAAAGCTTGCTGAAACCCACCTCACTGGGCCCCAGCCCAGAGTTTCTCATTCAGCAGGTCTGGGGTGAGGCCAGTGATTTGCATTTCTAGGATTTCCCAGGTGGTGTTACAACTGCTGGTCCGAGGACCACACTTTTGAGAACAACTGCCTTACAACACGGTGTGGGACCTTGCACTTAGCACAGGCTCAGTCAGTTGTTGGATTATCATTGTTATTGCAGAGAAATGGATAGCATACAAATGCCTTTTGCAAATTTCACTTTCACCGCTCACTAGGACGTTGTACAAGTTACTTAATTTCCTTGCACACCTATATCCTTGCCTGCGTAATGAGAGAAATAATAGACTCAGTGCACTTCAAATGGCTGTTATCACTCTTAAATGAGATAATACATGTAAAATACTGCATCTGAAGTGCTCAGCAAATGTTGGCTGTTATTATTATTTATTAATTCTCTCTTTTCCTAGTCTGTGCGTTTGAATCGAGAGTCTTCCTTTCATTTTTCTTTATGTGGCCACCCTACCTCAGGACCCTCCCCAATATCTAAAGCTATGCCTCACACATAATAGGTACTGAATAAGTATTTCCTGAATGACTAAATAAAGAAACAAACTAAAACACATTCGGATTGTATGGGTCAAACGCGTCAAATAGGACTTCCAATCTCAGTCAACACTTTTATAGAGACCTTTTAATTACAACACAAAGCTGAATTAAAATGGGTATTCTACATAAGAGTATAAACTCAGGGATGATTTGTAAAACTGATAATTCTCCGAAGAGGTAGTAACAGCTAGCCTTTAGGCACACTTTCTCAGTGCCAGGCACTGTTCTCTGTCCTCTGTGTGTATTCACCCATTGAATGAGGCCTAAGGTTAAAGCTCAGGTCAATAGATCAGTTAGAAATTACATTTGGCTACTCATGACAGAAAATCCCCAACTAGTGACCTAAACACGCAAAGGTATTTTCTCTCATAATAATATATACATATATATAAGACGTTATACATTACTATATATATGTAATACATTATACATTACATATATATATATATATATATATATATATATATAGAGAGAGAGAGAGAGAGAGAGAGAGAGAGAGAAAGAGAGAGAGAGAGAGAGAGAGAGAGAGAGAGAGAATGAGAGAGAGAGAGCTGGCAGGGACTGAGGCACCTTCCATCTTGCTGCTCCACATCTCAGCACATGGCTCTCTTCAAGGTCACCTCCGCCTAGGATGGCTAATGGGGGCACTGGCCTCATACCATCTTTATAGCCAGCAGGTAGACAGGAAGGACTAAGGGCAAAAGTGTCTCCCTTTCTTTTAAGAAGCCTTCCTGGAAGTACCACAGAATACTCTGCCCAAGTTCAGTCAGCCAAGGCCAGGCCACACAGCCACATCTATCTCAAGGGAAAGGGGATCTTTGAGCTGAGCACATCACTGCCCCAGGAAAGCAAGCTTCTTACTAAGGAGAGAGCCTGTGTAGTCTGGGGGATTAGACGTGTCTACACCAGCTAGTCTTTCTCTCTCTCTCTCTCTTTCTCTCTCTCTCTCTCTCTCTCTCTCTCTCTCTCTCTCTCTCTCCTCTCTCTCTCTCTCTCTCTCTCTCTCTCTCTTTCTCTCTCTCTCTCTCTCCCTCTCTCTCTCTCTCTCTCTCTCTTTCCCATAGAACAACAAATCTCATATTTGGGACACGTTTCAGTATTTGTTAAGTAAGCCACTGTGAGTGTAGCTTTCACTCACACATTTTTGATGAGGCAAAACATGAAACTTAACCATATCTCAGCCTTGGGGAAAGCAGCTGGCCCAGCAGCAGGGCTGCGTGTATGTGGAGTGTAAATTTGGATCACACACACACATTGTGGTGATGCTGGCAGTTGGGATAAAAATAAGTATCTCCCAACACCCTCTGCATTGTGATTATAGTATACAAACCTTGAGCACAAGGGTGGTGAAAGCAAACAGCTGGAGAATAAATACACTGTTACACCTTCTTCAAGAGAAGCTGATGGGATCTGAAAAAATGGGACACATCGATTCTCTCTCTCTCTCTCTCTCTCTCTCTCTCTCTCTCTCTCTCTCTCTCTCTCTCTCTCTCCCCTCGCTCTTTCCTCTCCTTTCCTCTGCTTTTCTCTCCTTTCCTCTCCTCTCCTCTCCTCTCCTCTCCTCTCCTCTCCTCTCCTCTCCTCTCTCTCTGTCCCTTTCCCTCTCCCTCCCTCTCTCTTTACCCCCTCCCCCTTCCTGCTATCTAAGATGTGCCAGGACTGACATTTTACTTAACTTTTGCAAACTAAATTGTAAAGCACCTATATGCAAACCTCCAAAGAGAGCTTCCTACATTGAAACACTCTCAGCAATCAGCTAACCTGGATTTGCAGTTCCTCCCTGGTTGAAGCCTTGCAACACAGACAAAAACTCCTTTATAAAGAAGCTCTGAAAGAACTGAACTCCGAAACGATAGGGTCTCTGTGTTCTTTGTGTAGGTAGGCAATTTCCCAGCAAGGTTTCGGGTTTTTCAGTTAGCTTTTGTAATTACAATAAAAGAGAGATAGTAACCTTTATAGTGAGTGGCAGCAGCACCCTAACTCTAAGCTGTGTGAAACAGATCACGTTACCTGGAGCCTCACATTGCAGCTGGGGGTTATTGTGCAAAATTGGGTTCTGTTGTAGGATCTAAGTAGCCTTTCTTTATCCAGGCAGGTCATTGCACCTGTGCGAAGCTGGGTTTTGTGTGTTTTTTTTCATTAAGGGAAACACTCCCCTTCCTCCCAATTCACTTGATACTTAAAGTCACTGCTAAGTGGATTTGTGAGGAGAGCTATGGGGGGACAGGCTGGGAAGGAAGAAATCTTGCAGGGTGCATAAAAAGTGTCCACAAGCTAAGTAAACTACTGAGTGAGCCACCTCAGGGTCGAAACTGTTCCGTGATTCCTTTGGGTGCTGTGTGTGACTTACTAAAGCAGATGGTAAGGTAACTCCCGAGTTTGACTACTTTGATCAAGCCACCTGACCAAAAGCATTTGGAGACTGCTGGTTAACACCTTGGCTTTCCTGTGATGAGAATGGATGCTATTAAATTAAGAACTTTATCCAGCTCTGAAGACTTCCTTTTTCAACTTGGTTCATGAAACATAAGTATTGCATACAATTATATCCTATCCAATAAATACCAATATTAAAAATCACTTTCTAATAAAAAACAGTCCTTCAATTTGAACTCCTGCTGGTAGAAGAATTTCAAGGGCATCGTTCTGATCCACCACTGTTAATTGACCTTCACTTCACAATGGAGGGGTTGGATCTGTGGGGAAGAGGCAGTGGATCGTAGAAATTCAGTGCCAGCAAAGGCTGCTCAGTTGACATAAGATCTAGAAAATGTGAGTGAGAAACGCAATAGTTCAATCAACAGCGATTTATTGAGTGCCAGCTGTATACCACTGCAAGGCACTGTTCTAGTGTGAGATATTTTTCTAGTATGAGATACTTTTCTAGGAACTAAACAGACCAGATTCCTGCTCTCATAGTCTTCATGTTCAATCAATGTTTCTCGCACAGGACATACAGGCACAAAGATCAATAATTCACAGCCATTAATACTCCTCAGGTCTCTTACATTCTAGCAGAGATACCAATGCCACATTAGAGTTTTAACAGGATATTATTGGGGCTCGAGAAGGTGTGTATGTGTGTGAAGTAGTCTGAAACTAATGAGCTTGCAAGATAAAGACTAAATTGGCACAAATTAGGAAGTGATAAACAGTTGCTGAAAGAAGCATAGTAAGGTAAGGCCAACAGGAAGACAGTTTGGGACTAAGCTAATTTTAAATTGGGAGTTTAGGGCTCTTAGTCCCAGGTCTCTGCCATAACCTATAAATTACTGCTGGACCCAATCAAGCCATTCACTGGAGACCAGAACCCAACAAGTCTGCAGCCCAAATGTCTAAAAGCGGGATGTAAGGACTATCAGGATATTTTAGGCGTGTATGTGTCCTACTCTATCTTTCAGATTTCTTAGGGACTAAAAAGTAGGTAATTCAGAGCCACTGTAGAAGTATTTTGTTTAGCCTACAAATTAGTTGAAAAAATATTTTTTGCGCCGACATCTAAAAATCAAAAGATTTTACATTTTAAAATAAAAATTCCCAGCTTCTTTAAAAGAAATCCAATAAGGAACTATCAGAAAGAGAAATGGAAAAAATAATCCCATTTACAATCGCATTAAAAAAAATACCTAGGAATAAATTGTGCCAAGGAAGTAAAAGACCTGTACCCAGAAAACTATAAAAACTGCAGAGAGAAATGAAAGAAGATACAAATAAATGGAAACATATACCATGATCATGGGTAGGAACAATTAATACAGTTAAAATGTCCAAATTACTTAAAACAATATATAGATTCAACACAATCACTATCAAAATACCAATGGCATTTTTCACAGAACTAGAACAAATAATCTTAAAATTTATATGGAACCATAAAAGACCCTTGAATAGCTATGGCAATCATGAGAAATAAGAACAAAGCTGGAGGTATCATGCCACCTGATATATCAAATTATACTACAAGGCCATATTAATCAAAACAGCATGGTATCAGCATAAAAACAGACAAATAGATCCATGGAACAGAATAAGGAACCCAGAAATAAATCTATACCTATATGATCACTTAATCTGTGACAAAGGAAACAAGACTTTACACTGGAGTAAAGACACTCTATTCAATAAATGGCACTGTGAAAACTGGACATATACATGTAAAACAATGAAACTGGACCACCTTCTTATGTCATATAAAAGAATAAACTGAAAATAGATTAAAGTCTTGAACGTAAGATCCGAAACCATAACACTCCCAGAAGAAAAACATAGGCAGTAAACTCTCAGACATTACCTTTAGTAATATTTTCATGCTATATCTCCTCAGACAAGGGAAATAAAAGAAAAAAAATTATTTGATTATATCATTTTTATTTTTCATTATATTTAAGTTGTGTATCACAGTAATTGATGTGTGGATATTGAACCAATCTTGCATACCAAAAATAAATCCCACTTGATCATGGTGTATGATCTTTTTTAATGTATTGCCAAATTCAGTTTGCTAATATTTTATTGAGGATTTTTGCATCTATGTTCATTAGGGATATCAGCCTACAGTTTAATTTTTTATGTAATGTCTTTGGTTTTGAAATCAGGGTAATGGTGGCCTCATAGAATGAGTTTGGGAGCCTGCCCTCTTCTTGAAATTTTTGGAATAGTTTGAGAAGAATAAGTGTTAATTCTTTTTTTGAATGTTTGGTAAAATTCACCTGTGAAGTCATCTGGTGCAGGACTTTTGTCTGTTGAGAGCTTGTTGATTATTGATTCAATTTCGTTAGTAGTAATTGGTTGGTTCAGATTTTCTGTTTCTTCTTGATTCAGCCTTGGAAGATTGTATGCTTCTAGGAATTTATCCATTTCTTCCAGATTGTCCAATTTGTTGTCGTATAATTGCTCATAATGTTTTCTTAAAATCTTTTTTATTTCTGTGGTGTCCATTGTCACCTCTCCTTGTTCACTTCTGATTTTATTTATTTGGGTCCCCTCTCTGTTTTTCTTGATGAATCTGGTTAAAGATTTATCAATATTTTTTTATCTTTTCAAAGAACCAGATCTTGGCTTCATTGGTCTTTTGTATTGTTTTTTTTTTAGTCTCTATTTTATTTCTGTTCTGATCTTTATTATTTCCTTCGTTCTACTCACTTTCAGCTGATATCTAGTTTTCTTGTTTTTTGAGGCAGGCCTGCGTTGCTAAGGATTTCCCTATTAGGACTGCTTTTGCTGTGTCCCACAAATTTTGGGTCATTGTGTTTTCATTTTCATTTGTCTCGAGGTATCTTGATTTCTTCCTTGATCTCATTGTTGACTCCTTCATGGTTTAGTAGCATGTTATTTAGCCTCCATGTGTTTGTGTGTTTTTCAGGGGATTTCTGTAATTTATTTCTAGTTTCATACCACTGTGGTCAGAGAAGACTCTTGATATGATGTCAATCTTCTTAAATTAATTGAGACTTGTTTGAGGGCCTAACATGTGGTCTATCTTGGAAAATGTTCCATGTGCACCTGAACAGAATGCATATCCTGCTGCATTCAGGTGAAATGCTCTAAAAATATCATTTAAATGCATCTAGTCTAGTGTGTCATTTAAGGCTACTGTTTCCTTGTTGACTTTCTGTCTGGAAGATCTGTCCATTGGCGTCAATAGGGTGTTACAGTTCCCTGCTATGATTGTGTTACTGTCAATCTCTGCCTTTATGTCAGTCAATATTTTAAAAATATATTTAGGTGTTCCTATTTCAGGTACATAGATGTATACTAGGATTATGTCCTCTTGTTGGATTGATCCCTTTATCGTTATGTAATGTCCTTATTTGTCTCTTGTTATAGTCTTTGTATTAAAGCCTGTTTTGTCTAAGTACCGCTACCCCAACCTTTTTTTTTTTTCATTTCTATTTGAGTGAAATATCTTTTTCCATCCCTTTACTTTCAGTCAGTTTGTCTTTCAATCTGAGATGGGTCTCTTATAGACAGCATATAAATGAGTCTTGTTTTCTTATTCATTCAGCTACCCTACGTCCTTTGATTGGACTATTTAATCCATTTAAAGTGATTATTGATAGGTACACAGTTATTGCCATTTTAATATTCATTATTTTTTATTTTCCTTTGTTTGTTTGTTTTTCTCTTTTCTCTCCTTAAGGAAGTCCTTTTAACATTTCTTGTAATACTGACTTGGTGATGAATTCCTTGAGCTTTTTCTTGTCTGGGAAGCTCTTTATCTCTCCTTCAATTTTGAATGATAGCCTTGCTGGGTAGAGTAGTCTTGGTTGTAGGCCCTTGTTTTTCATCACTTTGAATACTTCCTGCCACTCCCTTCTGGCCTGGGAAGTTTCTATTGAGAAATCAGCTGACAGTCTTATGGGAGCTCCTTTGTAAGTAACTAGTTGTCTTTCTCCTGCTGCTTTTAGGATTCTCTCCTTGTCTTTAACCTTTTCCATTTTAATTATGATGTGTCTTGGTGTGGGCTGTTTGGGTTCATCTTGTTTGGGACTCTGCACTTTCTGGCCTTATATGTCTATTTCCATCACCAGTAATGGAAGTTTCCAGTCATTTTTTCAAATAGGTTCTTGATACCTTGTTCCCTCTTTTCTCCTTCTGGTACTCCTGTGATGTGAATGTTGTTATGTTTGATGTTGTTCCAGAGGTCCCTTAAACTATCTTCATTTTTTAAAACTCTTTTTCCTTTCCTTGTTCCAATTGGATGTTTCCTGCTACTTTGTCTGCTGCCTTGTTGCTGATTCCTCTGTTTCATCTAATTTGCTGTTCATTCCTTGTAGTATATCCGTCATTTCAGTTATATTCAGTATTTCTTACTGGTTCCTTTTTATGGTTTCTATGTCCTTTTTTATGTTTACTATATCTTTGTTGAAGTTCTCACTAAGTTCCTTAAGCATTCTTATAACCAGTGTTTTAAACGCTATCTCTGGTAAGCTGGTTGTCTCCATTTCATTTAGTTCTTTTTCTGGAGTTTTCTCTTGTTCTTTTATTAGGGACATTTCTTTGTTTCTTCATTCTGGCTGCCTCTCTGTGTTTGCATCTATGTGTTAGGTAGGTCTCCTGTGTCTCTCAGTGTTTGCTGGGTGACCTTATGTAGCAGGTGTCCTGTGTGGTCCAATGGTGCAGTCTCCCTGATCACCTGTGTGTGCGTTCTAGGAGTTCCCCTTGTGTGTGTTGTGTATATTTTTTTGTGGTAGTTGAGCCTTGATTGCTTTTGGTGTGTCAGTGGGTGGGACTGACTCTCAGGCTGACTGGCTGTGTGGATTGGCTATACCCACAGTGTAACAGCTGTTGTGTAGGGGCTGACCATTCAGAGGGTGTTCACCCCAGTGGGCTCTTGTGCCTGTTGAGGCTATCCTTTGTTCCACTTGTCGGGCTAATCAGGTAGTGCTCTGGTGTGGTCTGAGGCCATCCTCTGGGTGTGTTGTTTCTGGTGTCTCTTTGGAGGGACTCCCATGCAGGCTAATTTCAGCCTTGCCTCTGACTGGCTCAGAGCTACCTGGTAGGAGGTACAAAGCTATATGCAGTTTGTTGCTGCCTGCACTAAACCTGGAGGCATGTGGCGGGTAGCCTCTCTGTGAACCAAGGCCAGCTGCTACCAGTATTGAGTCTGGGGCAGCTTAGCAAAAGGTTCAGGGCCCTTCTATGCCTGTTGCCACCTGCTGACTGCTCATAAGTCTCAGCCACCGAAAGAGCCTCCTTAGGTGTGCAGGCTGGGCTGGTTAACGTGGTGTTCACAGTGCCCCCCAGTGATCGTACCTAGATTGGGCTGGGAGGGGTCCCAGGAAGTCACAAGGTGGGTCCAGTGGTTTTACAAAGTTAATGCACCAGTGCTAAACTTATGGCCACCCAACAAAATGCCCAAAGAGTACCACACCCAGCCACTGCTCAACTTGGGCCAGCAGATCAAGAGAGGCTACAGTGCAAGCTGTGGCTGACCGCCTACCATGGGCCATCCACTGCTGTAAAAGGCTTCTGCAGCTTGCAGAGTGGGGCCTACTACCCAAGAGCCAACGTGATTCCACAGTGCAGTACTAGCTGAGCGGGGCAGGGTCCCAGAGAGTCACCAAGATGGTGCATGTAAAGATTTTACCAAACCAGAAGGGCATCAGATTTGGCCCATTGAGGGAAGGTTTAACATGGGAAAGATGGCATCCACTTATAGGCTACACATGAGGCAGGCTCCACACAAGGATAATGATTGCTGTCCTTCCAGACTTTGTCCTGAAGCCACACAACGCAGAATTTCCGTATATGTCTCTGGCACCTATTAAGCTGCCACCCCTCTGCTGAAGACCAGGGTGAGTACTTGCAAGTGAGCAAGTCTATGTGCAGGCCCTTTAAGAGGATGTCTTGGTTTCTAGCCCCCTTCTGTCTCACCAGAACCCTCACTGATTTTCAGTGTCAGATATTGTGGGGATTCCTCTTCCCGGCACAGGACCCCTGGGCTGGGGAGCCCAATGTGGGGCTGGGACCCCTCACTTTTCAGAGGGTTCTCTACCACCAAGGTGTCCCTTCCAGTGCTCAACCATTACCTGTTGGTTTGGGGTCAACCCATTTTACTTCTCCACCCCTCCTACCAATCTCAACATGGCCTCTTCTTTATGTCCTTAGTTATAGGAGTTCTGTTCAGCTAGTTTTCAGATGATTCTCTAGATTGACTGTTCTATAACTTAGTTGTAATTTTAATGTGGTCCTGGGATGCGGGAGGCATAGTGTTACCTATTCCATCATCTTGGATTTTCCTATTCCAATGTATTTAATATGCAGAAGGCATTTGTGTTAAAAAAAAAAACTTAAGGCACAAGTATGAAATAAACGATGGTAAAAACTGGAACAGTGCATGGAAAATTGAGATCCAGTCTTCCAAAAGCCTGCTTTTTAAATAAATTTTTAGAAAGACATCTATTTTGAATTTTTATATTCATTCCATTAGAGAGGTGACCAAAATCCAATTTAATATTAGCAACCTAATTACATTTTAATTTTAGTGACTTTGTGGAATAGGTAAGACCATCTCCATTCCACATACAGAGAAGTAAGGCATGGTTAATATCCTTGCTTATAACATGGTCAATAATTAGTAGAGACAAGACAAGGTTATCATGACTCCAGTTCTAGCATCTTTCAAAGATAGTGCTTTAAAAACTTCCTCTGAAGCACCTGTAGGAAGAGTAGAGTGAAAGCAAACCTGGGTGGAGGAAGTCATGGGTACAAAGATTTAGAGATCCAGGAAGTAATTTCAATCACCCAGCTCTAGATACAAAATTTCTTCATGGTTTCATGTTACCTATGAAATGCATATCAATTTTACATGTATCATAAAATATCTATTTTCTCTCAATTTTGATCAAATACAGAAACACACTGCAGGAAGATGTGCTGTGTGTACTGCCCAACTTTGCTTGCCATCCCCCCCAAACACACTGAGCATCCCAGTCTTGAAAACAAAGTAAAAGCCCTACAGAATTTCACTAGCAGACTAGCAGAACCAGAGCCAGCAGGGAACTGAAAACTCAGCAGTGCTACAGACCATAATATTCTACATCAAATGCATAATTATTAAGACATATAAAAGTGATTCAAATACTATCTATATTACAAACAAGCAAGCATATATTACAAAATAGTATTCAAGTGTCAAACATTCATTTTTATTTACTTTAGTGTAATTTGCAAAATGTTTTGCACATATGGAGATAAAATAGCACAGTCCAAGAAATTGGGGATGGTGAGACCTTTTACCATCCAAACCAAAGCTATTGTCATTCAACACAAATCAGTGGACTGCTGAGACAAGTTTTTCTTTACTGAATAATAATTTGTTTTCATTAAGTATAAAATACAACGTTACTGTTTTGGAATGTATCACATAGATCTTTCCAAGGGATGGTGTCTCTGCACTCTTCTAATGATAAGCTGTTACAGATGTGTTTCTGGGGTACTGTGGATCACATGATGAAAACTACCCCTGACTTGCCTTGTCTTTCAGTTTTTGTATAATTGGGTTTGTTACTTATCAGCTTTTGGCTCATCTATCATGGAGAGGCCCTATTCCCTTACTTTTTCTGAAAGAACTATATTTATATTGCACCTGATATTTTACCCAATCTCCAAGTAGAAGAATGAACTTGGCAAGCATCTTTCCTCAAATCATTCATCACTCTTGCAAATGGCTGGCACAAGTCCACATTATTTCCCTCGCATTCCAACCCATGTTGTTCCAAGACATCTTTTCATGTACTATGTAGGAAAGAGCTGCACGCATGGAAAAAAAAAAAAAAACAGCCAAGGAATCTAACGTTCTGTCCAAAGACCTGTGAAGAAGATGCTAATGTTAGTTCACTTGAAATAAAGTCTTCTAGAAATGAATCTGGATGTGCATTGCCAGAAGACTAAAAAGGGGGTTGTGGAACTGTCCTTCTAGGACCCATTTCAAGGGAGAGGAGTTAAAAAATGACTTGTTTCATCTGCAGGCCATTTGAGGAAATGTTTGATAGGGCAGTTCTCTTTAAACACTTCGTTGTGGCCTCTCACAAGAGAAAAGCTGCCTTTTCCCTCCCTTCTCTTCAGCCACCTCCTATTCCCATCTTTTAGAAGGATTGATTGGGCAAATCACTGCAGTCCCCACTTGCTCAGGTCAGGCTGTCATTATTTCTCTCCTCCATTGCTGGAATGACTCCAAATTCATCTGCCTACCTTTGGCATTTCTTCCTCCAATCTACCCTTTCCACCAGCCACCAGAGCAAACTTAGTTAAGCACAGATCTGGTCCCATCCCTCTCCAGAATGAAAAGTCTTGGAGGCTCTCATCTTACCTTTCTCTCCCTTCTCTGGTGTTTGCACTCTGCTCCTTGCACTCTGCACCCTGCTGTTCATCACGCCCATGCACCTGCTGGTCTCCCAATGGAAAACCTTTGCCTTCTCTCTGCTTGTCTGAATTCTACTCATCCTTCAGGATTCAGTTCTCCTCTCTCAAACGTTCCTTCAATTTCACTCAGAACACCCCAAACTTATCTCTAATTTAGCAAGTATATTATAATTTTCTTTTTACCACCTCCACGCAGGCCCCACCGGCCCTCAGAGGATAAGAACTAGGTCTTCATTATCTTTCATGTCCCCTCCACCCCAGGGAGCATTGACTCCCCTGCACATCTAGCCTGCCCTGCTTTGAAAAACAGCCAAGGAAGGAAGCCAAGAGAGGAGCAGGAGATGCTTGAAATGAACCCGATGCAGCAACACGGGGACCTGCCCTCCACAGCTGCAGCAGAAAGCAGGTGGGCTGAATGCAGGCAGCTCAGGGCACACAATGTGTCTGCTGCAGGCACATAGATTTCAATAGCCTTGGGAACTCAGAGTCAGAGAGCATCCAGAGACCCCCTGGTCCAGCCTCCCACCCAGCACAGGGATGCTTTCACAGATCGCTGACACATGAGCCACTTCTCCTCCCCACCAGAAAGCTCGGTGCTTGGCATTTGTGCCAAACATAAACTGATCTGATTTAAATAATAATAATATTTTAAAATTAAATAATAACACCATCTAGTGCTTATTATATACCAGGTACTGCACTAAGAACTTGGCATGCACCATTTAATCTTCATGAGTGCCTTATGGGATAAATACACTCACAGTCATCTCTGTTTTCTGTTTCCCAGAAATAGCCAAGAGATATCTTCTGTATGTCTTCTTGGCCAGAACTGGGTCATATGACCACTTCTACACCAATCACTGGGAAAAAAGAATAGAATTGCCATGACTGATTTAGACCCACCATGAGTCATTCTCTGGGACTGGACCTCTTGTTTCTTGGTCAAAACCAGGTTGCTATCACCCAGGGAAAAAAAGGAATAGCTCCTGGGTATGCAACCAACAGTGTGTCATCAGTAAGCATTCATTTGTTGCCTGCTATGTACTCAGCTTGTGCTCCTAATTAAACTGTACAAACCACCAAAAGAACAAATAATCTTTTTTTTTTTTTTTTTTTTTTGCCCTTGAGGTCCTGTTTACTTGGCCTCTTTAGACAGAAGGCGACTTCTGCTAGGCCCTGCCAAGTTACCAAACCATAGCCTTTAAGGCTTCTTCCCGGCTGCGCTCACTCTAAGTGGTTTCACGTCTTCTCCCCAAATGTATTTGACCTTCCTTGCCGTGGTTACATCCTTGCATTGCATTTTGAAGTGTTCCATACTCTGTATTGCTTCTCGGCTTTCAAGCAGTGATAACTAAAGGTTTGCACAAAGATTAGTGATCTAAAAGTCCATGTTTAGAATCTCTGAACACCCCACATATCCAAGGGCAGAATCCATTTACCATATCCCCCCCCTCTATTGAGGGCCTACTGTGAGCCAGGCACTTTCATAAAATTCTTTTTATTTATTCTCACAGAAACAAAATTCATGAAATATAGGATTCAGATAAAGGAAAGAGAGATCAAGACAGATTATGTGATTTGTACAAAACTATCAGCTAGAAATAGAAAACATAGTTACCGCTTATTGAGCATATGCTACATATGAGCCAAGCACCGTCCTAAATACTGCATGTAAATCCATTCCTTTAATTCCCTTAACTACCCGGTGAGGGAAGCATTCACTCACAATAAACACTTTCTAAGTATCTTCTACCTGCCATTTTATAGATAAGAAATCTGCAGCTTCAAAAGCTAAGTAACGTCAAGTTCACCCAGCAAGTTCACCCTTCTTGTCCTGATTCTTTCTTTTGTGTAGCCTTGATCTGGGAGTCTCCTACTCAGAAACCAACTGAAGTGCTATCTGTAGAAATATGCTGTTCAAAGAATCTTTCCTTGCCTATTTCCAGCACTGTTAGACCCTTACAAGTAATAGGAGGTTTAGAGAGACCTTTCTTTGTTTACTTTTGTTCATTGCTGTTTTGCTTTAGGTACCTAGGTTTTAAACATGCCACAGGTCAAAATACTACCAAATCCTTTCCCAAAATGAAATTATTTGCATCAAGGAGTGAGGTTTCAGAAATAAAACACAGTATGTGAGCTCAGATACTAACTCTCTGAATCTGTAGGACTGATCCCTAGTAGATGGGAAACCATGTTTTAGGGAACCATGTGTATGTTGATAACACAACTATATAAATAATCTACCAAATTAAAACAAGATGGATATGATAATCCCAGTTACCAAGATATTTCAGAAGGTCCAAAGGACTGTGTAAAATAAATGATTAAAGAAAATAGAATAATAAATTAATATTTACAGGTTTCTTTCATTTGGATACCAAAACACACACACACACACACACACACACATACACACACACACACACAGAATATGACTTACAAAGTTCATGTGGGTGGGACAGAAAGCATGATGTAGATTTTTAAGGACTTTCACACAAATGAAGATACTGAAATCTTCCAAATTTTGAGCCCCAACTCTCTCTTCATGAAACAAAATTTTCATAGCCGAGAGACTTGCCTCTAAGGTTGCTTTTAGGTCTAAAAACTTTCTTTTCGTCTCACTTCCCATGCTTTTTACAGGTCCATCTATTATGGCATTAATTATATTTCATTGTTCTGTACTTAGCAGGGACATTTTCTTTTGTTTCCTATCACTAGACATGAAGGCAAAGCCAGCTTTTAACTCAAATAGTAGCCCAGGACATGGTTTATGGTGGAAATGTAGTAAATGTTCATTAAAATGAGATGGGGATGTATGAATTTATTCATTTCTAAGCCTCAATCCAAATTTTGAATGTTATTGCTCTAAGAAAATTTTTTAAAATCATTGTGATTCTAGAAATTCCCAGGAAGCTATCATTCAACTATTACTTTAAAAAAAACGGGGGGGGTTAACAATATTTGAGATAAGACCCTTGGACATTTATCTAACATTTGTTGAATATAATTATAAGATGGGTACAATCTTGCTTTAGTTAGATGAATGGATTGATTTTTAAGTGATATTTCTACGGTGTTATCCCAATTATTCTTCATATATGTCTTCCCCCATCAAAACTAGGTAAATCACAAGTATCACTAAATCATTGTTTCTCATAGTTCATTCCATGGGCCCCTGTGTCTGAACCACCCAGAGCACTTATCATAACTACAGCTTCCTGAGCCCTCCTGCAGCCCTGCTGAATTAGACTCTCCAGAGGTGGACCCTGGAAGCTGCATGTGTAACAAACACTATAGGTGATTCTGATGCATACTCAAGTGTGAGAGCCCTGCTCAGGACCCATGAATTAAGATCAAAGGGTAAACAAGAGGAGTGTGGGGCTGTCTTGAAGCAATTAAGTGGGCTGTAGCTCCACTTAAGTCACAAGATTACTTTGAATCCAGCACCCCAGGGAAGCACCTTGATTTCTGAAACCACTAAGCTGTGCTTTGACTCAGAGGTCTAGCACCATTTGTAATTACATGATCTTCTGGTTTCACTCTGCTTTATCTGTGAATGGAATCATGTCGTTTATGACAGTTCATATACATTTTATCTTTAGAAAACAATATAACCCCCACCTCTCTTCCACGGTCCCCCATATTTTTATCAAATCTCACATCTCTGCCTTTCTTATAAAGAAAAAGAAGGGAGACCCCTAAACGGCCACCTCCCTTGCAGCCATGTCACTCAGGCTTCTGCTCAGTGGCAGGGTGCTCTTTTCTGAATCAGAAATACCAAAACCACCTTATTTAAGGAGAACAGAAACTCCATGATGTTACCAAAAAGATGGGTTTCTTAAAGATTTTTAAGTGACTGCACAAATATTCTGAGTTATTGGCAAATATAGGCTTTTTGATGAAAACAAAAATACTTTGACAATTATAATAATGGTGCCGTTTAGATGGTTCTTCCCCCTGAAGAATACCCTATTCCAATGAGAGAGAACTTAGGAGTTTGCAAAGAATCTGATGGGATGACCTTTCCAGAAGAAAACATCTAGTGTGGATGTTCAGTAGTCTCCTGCATATGCCTTTTTCGGCAATGGGTGGACATATCTGAGACACAGAACTAAAGGAGTTGAAAGGAGACAGAGGTTTTTGTTCTAAATGATTAGAAATAAGGTGCTATTACAGAGTGGATACTCAAAAAAAAGGTAATGAATGAATGAATGAAGTGTCCCTTCAAAAGAAAAGACAAAATAAAAAATGTATAGAAGGAACAAAAGGAAAGGGAGGAAAAGACGAAGTCTCTAATTCCATTACCTTGAGACACTATTGTAAGAGGAAATGGGGAAAAAAGATAAATTTCAATAAAGAGCATGATATCCTGGAAGAGCCCAAGAGAGGGACAGTCTGTTCATTTCTCCATTTCTAATGGGTTGGAAGAGCAAGCAGATTCCTCACACCCTGGAAGAAAGGCTCTGAGAAGCAGCTGTGCCAAGAATGTATGGCTCTTTAAATTTTGCTTTTCAACCTCTAGATAGCAGCCACATTAATGAAGGAATTTTTCAAACTTAATCATGTTAATCCCTCCATCCAACACAGAATGGAATGAGTACCTTCTTTCCAAGAGAGATAGGCGTCCTCCAATCTTCCCAATGCTCAGATCCTGTCTACAGTGGATCATCTCCAAGTCTCCAGATGAAAAAAAATTGAAAAATAAAAGCTGAGTAAATAACCTACTGAGTGGAAAGAAGATTGTTGTTGAAAAAAGGCACCCATCTCCCTGGGTCATTGGCCACACCCATCTGGCTGTCCAGAAGACAGCTGAGGCAAGCCCATCCCTTCATTAAGCGACATTTTCTACAGGTAGTTGTATAATTGAGTCATTCCATGGAGTCAAAAAGGGGGTGGGGGGCAGAAAAAGTCAGATGAGACATATTATGTGTCACTGTCCTTTCCCCTTGACCCAGTCCTCCAAGAGAAAAAGAAGCTTAAAATGTGAATAATATAAAAACCTTGGAGTCGAGACAGATTTCTAGTCCGGAAACAAAAGCACGACTGCTGTAATTAAAATTGTTCTCTAACAACAGAGGAAACATAGCCCAGTGCTGCCAACGGACAGCCCCAGCTGACCACAGGAGTTAACATTATTGAGTGCTTACTATACTAGCTAAGCATATACATGCATTATCTCTTGAAAATCATATGTGGAACGAACATTTATTACTTTCACGCCTAGAACACAAAATTTATGATAAAGCTTATTATTTTCAAAGAAATTATTTCACCAAATGATAGCTATTTTATCAGCTGTTTTGTAGACCCTGATTTTTTTTTTTTTAATCTTGGCTCAGACACAAGCCAACAGAACATAACACAGTCCTCTAAACCCAACCTTGAAGCTGTCATTGTCTCAATCTCATGCTCTTGTTTGCAAAGCCAGCCTTTACATAAAAGGCCAACCTCAGTGGGTGTGGCTGGCATGTCCAGACAGGAGATGTGCACATTTCTTTTTGGAGATCAGCATTTGGGGCAACCTCAGAGCAGTGTGGTTAATGTCCTAGATCTCTGGATGAAAACTGAGTTTCTGAGTAAGCTGAATAAGAGAATATGTGGGAGCAAAAAAAAAAAGGAAGAACCTGACCACAGTTTAACGTGGAATGACTGCGAAGTCTGGAAGCCAGGAGGCAGGAGCCACATAGTGTGACAGTGTAGACCATGAAAGAGTCCCATTTGGGTGTTCCCAGTGTGCCCTTTGGTACTGGAAAAACTAGGAAAGCCTATGGCAGCGCCATATAATACCAGCTCAGGACAACTGCCCCAAAAGTGGCCCATGAAGCAGCTTACACAGTCAGCAATCCTGAAACAAATACTACTCACAAATGCAATGCCAGTTAGGACGTTTTGCTAAGAGCAAACGTGATCCTCCTTGCGATTAGATCAAAAATTTACCTTCCAGAGATTAAAGGAAATCAGCTCTGGCGATGCCGGAGGCTGTTGAAGAAAGAAAACTGCCTAAGCTTTGGAGAGAAAGCTGTACATACACTTGACCCAGTTACAATCTTCTTGGCTCCTTTCTCCCTGCCTGTTCAGGAGCCTCTTTCCTGACTTGAAAGTATTTTTTCCTTGGCAATGGGATTTTTCATTTTAGAGTTAGGTTACATTCAGTTTAATTTTCTTTTATCCTATAATGTTTTTTTCTTTAAAGAAATTCTGTGGAAATAAAAGTTGGCATTATAGAATATACAGAAAAATACAAAGAAAATTAAAATCACACCTAATCTTACCACCTGGATGATCACTGTTGACCTTTTTCTTTATTAATTTCAGTTTTAAAAATTTGTCTTTGCATTTGTTCCCAAATCGTTTTGTGATCTGCTTTTTTTTCCCCACTTATTATAATGGCATCCTATTCTCAAGCCACTCAATATTCTTTGAAGACACATTTTTTTTTAAATGACTACATAATTACTATTCTTTTTCAGGCTTTGACATTCTGAGTGCAGTACATTAAATGGATATGAATTTTCCCCTTTGTAATGTAACTTTGAGCCATTTGTATTTGATTGCACTCATTTTAATGTACTTCTCTAATGTGTTTCAAGATCAGTCACTTTAAGTGCTGCCAATTAAATTTAAAACACCAAGACTAAGAACATGAGGAAAGATTTATTGATGGTATAAACTACTAAAGAAACCTAAGCCAGCTGTATGTCTCAAAACAGCCATTTATATCTATGATGAAATGAAGCTCACCTCCTCTGATAAGAGGTTGCTTGTTTCTTATGATATTAGATATTCCAATAAGCTGGCTTAGTTATGTTGTCACCTGTGATGACACTGTGTCCTCAGCTATCAGCCATTCACTTGGCAAACATCAGAAATCTATTACATGGTTAGTTGGTACTGGTATGCCTCCTTTTATTGTGCTTTGCTTTACTGTACTTCACAGATGTTGCATTTTTTATAAATTGAAAGCAAGACCCTCCACCAGCAAAAAGATTACAACTCACTTTATTGCAATACTTGCTTTAGTGTGTCGGTCTGGAAATGAACCCACAATATCTCCAAGGTATGCCTGTTTTTGTTAGTGTCACACCATCTGGTCATTTAGAAAACTCTGGATAATTGACTGCATGATCAGTAGGACTTATCTTTCCAACGGCTATTATTCCCTATGTTTGATTCGCAATGTGTGGTTTCAACCTGGTTGTTTGGGGCTCTCAAAAACGTTGTCCCAAAGAAGCAAGCTTTAAGTGGTAAATAGCTGACAAGGATCGTGAGGCATAATATGCTAATTATTTTAGGCATGTAACTGCGTAACAACGATACTGGGAGAAAATTATCTCAGAGTACTTCGGTGGGAACAGTGACTTTCTTTCACCCCAGCTACCCAGCAGCAGTAAGGATTCCAAAGGGCAATCTTGGAACACTCAAAGAAGCAGAGTCATGACAGAGAGGTTTGAGGGCTCCAGGGAAATTTGTCTCCTCGGAATCTTCTTAATGTGGGTCAGCTTCGAGAAACTCTGTTCTGAACACCTCAAGATGGGTCTACCGGCTTCAATTTTCTACCTTCACCACTTTTGACGCCACTCAAGCTTTGCCCCCTACTCTAGTCCACTTTCCAAATTCTTTTAAGCCTTCCTTTTCCTATCGAAGTCAAAATCTTTTTTGAGGTTTTTCTAGGAATTGGTGTTGCTAGGAATACTGAGAAAAAGAAAGTTAAATGCTCCCCGCTAAATCCATCCATAATTGTAATAGTCTATAGTGAGAGACAAGAGTGGCAGTAAGGGAATAAGATGGGCTTAGAGTACAAAGAGATCTAAAAAAAATGTATCTACATTTCAGAAGAGCATTAAATTCCAATAACTTCTCAGAACACTGGGACCCCAGTGAGAGTTAGAGGATAAGAAAGAGACTAAAGATTCCTCCATGAAGGACCTCATGAAAAGCAAAGAGAGAAAACCTACAGAAGAATTAGCTTCCTGTCCTCTTTTCCTCCCTTTTGCTATTATCATTTCCACCACTTATGCGGATGAGAAATAGGGTACATTACGAAAGGAATGAATGTTTCCTAAGTTCTTACCACGGTGTAGGCACTGGACTTTTTTACAAATGAGGAAACTGAGACTCAGGGGCATTAACGAGAAACAAAGACAAAGGGAAACAGGAAGAGGGTACAGTTCTTAGCAGGAGCAAAGCCAACAAAAGCAAGTTGGAGGACAGAAGGAAGTCCCCAAAAGTGTGAACTGAGAGAGGAAAATAGCCCTCTGTTTCCTGACTGCCATTCTCTGATGCCTGACTAGAATGGGGCAGCCATTCCAAAGACTGTTCCTACATATCGGAAGGAGGCAAGGCATGCATCTGTAGATTGTGGCTATATTCTGACTTTCATTCAGGTGTTCTAGCATCATGTACACACCACCATAACATGTTTCGGTTTCTACCAAAACAAAAGAGGCTCAGAAGAAATTATTTACAGTGAACTATTTCTAGCCAGGCAGTCCCTCCCCATCCTGCAGTGTCGAGCTCTGAATTTGGTTCCAAGATCCCACTTGAGTCTACAGTTTTTAATGCTAGAAACAAGTCATGATGTAAACATGAATTCCATTATTTTCAAATTGGATCGTACATGCTTTACTTTCAGTTGTCACTACATGAACTTAACAGAAATTTTTTCCCCTTTTGTGGGGGTCACCCAATTCTAAATTTCATTTCTGCTTTCTTTCCCCTTTAGCTGGTTACATCAGTTTTTTTCAATGTTTTAAGCTTATTCATTTTAAAGTCTTCCAATAAATCTAAGTTGTAGACTCCTTTCCTATTATCTCTAGCAAATTTATTTTTTCTATGGTAATTTTAGAGCTTTATCATCTAATTTTAATGAATCATTTAGCATTTGTTGTTATTCTCATTGATGGATCATATAAACAACAAACAAAAAACCATTCCTAAGTGAAAAAGAAAATTCCTAAGCAAAGAAGATGGATTAGAAAGTTCAGGCAAGAATTAATATCTTGATAAATATTCTCTCATACTTAGCAAATTCCATATCATTGCTTAGTTCAGAACTTGGCATTACAAATGTAGAAACAAAAATATGAACATTCCTGGGAGAGTCTTATTTTTAAAAGAGCAGGAAAACTCTTGACAGTCATGCGAAGAGGTCCACCCTTTCACAGAGAATCAGGAGGACAGTGTAGTTCTCACCAGCCCCAAAGCCAACAAAAAGGGACATCTCAGAAGAGTACTAGGACTGTTATAAAGCAAACATTCTTTGAGCTTCTTCCTATGCCCACTGTCCCCTCAGCGTGGAATATAAGCAACTGTATCATTAGCAACACATGAACTAGAAGTTCTGTGCAACGATACACATTGGACATTATACCATACACATTGAACATTATAGCTGAAGGACAGCAGAATCTAGCTCCCCTGGCTAGAGCCGTGCCAAATCCCAGATGCAAAACAAGATTTCCTTCACTATTCTGATGGGACACAAGATGTCTGAGATTTAGAGTTCAATTTTTATAGGCACTTTCCTTTTGCCTTCAGAATTATTTTATGCACACATGATATGGTCCCTTAATTCCTACAGGCAAATTTATTTCCTAAAAATGAAGTCAAAAAGTCAAAGAAGACTAAAAGACTCAAAAACTTCAGTCCAGAAACTTCTGAAGACTTTGGATTTGATTTATATTTTTTGTGCCTTTGAGTTATTATTTATGTGGGTTAGGTTACCGTAGATAAAGAGAACTTGATCTTAAAATTAGATGAATGGGAAATCATGATGAGTCAATGCATTTATAGCATATGGGCATAGCCTAATATACACCGTTGCTTTATTCTCACTATTCAATCACTAATAATTATCTCTTAAAGTGATAAACCCTATGTTTCATGTGTGTATATTTACAAAATACAATTTCAACAACTGTAGTTTTCCTTTGTAAAACATTTTTTTCAAGTGGTATTTCTCAAATGAGCCTGCTCTGTTTTTTAGTATTCTGTTCCATTATTGTTTTCCCTTATTTTATTCATTTAATTATTTTAAGCATATAGTATTCTAAATTTCCTATTTACACCTTTCATGTGTGTATATTTACAAAATACAATTTCAACAACTGTAGTTTTCCTTTGTAAAACATTTTTTTCAAGTGATACTTCTCAAACGAGCCTTATAAATTTTCCTTATTTGTGTTCTATCGTTTCATTCTACGGCATGTGGTGTGTGTGTGTGTGTGTGCGTGTGTGTGTGTGTGTGTGTGTGTGTGTGTCAGAGAGAGAGAGAGAGAGAGAGAGAGAGAGAGAGAGAGAGAGAGACAGAGACAGAGAGAGAGAGAGAGAGAGACAGAGAGAGAATTGTGTATGCTATGAATTGTAGAAATGTACTTAGAGAATGATTTTAAGTTTTCCTATGAAGGAACCCCTGGGGGTTAATTAGTGCACAGTCAGTTTCTACATTAATTTTTCAGTTTGTGATTCCCCAAGATTCAGGTAAAATTCCTAAGCAAAGAGTAAATGCATAACATACTCATTGAGTTTCAATTTATCATGGGAGGTAATTTTTCCACCAGAACCTAGGCAGGGTACTCATGAGCTTCTTTGGAGCTTCCCTGGGCCAGTGAAGAGTTTTTAAAATTCATCTTTTATTGATGAGCAAGTATCGATGATTCTGGCTTTATGCTGGATGTCAGCAGCCTTCAGTAACCCAAGGACATATTTTTAGGCATTGAAACCATTCCATCTACCTAGGCATTTGGGGCATATATCAAAGTTTAATTCTCTCTCTAAAGGCCAGGGTCACATCTGCTCATGAACTTATCACTTTTGTTTTGAGTTCCCTCTTTGTTTCTGATACTTGGAGATTTCCCTTTTTTCCTTTTGAGTCAGTTTTCTATTTTCAATATTTTATATTTTTTTAATTCATTATTTCTATGTGCTTGTTGCACGTGGGGCTTCCACAATAATTTATAGTCTGCCATGTTTCTGGAACCAAAAATCCAAAGAACTTTTATATAATCTCTCATTTGTTCATCAGGACAATGAGATCAATAATTTATTTTCCCAATTTTACAAATGAGGAACTAGAAGCTCAGACATTTTAAGCCACAGAGCTAGTGTGTGATGAAGCAAGGCTGTATGACATCTAGACCTGCATTCTTTCCATTCTTCTAGAGATTCCTAAACAGGGGTCCTTCAATCCTTTTGGCACTAGGCATTATCTTCAGGCTAAATAAATAATGTCTTAACCCATATATTCTGTTAGTTTCAAATGTATCTAGATTTTGTGATTAATAAAATGTAACTTCATGTAAAAGTAAAACTACCAACAATTCCACTTCTTGGTACCTACCTCAGAAAACCACTGGCCACACACAGTCCTAAGTTAAAAAAAAAATAATAATATAGATAGATAGATAGATAGATAGATATAGATATAGATATATTTATATATATAGATATATAGATATGTAGATAAATATATGTATTTTTATATAAAAATATATAAAATACATATAATATATATATATAATACAAAGGTTTTTTTGCAACACCTTTTATAGGAGCAAAAATGTGAGGGAAAATGCAAATGATTAACAGTAGGGCAACGGATAAATAAACTCAGCATTACACAGGGGTTAGAAAGAGTAAGTGGGGCTCTCTATGAACTGATAACAAATGACTTGCAAGACAGTCTTGAGTTGCAGCATAATACATTCAGGATGATATAGTTTGTGTTAAAAATACATATATCACACATAAAAAAGCAGTACCACATATTTTTATAGATACATACCTATGTATATGAGAGCAGAGGAAAGGTATGGATGGACACAAGCCATAGCACTAATAGCAGTTCCCTTCAGAAGGAGCCTGGAAATGGAGCTCAGGTCAAGAGATGAGAAGGAGGTTCCAGATTATGGGTTGCATTTAATTTAGTCAATGAAAAGGTAGGCATATATTAATTGTATAACTAAAATTTAATAAAGAGTTATATTTAAGTACATTTAAATAGAGACCATGGAACTGAATTCACAACAGTTTTCTGTTTTTATATTATGTAATTTCTTGATCAACAGATAGTAAAAAAGACATATGCTAATCCGTGAAAATTGTTGAGGCACAATTGACCTTCTAATCATGTAACTGGTGACCTCTGTCCTTAGCCACATGCCTCTTTGTGTAATTAATGGCTATGCTGGTGAGGTTGGTAAAGCAATCTGGTATTTTGCGAATCTGTAAATCCTGGCTGCATGAGGTCCATGACTAAGCAGGTATATTACACTAAGGTGAGCATTAAGTAGGCAAGTGCCATATGGACCTGCTGCTGCCACAAAAGTTAATGTAAGAAAAATAACAGAGCACAGACTCTCACCATGAAAGTTGCCTTTACTTGCACATCCAACTATAAAATGGACCCCATGCAAAGATTGAACAACCAAAAAAAAAAAATACGTATTTCTTGTCTCTTGGTCACATATGGTTTCCTCTTTGAAGATTAGGCTACTTGGTGTGGGATAGGCACCCTGGCTGTTTTTATTACCACTGAAAACCCAGAGCTTATCTTTTCTTCCCCTTAGCTTCTCTGAGTTTTGCTAAAAAAAAAAAAAAAAAAAAATTGCCCAAACCTATTCAGACCTAGCTGTCCTTCTGGTAGGATTTCCTACAAATACAGACTGAAGAACCTTTTTAAATTCAAACCATTGTTAGCTACTAATGACCCTGTGGGGAAGCAGCCCAAGGAAAGGGATCAGGAGACACACGGCCTTAAACAACCAGACACTAACTGGGAGATAGCCGTGCACAAGCGTAACCACACAAGCTGCTGATAACTGGGTTCAGCCTCCGTCAGTCCAACAAATGTTCAAACCACCGTGAATGCACCTTTGCCAGGAGTGATAAAGGGACACAGCCAATGTGTACCTTTAAAATGGGAAATGTCTTTAAAATGGGGAGGTCAAATTCTTCCATACCCACAAATTCATATATACATCTGGAATTAGCCAGAAGAAAGGAGTTCTGCAATGCCAAGCTAAAGTATCCAGGTATAATTTGCAATGATCTATGAGCTCCTTTCTAGGGTACCAAGAGATCTCAGTGGCATGCAAAGCTTACCCTGTCTGAGAAGGCCTTGTGGAGAATCACTTCCCATTTTGTATCAAACCATCTAAAAACAACAAAACAAAACAAAACATATCTATCACAATGTCAATGGGGAAGTCAAAACATTCTGAATGTCAGAGCCTGTCAGTGAGACTTAGACCCATGTTGCTAAGCAACATCCCAACACACAGGATTTAGAGAAGACAGTTCTTATTCTAAAGAAAGAAATAAACATGTTCAGATGTCATGAGAGGAATTTCCCAGATGCTGCTGTAGAAGATAATGTCCCATCACTTAAAAAAAAAAGAAAAAAGAAAAAACATTTCCAGGTACGTGAACTTTTTCATACAGATTTAAGCACTTTATTCAATTTGCAAACGAAGCAAAAGTCATTTTTCAGACATTGGTTGAAAAAAACAGACTCCAGAACCTTGTGGGAACATGAAAATGTGGGAACTCTTTTCTTATGGAAGATGCATTAACTTTAGAAATGCCAACCAAGCAAAACCCTTAGCTGTTCTCTTCCCCTCAGTTGCTTCATAATAAGTACCATTGTGTGCTTTGTCTACTCAAAGTTTAATGAGTTTTAATATTATTCCTCCAAGCAAAGCAGCGTCTTGTATCCACAGAAACATCCTTATTAATCGGAACAAAAGTATCTCCTTTAGTGTCCCCCACTAGATAAGGGCTTGGTTTAAAGGTTGCAATATTGCTTAGTTGTTCTCAGCCATGCATTAAGATTTCCTGATGTCAAATGGGTTGGCACTTTTGGCAGATATGGCTAAGTATAAACTGGGAGTGACAATTAGGTCCAGGATTGCATTAAGAGCATATGTCATCACACAAGTTAGAGACTAAGCATCAAGGGAGCTTATTGCTGCAAAGGTCCTTACAAATCTACTTAATTTTTCCATTTGACAGAGGAGGAAACAAATTATAATAACAATAACTACCATCAAGGGAGCATTTTGCTTTAATGCATTCTCTCATTGAATTCTCAATGCTACCTTGTGAGAATACTCATATCAGTATCTGAAAATATAAGATATTATCATTATGCTGTTTAGAGATGAGGATATTGAGGCTGGAAAAGATTAAGGACTTCCTTTAGATCTCCATTCAAATGCCACCTTATCTTTGAGGTGTTACCTTTATAAAATAGTAACTCCTCCCAGTACTCCCTCTCCCCCTCATCTTGCTTTATTTTTCTCCCTGCCGCTTATTTCCATTACCCATCATATATTTACATTTTTGTTGTCTATATAACACTTCTAGCATATAAACTTCATGGGGAAAGGGCTTTGCTTTGTTTTCTGCTATATTCCCAGCACGGAGCGTACCGGAGCGTTGGTGCCCAATAAATATTTGATGAGTAAAGAAATTGTTTTTAAAAACCTGCCCAAATCTACAAAGCTAGTTTAGGAGGACCTAGTATTTGGACGCAGGACTGGAACTCTCAAGCGCACACTTATAACCATTTTGCTATTACTTGTGTTCACGTCATTTTTTCTTTCTAAATAATTGGTTTAAAAAAAAAGAACAAGATATTTTAGATCAAGATATTTTGATATTTTGCAGGAATTCCAGGCCACCCTTACTTTTCGTGGTTACCTTTCTTGCTGTGACTCTGCTATGAGGATGCCTATTTGGAGGACACGTGCAAGGAAGTCTCTGTGAGGCTCTGTGCTCAGCTAGCTGCTTGTGAAATCTCTCTACATCTCCCTGCATCAACAATGAGCTTTCTCTCTGTTCCAGCTCTGACTCTCTTATTCTAAAGTCTTAGAACAGATATTCAGAATATGCCAAAGAATTCCCAGTGACTCCAAATGATGGTAGACTCTTCCCAACCAAATTAATTTTCATTGAATTAAATTTTAAAATAATTACGTATATTATATCCCACATTCTGCCTTCCCAACCCCCTGCCAAAAAGAAAAAAAGAAAAACAAACAAAAAAACAACCTCCTGATAGAAAAGTCTGGAAGAAAATACACAAAAATATTAACAGAGGTGGTCTTTGAGACCAGAGATGATTTTTTTCTTTTGATTCTTCTGTATTTATCATATTACTTTTATAATGAAAAAAATACACTGTATTTTAAAAATAAATCTAAAAACAAAATAAAGACATATCCTGCATAACTTTTAGGAAAAAGAAAAGAGTTTTATCAAGAAAGCAACACGATAGGCACTATATTATTCCTCAAAAAAAAAAAAAAAGACTATCAGTTTTTGTTTTATAAAGTTTAAAATCAGCAGGAGTCCAAGATAAAAGATTTTGCTAGATTTTATTTCACTTTAAGAATGGGTTAGATTTAATGATAAGATAAGAAGAAAGACTCAGCCACCTAGCGTGGCCCTTTATAACATTTACCTTTTCCATAGACACCCTATAACTGCTGGGTTTCATTCTCATTCAGCTGAGTATATTCACATAAGAGTCAACATTGATTAAACGTTAGGGTTTTGATCAGAGGATGGACACATTTATAACGAATATAGGGTGGAATTCTCCCCCTTTCCTTTCTCCTGTTATGGTGTACCCCTCACCCTCTCATTCTCCTGGCCCCTGGATTTTCTTCCCAACCTGATCATTTCTTCATCAACCAGTCCTCTCAGCCATGTCAACAGCTAACTTGATGTTGCCCATCCTCTCAGATTCAGCCACAGCAGAACAACATGCCTGACAGTGAAGGGGCAAGAGGAAAGCACTCAGGCTCTTCTGCAGCCCCAGTTATTGACTCCTAAGAGTCTTGGTGTCACCTAGTCTTCCAAAAACAATAGGGCAGTAATTAGCTTGGCTTGGCCAGGCAGCCAACCCCCAATAAAAGGCAATAAAAATGGAAATAAATGGAAAGACAAAAAATAAAAAAGGTTTACAAGTAACATACCTTTAAACATTTTATTATCAGTTAAAATGAGAAGGTTTAGACTTTTAATTACATAATAGCCCAAGAAGCTACTTGTCTGGACAGAAGGCAAACCAACTTCAAGCACCAGAGCGAGAGTGCCTAGGAGCAACTTGGGCACGGCAAGGTGCAAATTATAAAATTTTTTATGGACAGTAATAATGTCTAAAATTCTCTGATCTTCCTCATGAATCTGCCTCCAAAGAGTAGTAAATGTTCTGCTGTCCCAGAAAGCGAACAGGAGCGATAGCCTAGGTACCTCACAGACGAATAGCAGACTGTTCTTTATCTTCATTGAAAGGAAGAATATTTATTTCTGGGTTTTAGTACCCACTTTAAAAACACCCTTGTTACATTTTCAGTAAATATATATACATATTTTTTTCAGTATATACGTATTTTTATATATGTGTAAGTACACACATACAGACACACACACACACACACACACACACACACACACAAATAAACCAATCACAAAGCCAAACATAAACGTCATGTCAGTTTAGCATCGATGCGGGATTTCAATTTAGTTAGATTTTTTTTCCCATGGTCATCTTGACATGCATTGTTTTGATGTAGAGCTGAACAAGCCTTAGATGTTTCAAACTAGAAATGATAAAGTGGGGGTCTTGTCTCTCCACCACTGTGTGGTGCGTCTCCAAATCTGTTTTCTCATCAGTAAAAAATGGTACCATTGTTATTGAGCATTGTGGTCCTGGTGGCATTGTCCCCATGGTCACATTTAAGCAGGTGCTGCTACTGCAGTATCTTGAGTGGGGCAGGACCAGTGACTTGTGCTGAGACCTTAATGCCAAGCCAAAGGGAAATGAGAGAGAACCAAGAAAGGAAGACCCAAAGCTAAGGGAACGTGGCCAGGTAAGAAGTGAACCCCTAATGGAGGTGCCCAGCAGTACAAATTACAATGTGCAAAAGGATAAAGTGACCTCAAGCTCAGTGTAGACCAGTATGGTGTTCTCAGCTGCTGAGTAGACAGAGCACCTGGAGACCCCAGACTGACAAGCATCAGCATACTAATTCTAGGAAATCCTGGTTCAAAGTAGGATCCAGCCCAGTTCGCAGGCCATACTTCAAACCTAGTTCTCAGAGGAGAAAATGAAAGGCTAAGGAGAAACTCCATAGCTCTAACATCAGTGCTCCGGCCCACCTCCATCTTAGGGGCAGGGAGAGCCAGGAAGGCAGGAGGAACCAGAGCTGCTAATATGCTAATACCCTCCAAGATTTGACCAAGATTGGCCCAAGATCCAAACCTGAGGGTGGAAGGTCCTTGATATTATAGCAGAGCTGTGGGCTGGGTGGAGGGGGGATGGGAAACAGTGAGAGGGGGACTGAAGAAATCAAAGACTGAATTGAGATGCATAGAAATTCATCAGAGGTCTTCAGCACTCTGGCATGAACTGAAAGGCTCCATTGGAAAAGAAAACGTATTGAAATAACCATGCTAGTTATTCAAATTTGAAATCTACCCTAGCCTGAGAATTGGTAGGAAACTGCTTTGGGAACACAGGTCTGGGTACCATCTCCTTAGATCAAGAAGATTAGGGGCAAAGGCAACTATCTTCCAGGTTCTATGTGGAGCCCCCCTCCAAAGCCAGGAGAGAATAATACTCAAGACTAAAAATTTTAACAAGCTATCATTTTGACAGTTTTGAGCAAATCCAGTGGTTACATCTGCTCTTGGCCAGGGGTTTCCTAATCGTCTTCTGAATAAATGCTTAATTAGCATTATTTTTACTCCATCTGGGTCTGTGGCTAAAAGGTTAATGATATTTTCTTTTACAACGTGAGGGGAATTTGGTGCCTTGGAAACAGATTGTCTAACCCAGGCCATTGGCCAGTGGTTTTCAACTCAAGCTGCACATAGAATCATCTGGAAAGTTTTTTTTAAATACCAGTACCAGGTCTCCACCCTTGGAGAATCTGACTTAGTTTGTCTGGGCTAGGCAATATGCCAGGGAATGTTTTAAAAGCTCCACAGGTGATCCTTCCATCCAGCTAAGTTGAAAGCAGCGCTTCTCAAACTCTAATGTGTATATTAATCCCTTGGGATCTTGCAAAACACGTAGGTCCTGATCCAGTAGGTCTGGGCTGGAGCCTCAGATTCTGTATTTTTAACTAACTTCCAGATGATGCCCAAGCTGTTTGTCTGCAGGGCTCACACTGAGGTATTAGAAAATGGGGGGCAGATCAGGAAAGAGGTTTCCACAGTCTTTTCCTCCCAGGGATATCATCAGCAGGTGAGTCCTCCCTGACCAGGGAAGACCCCACCCCCACCTCCAGGTCTGTGGCTCTTCCTTAGCCATTTGTTAGGTTGAGCAGATGCTTTCAGAGCTCAAAATGACCTTCTGAGTTAGCTGTAAAAATGAGCAATCATCCCAATCAATCAGGGCAACACTAATGGGAATGCAAGAGTGAGCAAATAAGAGTCAAGCAGTGAACTTTAAAAGAATGAGTCTGCCTTTGTTTCGCTTTGGCTCTGTGCTTGTGGGGAAACTCCATAGCAGAAGCTTGTGCGGCCCTAGCTTAGTCAGATGGCGAGCCCAGGCTGTGCCAAGGAAGGCTGAAGGAGGGCTCTGTTTATGCAGAGTGGCTCAGGAGGACTCACCGCCCCATCCACAGACCCCTGCAGACCTGAGCCTTGGTCACTTCAAGATGGGACTTTCTGAGGTCCTCATGCAGTGACTGCCACTCTCTCTGCCTTCACCTTCTTGACATACTGCTTTCCTGGTCTCCTTTCCCTGATCAACACGAAGTCCACACTCTGTGTGACCTTCATACCCGGGGGATTCTTCAGCTTACCTCCCAGGACATTCTTCTTTTCTCTCCTCCCAAGCTCATGGGCCATCTCCTCACCAGGGCCCTCAGCATGTCATCTCCCTCCATAGCATAATCTCCCTTTCCGATTCCCAAACACGGAAGTTCTCACACACTTCAAGGCTCAGCTCCAGTCCTGCCTTTCTTGTCAAGGCTTCCCTCGCCCACCTGCCCCGTGCCTTCCTTACAGAGCATTCCCTGCTGTCCGTGGTTTTACATGCCCTGTTTACATGCTCTCTACTTGTCATCTTTTCACATCATCTCTAACCACATCATGAACTTCTGGCTGGCAGTACTGTGCCCACACGTTCTTGGACTTCCTGTACCCAATACAGTTCTTTGTAAATAACAGATGCTCAGTAAGATTGGTCATGCGTTTACCACAGAGCTCACGACAGTTGATGAAGCTGAGATTCCCAGAGGCAAGATTCTCAGGAGTTTCGAGGCACAGACAAGACTTCCCATCACTAACAAAAGCATCCATCATCTCAATGCCTTGGATCCCTCTCTAACCCGGAGCTATTTGCCATTGTGTGGCACCCATCAGTTCCTGTTTTGGATTTCCTCAAAGCCCTATGCTTTATTCTCCAACAGCCCTCATGTCCAGGCCAACCCTCATGCTAGAATGTGCATCCAATTCAATAACCTACTCTTCAGACCTAATTTTCACTCCTTGTAAGGAATTCAAAGGTCTTTGCAGGATCAGGTCCTGCAAAGAGAAAAACAATAGGGTGTGGCCAGGAGAAAAGTAGAGACCCAGCCAAACAAATGTCTCCTGGAAAAACTTCTCATCCAGATAGAACAATCAGGTATGGCCACTCCACCAGCTCTGAGTAGAACTCTGTACCAGTGCAAGGCTGCAGATATACATGTAGGAACGCCATCCGATGCCATCTATCCGAAAACCACTATCAAACTTTCCTACAGGGGGAATACTTGTCCAAGAAAATAAACAAAAGCAGTAGAGACTATGGATATGATCATTAGAATGCACTATGGGATTGCTTGAGAAGCAGAACCTTGCAGAGGGGTCTAAGCAATGTCCTAGGGTACTGGCAACCCTTGACAAACAACACAAGAGAGATGAACTGTATTTGCTACACATTTCTGATTCTCCCCCAGGGCTCATTGCACAAAGTCCGTACTCCTTTCTCCTGTAGGACACTTGGCCAAAAATGCTGCCCTTGGCTTCACACATGACCTGCTTTAGCCAGGTTCTGTGTTGGCCTGGGGCACCAAGGCTGTTCTGAATCCTCCCCCACTGCCTTCAGGCTCCTCTTGCTTCATACTTCTCCCAGGTCCCAGGCCTCCTGCAGTACAGAGAAGGAAGAGAGTTAAATTCAGTCAAGTTTAAGGAGGGAGGAGAAGACTTTGCAATTAAATCGCTAATTAAGGAAGTACCAACCTGAAGAAGCTAATTTGCACTGACCTATTTAAAATATCTAGCAGCAGATCAGGCAGGAATTGAGGTACAGCCCTTTTATGTATCAGCCAACTGGCTTTCTTTCAGAGCAGCAGCTATCAATAATTCCATGCTGAGGACCTTATGATAGGAAATCAACCACTGGCCCCTGGAATGCCAGCATTCCCCACTGCTCTGTTTTCCCAGTTGTCAGCTCTGTTTATAAATTGTCCATTTATAGCAAATCCAGCACCTGCTATGAACACCTCATCCTGCCAAGTGTCGGGGTGCATCTTAGAAAGAGCCACTGTAGACTTTTTCAGTTCCTTTTAACCTTTTCCCAACCCTGGAGCTTTAAAATTTGCATAGGAATTCTGAGGGAGGACATATTCTGTACAGAACAGGCTAGATAGTCTATTAAAAGGTAGCATTTTGCTCCACTAAAAAAGAAAAAAAGAGCGAATCATCACTCTCTTGGGAGACTCAATGCTCTCTTTCTGAACAAGTCTGACATTTAAAATAACACCTAAAATATTCAGCAGAGTAGAAAGGCTTTGAAGAAAAGTTAAAAGAGGCTTTCTTTTTCACTCTATTATATAGCTTTTTAGCTCACTGTCAATACTGCCACTTAGCAGATAATTCTGCCTGCTCCCCAAAACCATTATGTAAAATATATTTAAAGACCTTCTCAGTGCTGGAAACACAATATATGACCTAGATTTGGTTTGTGTTTTTTTTTTTCTTTCTTACCAAATGTTCATTTGCGAAGTGCCTAGAATTAATTCTCAAAGTCCACCCCAAATTGCAATATACTTCTATCCATTTTGTTCTTTGCAAAACAAAATAAAATCAATGACATGCATAGAATATTCACAGGGTGTGGGTTCATGGTTTCTAGAGGGTTGTGAAGGTCAAACCAGATGCTATGATGGACAGAAATTTGCAGGTAACCTTGGGGTGGCAGGGCAACCCATTGATGCTTCTTCAGTTTACACCTTCCCACAATAATCCTTCTCAAGTATAAGATTGTCACCCTTTTTAAAGCTATCAAGGAAACCCTGATTAAGATTATTAAGACCATGGGGCAGAGGCAGCTGGGCTGAGGGGGCTGCATTCCTGATACCCAGCTCCGCATTCAGCCAAGTGACCGACCCCATTTTTTTATGGGAGGATTCAAGGGCTTAGTAGTTCTTTAAAAAAAAAAACAAGTTGAGATGTCTGGATATAAAAGACAACCCATGCAAGGTTGTTATTAGTATTAGTGGGCCAGCAAAGTTAGGTGATCATGAGACCAGGAAAAACAGAAGCGATTTAACAAATAGAATTAGAGAGCATGAAATTGAACACCCATGAAATTTAAAAAGCTTGCTCTAGGCAATGTGCTTTCTTTTTCATGGGCCAGGGTCCTCAGCATTCCAGTCTGGGACAGTTTGTAGCTTTTTGTTGCAGTTTATATAGATTAAGCTAATCTTAGATTACACAGACGTCCATTATTTCTTTCCAAAATGGAATTGTGCTTAATCAGTTACATGTTACTCCAATGCAAATCGTTCTTGCTTACTTTTTGGTCATTCGATGGCCATCTGTTCACCAACCTGGATTCTTTCACTCATCACAGAAGTCAGGCTCCATTACTTGAGATGATCTCTGAGATGCCCCTATTGAAGAAAGGAATGTGCAAATTAGGAGACTCCAAATCAGTTTGAAAACTCAATGACTCCTTCCCATAAATCTGTGACCTTAATATTAAAAATCATTTGGAGGTGCTGAAATGAAAAGAGAACTGATAGCTACAGAAAACAGCAGCCCTACTCTTTTCAGGGCATGGATTAGTAGTGGAGCGGGGTTATGCAGATCTAAATCCATATTCTGCTACCAAAAATAGAAAAGAGGAAATCTTTGAAGCCAAAGAAGACTTCATGGGCAGGAAGCAATGCTCAAGTGGCAATTTTGTGCTGCCTTTTTTTCTCCCCCGTGGCTTTCACATTCATCCTGTTAAAAAGATAGCTTTCAAAGACTTCCCTTCAACAGAGAGACTCGTAGGCCCTCACAGCCGATCCTTTCCATTAGCAGCTCGGGGGCCTGGCACTGAACATCGCTTCCACACAGCCCTTGGGTTTGGTGTTATTTTCCCCCCATGGATCATTTCAATCTGTTTAAGGCTGAACAGTGAACTCTTCATAGACCATGCTACACAGACAACCCTCAGTAGGAAATGGTTGGCTGAGCAAACATTTGTTTCCTGTTTTGCTTTTGATAATTTTACATTTCAACTCAACCTAGCTTTCATCCTTTTAATTTTTTTTATAGTCATGAAAATCAATGCACCAAACAAGGGAAGTTTGTTTTCTTTCAGGTACTTTGAATGACACCAGAAAAACATACACTTGAATCCATCATATAAAAATTACTCAAGTTAGAAAAGGTTCTTTGGAAACAAGAGGGTGAGGGATCTTTGGAATGGCCCATGGGACAGCTGGAGAGGCACAGAGGGTGAGAGACTGACTAAAAGAAGATCAGGTTGATGGGTGGTGACGAGGCAGCTTAAAGGCCCAAGAATGGAAAATAGGATATGGAGGAGAATGTAGATTAGGAAGACGACAGAGTCTTTGCTAGTCATACAGCACCTTTTGTAATTTAGGGAAAGGCACCCCTTCTCTTGAGCACACACAATCCTGCTCATGGCCAGATTTCAGCCCTCACTCTTCTCTGTGGCCGGGTGCCCTTCTGCAGGGCACAGCCTGCACCATACCATACATGGGGCCTGGGGAAAAATGTGGGTAAGAGATTGAAAGGCCCAAATGGGGAACTTTAAAAGAACTGGCAAAAAAAAAAAAAAAAAAAAAAAAGCAGTCAGTCACAAATACTTCTGGTAGCATGCAGGAAATCCTGTTTTGAGTCATACAACTTTGCTGGCAAGTGGGGGTGGGGGGAGAATGATTGGCAAAATTTATTTCTCCAAACTAGTTAAATCAAAACACCCCAGTGGAAGATTTTATCTTTTTTCATGTTTCATATGATGCATGTATTGTTCATTTTAAGAGAGCTTTATGTTCATAACACCTAATGAATAACTTCCAGGATTAATACAATTTACATTTATTTGTCAGGATCACAATTGGTGCCTACACGCAAATTGCTGTGACTAGTTATAATCTGAGCACAGCCCTCAGCCAAGACAAGAGTACATTTGAATTTAATAGGATGAACAGTTGGGGATTCCTTACTGCCTTTATCCCAAAATTCTTGAATGTCTTATTGAAACAACTGGGTAAACTTCAACCTGAAGAAAATATAATAATCTCCACCATTCAGACATATTGCTTTTTTAAGGTCATGGCCTTAGTTTATATTATAATCCCTTACCAATCTGCCCAAGTTAGGCCTATAAATTGCATCATGGTTAGCAAAATTGAAGTGGGCAAAAATCAAAATCTCATAGAAAATAGTCAAGAAAAGAAAGAAAGAGTAAAACATGACATTACATACCTACTATTACTACCACAATACCTATTCTTGCAAAACAATCAATATGTAACAAATGTACCACTCTGGTGGAGAACGTTGATAGCCACAGAGACTGTGGTAGGGGGTGGAGAGCAGGAAGTAGATGGGAACTCTGTACTTTCTACTCAGTTCTGCTGTGAACCTAAAACCGCTCTAAAAAATGATAAAGTCTATTAATAACACACATACACAATCAATAAAATTTCTATCACAGATATAAGAAACAGATTGGTCGTTGCCAGAGGGTAAGGGCGAAATGAGTAAAGGTGCTCACATGGTACAAACTTCTAGTTACAAGATAAATAGGTTCTGGGGATACAACATACAGCCTGGCGACTAAAGTTAACCATACTGCATTGTATATTTGAAAGTTGCTAAAGAGTGTACATCGTACAAGGTCTCATCACAAGAAAAAGAAATGTACTGTGTAGTGATGGATGTTAACTAAACTTGTGGTGGTGATCATTTTGCAATATAGACATATATCAAATCATTATGTTGTACACCTAAAACTAATACAATGTTACATGTCAATAAAACTGAGGAGGGGAGAAAATAAGTGAATAAATAAAAGTTCTAAATGGCTTCTCTTCCAAAACAAATCAAACTCATGGGCATTAGAACCAGACCTGGTAGGAGCCTTTCAGCAAACTATGTTGCCATTTTACCCACTGAGACAGATTCTCTAACACATTTATGGAATGCAGGCTGTATATATTTTCCATATTTTAATACTATCTTCAAATATATCTTTTGCATTTAATGTTCACTATTGCTTCATTTGTTATGTTTGAGCAAAATTCTTGATTGAGTAACCAGCAACCTGGGCTTCTTACTAATTACAGCCATGCTTAACTTAGGCACGTATTGCTGAGCCTTCCATTCTTTTGTGGAGAAAGTGTCATGGACACAGATCACCTTTCTCCACATTTTTCCAGGGAACAGCTTTTTTATCTATGGAGTGGGGAGAAATAATTATACTGTATTCTGTTTTAAAAAAACAAAAAACTATTTAATTTGAAAGAAAATTTTAAGTTTTGGCATGCAAATACTAAAACTATTATTGGAGGTCAAAATCTCCCTTGGCAAAACTAAAAGTGATGAAATATTAGTTATGTGTAAGTACTTTTTGTTGCATTTTAAATTGCAAGTTCTCTAGTAGTGACTGAACAAAAAACTCCACCATAGCTTTGCCTTTCCTATAATTATTTTAAATCCTTAGGTAGATTTAAAACATTTTTTTCACAGTAATCAAAACAGTACAGTAATGTTTTTCCAATCAAGATGGCAGAGTAGGTAAATGCTGTGCTCATCTCCTGTCAGGACCACATCAATTACAACTAAACTACAAAACAACTATCATTGAGAATTCATAAATCTAGCTGAACAGAAGCCCTACAAATACGGATAAAAAGAAGTCCCCTCGAGACTGGTAGGAGGGGCAGAGACAGAGAACATGCTGGTCCCACACCCACTTGTGACCATTAAAATCAAAAGGGATATTTCCACTGCAGAGGTACCCCCAGAGGGTCAAGGGGTCCCAACCCCATATTCTAGTGCCAGGGAGAGAAGTCTTCATAACTTCTGGTTGTGAAAACCAGCAGAGATTGTGATTGAGTGAGACAAAGGGCAGCTGGAGTCCCAGGTTCTCCTGACTGCACACAGACTTACTCACTGATGGATTCACTTACTGTGAGTTCCAGCACTGGGGCAGCAGCTTGAAATGTGCCAGGGACACACAGGGATAAACTGAATTGTCTGGCTTCAGGTTGAGGCCTGTAGGGGCAGCTTTCTCCAGGATGGAGGAGCAGGCAAAAGTCATTGTTTATTTGTTAAGCTCTCCCACTTCCTTGCATGCAGACACCATATCTGAGTTTCCATCAAACTGAGTCTCTATCAAACTATCACCTTCCGTCAGTCCCACCCTAGTTATTCCCTGAGGCCACACCCCACCCAATTTGGAAGCACACCCAAACCACTTCTAGTGGTTTTTCCATACAAAAAAAAACAACCCTGTCTTAGCTCATGTTTTCATAAAATCTCTCAAATGTTCACAAAACCCAAACAAGCAGCATCTGGCTTCAGTGTGTCCTGTACATATGGCTGAGCAGCCCTAAGTTCCACACCAGCAACAGCCAGCCTCGGTCCACAGATTGGCCTTTTGAGGCACCTCTAAGCCCAGTGTGGATAGTGGCCATATGTGGATTGCTTTGTGGCTCATACCAGGTGGCTCCAGGCAGAACACAGTCTGCAGGTAAACTTCACCTGCAGCAGGTTAGCTCCCACAGGCCCCAAGGCTGACACACCTGGTGGCCAGCCTCCAACCAAGCCAGAGCATCACCCAGCCACCTCCAAGGATGACACACCCAAAGTGTAGACTAGGCAGGCACCAGAGCCCTGCTAAAGCAAACCCTGCTCTGTAGGGTCAGCCCTTGCACCACAGCTCCTCTATTGTAGTCAGGGCCACTCCTTACAGCCAATCAGCCTGAGGGTCAATTCCTCCTACTGACATGCAAACAGCTACCAAAGCTCAACTACAACAGGAGGGCACACAAAATCCCTATAAGGGACACAACTGAAGCACCCAGCTCTGGTGACCAGGGAGAATGCACCACTGGATTCCACAAGACACCTAGTACCTAAGGCCTGGGAGACATAGCAGGCCTGTCTATTACATAGAACAAACACAGGGAGGTAGCCAAAATGGGAAGACAAAGAAACATATCCTAAATAAAAGAAAAGAACAAAGCTCCAGAAAAAGAACTAAATGAAAGACACCGAGTTCCAAACACTAGTTCTTAGAATCCTCAATGATTGATCTCAGGGAGAACTTCAACAAACAGATAGAAAACATAAAAGTGGAGAGAGAAAACATAAATAAGAACCAGTTAGAAATAAAGACTATAATAATGGAAATGAAGAATACATTAGAGGGAATCAACAGTAGATTAGATGAAGCAAAGGACTGAAGCAGCAATTAAGAATATCGGGACCGGCCCAGTGGTTCAGGCAGTAAGAGCTCCACGCTCCTAGCTCCAAAGGCTGCCGGTTCGATTCCCACATGGGCCAGTGGGATCTCAACCACAGGTTGCCAGTTCAACTCCTCGAGTCTCGCAAGGGATGGTGGGCTCCGCCCCCTGCAACTAAGATTGAACACGGCACCTTGAGCTGAACTGCCGCTGAGCTCCCAGATGGCTTGGTTGGAGTGCGTCCTCTCAACCACATTGCCGGTTCGACTCCCGCAAGGGACGGTGGGCTGCACCCCCTGCAACTAAGTATGAAAGGACAACAACTTGAAGCTGAACAGCACCCTCCACAACTAAGATTGAAAGGACAACAACTTGACTTGGAAAAAAGTACTGGAATTACACACTGTTCCCCAATAAAGTCCTGTTCCCCTTCCCCAATAAAATCTTAAAAAAAAAAAAAGAAAGAAAGAAAGAATACACAGTAGCAGAAAACACCCAATCAGAACAGAAAAAAAAAAAAGTCCAAAAAATTGAGGAGAGTTGAAGGGACCTTCAACATCAAGTATACCAACATTTGCATCAGAAGGGGGTACCAGAAGGAGAAGAGACAGAGCAAGGAATTGAAAACCTATTGAAGAAATAATGACAGAAAACTTCCCTAACCTGGCAAAGGAAATAGATATACGGGCCCAGGAAGCATACAGAGTCCCAAACAAGATGAGCCCAAAGAGGCCCACACCAAGACACATCAAAATTCAAATGCCAAGGGTTAAAGGCAAAGAGAGAATCTGAAAAGCAGCAAGAGAAAAGCAGCTCCCATAACATTGTCAGCTGATTTCTTAACAGAAACTTTGCAGGTCAGAAGGGATTGGCAGGAAATATTCAAAATGATGAAAAGCAAGGACCTACAATCAAGATTACTCTACCCAGTAAAGCTGTCATTTAGAATTGAAGGACAGATAAAGAGCTTCCCAGATAA
>NC_138053.1:65065513-65314955 GCF_964194185.1 Rhinolophus hipposideros | reverse complement strand
CTGCTGGGAGATAAAAATCTTGTTTTGCTGAAAGTTGTCCTTCACTGAGATTTGTGGGATTTCCCTACCCCAGGCAGGCTAACAATTCAGCACCTTTCCAGTAGATATGATTTAAGTATTTGGTCAATATTTATCGAGTGAGAATGTAGAACAAACAATGTCCTACTAATAAAAACTGAATACCTTAATTTATTTTCAAAATACTAAAAGCAAAAAACAAAAGTATAAAATGAAGTATTTATTGTGTGCATTAACAGCACGTCATCTTATTTGGACTTACCGGTCATGTCAGTTTTCGGTCACTTTTCCCTGAACAGCCTTGGTCGTTTACATGTGCTGAGGATACATGGACATTGTTACAAACTCTGTTCAAAGTAGACATAGGGATCCTTTCCACACACCACAATTTTGATATTAGCAGAACATTACCCACTTTTTTCCGCCTTCTGTCAGCTTTTATGGAAAGTTTTTTGGCTATTTTTCTAAAGAGATAATTTCTTCAGATATATATTGGATGGTTTAAAATTTAATTAAGAAAATAAGTCCATCTCTCAATCCAGGAAAACTCGCTGATCATGTATTATTTGCTTTCAGAATTTTAGGTAACAGTCATAGAAGGGGTCGGGCAACTGCTGGTCGCTGGTCTCAGGTTTGTGGCATAGCCAGTGTGGTGGCAGCAGGTGGCACAGCCAGTGTGGTGGCATTACGTGGCAGAGCCAGTGTGCCGGGGAACCTGTGCTCCTCAAGACACAAAAATAGTCAACAGAGATAGTCTAATGCCTGGTGAAAAAGAGTCTTTTGTTTGTTTGTAAATTAAAATGTACACTCTACCTGGTGCAGGAGAGAAACAAAGTTTTCATTTAGTCAATTACGGAAGGAGTTGTGTATGGAAACTTATGTGTAAAACGTTAAGATACATCTCTATCTCACAATAGCATTTGCATGAATTAAAAATATATGTATATACACACCTGGACCATTGTGATTTATGCTTGTCTCTGTGTGAATGTTTTATATACACATACTTTAAAAATATACCCAAAAAGCCTATTATTAAGGCATTTATTCACTTGGTTTCGGTTTGAGCAGTTCAACTGGAATTATCACAGAACAATTGTCCTAAAGGTCTCATGAGTTTAAAGAAAGCAATGCAAAGAGAAGAGACCTAGTGTAAGAAGCTTTGAGGAAGAAGGAAGAACAGTCACCCTCACACAAGGGCTTTGTTGCGGAGTGTTGCCTCAGTCAGTTCTAGTAACAGCCTTGACGTTTACATCAACCCAGAGGAGAAAATGATGGGATACCTCCACGAAGAGGAAATGGCAGCTTTTATATAGAATTATCACTAGGACTTTGTTTCAAAATCTGCTATAGAAAGGATATGTGGATAACAAATGAAATATGTTACAAATAAAAAATACATGCTCCAAAACAGTTTTGGGAAAAAAAAGTTTGGTGACTCACACGTCCTCATTTCACAACTTATTAAAAAGCAACAGGAAACAAGACACTGTGGCACTAGTATAAGGACAGATATGCTATAGATCAATGGAATCAATTGAGAATCCAGAAATAAACCCTCACATTTAGGGCCAATTGATTTTTGACAAGGGTGCTAAGAAAATTCAATGGGGATAGAATAATATTTTCACCAAATTGTTCTGGGACAACTAGATAGCCACGTGCAAAAGAATGAAGTTGGATCCCTACTTCATAGCATATACAAAAACTAACTCAAAATGGATCAAAAACCCAATTGTAAGAGCTAAAACTATAAAATTCTTAAGAAGAATACATAAGGGTAAATCTTTGTGACTTTGTGTTTTATAATCATGTTTTAGACATGGCATCAAAAGCACAAGAAACAAAAGAAAAAACAAACAAATTGAACTTCATCAAAAGGAAAACTTTTGTGTTTCATAGGACATTAACAACCCTGATAAGGAACTTGTATCTAGAATACATAAAGAATTCTTTTAACTTAATAATAAAAAGACAAATAACCCAATTTAAAAATGAGCAAAGTATTGGAAAGACATTTCTCCAAAGAAGATATACAAGTGGTCAATGAGCATATGAAAAGATGGCTAACATCATTAACTATCAGGAAAACACAAATCAAAAGCACAATGAAATGCCACTTCACACCTACTGCAACGGTTATAATAAAAAAAAAAAAAAAAAAGGTAAGACCAAGCATTGGTGAGATTGTAGAGAAATTGCTGGTGGGAATATGAAGTCGCATAGCCACTTTGAAAAACAGTTTGGCCATCCCTTCAAATGTTAAAATGCAGTTACCATATGACCCTGAAATTCCACTCTTGGGTATATACCTATGAGAATTGAAAACATATGTACACACAAAAAATGGTACATGAATTCATAGCAGTATTATTCATAAGCCCAAATGTTCATCAAATGAATGAATAAAATAAGATATGGTAAATCCATGAAATGAAACATTACTTGGCCATGAAAAGGAATGTAGCATTACTGATTTATGCTACAACATGGATAAACCTTGAAAACATGCAAATGAAAGAAGCAAGAACACCAAAGGCCACATACGTATAATTCCCCTTAATGAAATGTTCAAAAAAGGCACACTCATAAATGCAGAAAGCAGATTAGTGGTTGCCAGGGAGGGGCTGGGTCATGGGGAGTGACTCCTCAAGGGGTATAAAGTTTCTTTTGGGGAACCCTCATACACTGTTGGTGGGAATGCAGACTGGTGCAGCTGTTATGGAAGGCAGTGTGGAGGTGCCTCAAAAAATTACAAATAGAATATGACCCAGCAATTCCTCTCCTGGGTATCTACCAAAAAAATCTGAAAACATTTATACATAAAGACACGTGTGCTCCAATGTTCATTGCAGCTTTGTTTACAGTGGCCAAGACACGGAAACAACCAAAATGTCCTTCGATAGATGAATGGAAAAAGAAGTTGTTGTATATATACACAATGGAATACTATTTGGCAGTAAGAAAAGATGATATAGGAACATTTGTGACTACATGGATGGATCTTGAGAGTATAATGCTGAGCAAAATAAGTCAGACAGAAAAAGCAGAGAACCATATGATTTCACTGATATGTGGTATATAAACCAAAAACAACAAAAGAACAAGACAAACAAATGAGAAACAAAAACTCATAGACACAGACAATAGTTTAGTGTTTACCAGAGGGTAAGGGGAGTGGGGGGTGGAAGATGAGGGTAAGGGGATCAAATAAATGGTGATGGAAGGACAACTGACTCTGGGTGGTGAACACACAATGGGATTTATAGATGATGTAATACAGAATTGTACACCTGAAATCTATGTAATTTTACTAACAATTGTCACCCCAATAAATTTTTTTTAAAAAAGTTTCTTTTGGGCATGATAAAAATATAGTAAAAGTGATTGTGGTGATGATTACCTATCTCTGTCAATGTAATAAAAAACCATTGAATTGTACACTTTAAATGAGTGAATTGTAGGGTATGTGAATTATTAATATATCTTGATAAAGCAGTTACAAAATAAACATGTAGACAAAAAAATAACATCCATTTTGTAAGAACACATGTAAATGTAACCATACGTGGTAAACACATAAAACACATCAGAATGGCTGTCTATGAGGGAAGAGGGAAAAGGGAGTGAAACATGGGGATAAAGGGAATAAATAAATACAAAATAAAAAAAGAAAGAGCGGGGGTGGGGGTATTGCACCATCAATGATAGCGTGTCATCAACAATTGATGTGTGTGATAACCCCAGCCCTTTCCTGCCCCTGTGTTTAAAAAGCAAATAACAAAAGCTTAATTGAGTTTAATTGTACCATATTTTCAATATTTCAAATGGTAGATATTTTAGGCTTCCCCAGAGACATGTAAACACCCCTTAAAGATATGCAAATACCCAAATAGTTTTAACTTTGTTTGGTCTTCACCCTGGAGTAAGGGGGACCCTCTTGCCTAACTGGCCTGTGACTCACCTGTCTTCCAGTGTTTCTTGGTTGAATAATGAAATTTTCACATGCAAAATTTTGTTCTGCAATAATGTCTTTTATGAAAACATTACGTTTATTTAGCGTTTATACCACTGTTCATGCATTGCCTCTGTCTTTGTGTTGTTTCCTTATGTTGCAACTTATGTTTTAATGTACTTTTAAGCCTTTTCCTAATCAAATTATAAATCTCTTAAGGGCCAAAACCTTACTTCATGCCTTTTATATTCCCTGTACCCTGTACCAACTGTTATGGTTTTCTGTTTGTTTGTTTGTTTGTTTGTTTTGTGTGTTTTTTTTCATATAACAGGGACTCAAGAACATTGATTAATTGGCAGGTTGGTTAATAATGTTCTTGGATTTACCAAACTTATTTGGAGTCTCAAAACAGAAAAGGAATATTTTTTAAAAAGGTCTCAGGTGATGTTTCCTCCTGTAGTATTACATATGATTCCTTTGGTGCTTTTTTGAAAATCAATATGCTGACCTTTTTAGATTTATGGGAATTTTAACTTATATGCTTTTTAATGTCTTTTCATAACTTGAAAACAGGTGTCATGACTTGCAATGTCACCCACCACCTCACTGGGTACAGTACAGAATATCACAGACAGTCCCTACTCACAACAAGTTAGCTAAAACAGGTGTATAAAAACATAAAGCCCTTTGGTAAGACTGCATGGGCTTAAAATTAATTGGTTTAAAGCCATACCCATTGTTACAATTAACCTTTTTGAACCTTAAATGTGCATATTCTTACATGACCTTTATTTGCAGAGATCTGTACCATTGGCTGGGAAAGGCATTTTGGCAATCTTACTTTAGTCATTGCACCATATCAAACACAACAAAAGCTGTCCTGAAGCTGAAGAGCGCAGTCTTTTCAAAAAGGTTCATGGAGTGTATTGAGAAGGTCGTAGGTCCAAATTCCACTGATGTCTTACATTCTAATCTTGTGGCTGAGGATGGGAGAATGTAAATGAACATTTCAATGTTAGGCTTCAGCCCTGTGGTACTAGTCATTCAGTTACTTGAGTGTTGGCTATTTCAGACAAGAATCTGAGTCCTGAAGCCAGTGAGAAAACTTAGAAGCTCTCGTAGCTTTTCCTAGTCTCTTAGACAGATTAAAACAATGGGTTGCTATAAAGAACCCTTTAGCTTTATTGATAGCTGAGACAGTGTAGGACTACCCAAGGATTATGCTCATAGCACCAGCAATGCAAAGGCACCCTCTCCCTAAAAATAGTTAATTGGACATATTATCCCATAATTTCACATGCAGAAATATAGAAATAAACTCTTTTAATTTCAGCATGCATGGATGTTTTGTGTCGTAATAAACTTTTGAATTACCGGTGGGGTGGGAGGACTCCATAATCTTTTCAATGTTTCCAGGCGCCAAAGGGTCCTGGGTGCAAAAGTGCACCCACTGTATGTACAAAGCCACGTGAAAATTCTCTGACTCTCCGTACATAAATTGAATAATTTTTGCAGGTGAAATTAAGATAACATTTTAGAAGCTAGGCACATGGAAACTTCATCCTATTGGAAAGAAATCAATTGGAATTAAGGCCTAGATGTACCTGAAAGCTGGTCATTCTGTTTCAAATATCAAAATATCTAAGTAAGTCACTCAAGTCCTCTAAGAAAGCGTTGGACAGTCACTCATTCTGGCTTCATTCCAGCCATGCATTCTAGATGGATTCATGGGGAAAAATTATGGTCCTCTTTTTCTCCTTATAGCCTTCAAGTCCATTTCTATACCAGATAAAGATACAGAAAATTCTCTTCTTTGATATTTGTGTTTGGTAGTCTTACACTGTCTTTGAAATTTTGATATCATAACTTATGATAAATTTTGGCTGGTTATTTAAGAAAACTCCCACTCATAGACACAGACAATAGTTTAGTGGTTACCAGAGCTTAGGGGATGAGGGTGGTGGTAGATGAGGGTAAAAGAGGATCAAATATATGGTGATGGAAGGAAAACTGACTCTGGGTGGTGAACACACAATGTGATATATAGGTAATGTATTAAAGAATTGTATACCTGAAATCTATGTAACTTTACTAACAATTGTCACCCTAATAAACTTTAACTAAAAAAAGCCTTGTATTTATTTTAAGTGTGTTTTTCTAGGACCCATCAGCTCCAAGTCAAGTAGTTGTTTCAATCTAGTTGTGGAGGGTGCAACTCACACTGTTCCATGCGGGGATCAAACTAGCAACCCTGGTGTTACGAGCATCGCGCTCTAACCAATTGAGCTAACCAGCTGCCCTGTCTGTTATCATTTTTTAAAATTTCAGCTGTCCTAGTAGGTATGAAATGGTATTTCATTGTGATTTTGGTTTACATTTCTCTAATGGCTAATCTTGTTGAGCATCTTTTGATGTTGAGATTATTGATCATTTGTTTATCTTCTTTGAAGAGATGTGTATTCTGATCCTTTACTTATTTTTTAATTGTTTTGTCATTTTATTGTGGAGTTGTTAGAAATTCTGTCTGAGTTCAATTTCCTTTGCACTGAGGTACAATCTTTACTGGCCAAGGTCTTTTAGATGACAGACTCTCCTTGTTTGAAAATCATTCTTTTTTCCACACTTACATTTTCTCTATCTTCTGGTGACAGTCTGCTACACCTGGAAACACCAGGTGGAAACACCAGGTGTAGCAGTCTGTCACCAGTGGAAACACCCCCACAGGGAGGTTTCATGCTTGCTTCTGCTGGCCTCAGTGGGCTTCAGGTGTTTCACGCTGGGATCTCCACATCCTGTCAAGTGTTAAATCAGACTCCACATTCATGCATGCCCAGATGGATATCAAAATCTCCCACACAATTCCTCTTTTTTCTACTCAGAGCCTGAGGAGAAGACCGGCTTCTTTGGGCAGAGGACTGAGTTTTTCTAACCCTCCTTTTACTAAGTGTGTCCCAACTTTATGAGGAAGTCTCGGTTTCAGTTCCCTGCCTCAGATGGGCCCAGGCCACATCTCTGACCCCATGTGGGCATTAAACCCCACCCCCTGGACATAGTATTGCCCTTGCTTGCTATTCTGCCTGTGGGTTCCCACATCACCAACTCTATACTCATAGGCATCACGTGAGAGCTCACTGAATTGTAGGATCTCCCCATCCCAGAACTTCTGAGTAGGAATCTGCTTTTTAACACAATCCTCAGTGGGTTCAAATGCACATGAAGGTGAGAGATTTGAGGTTCTGCATTTTTAAGATGCTCTTTAGTGATGTAGAGGGTGCTCTGCTGGTCCATTTAAATAGCAGCACTCTACTCCCTCTCTACTTGGTAAAATGAGTAATACTTTGAAAAAATGCTACCCTGCTGAGTAGCTCAATAGTGGTTCATTATAATAAAGGTTTACCAACACTACAGTGGACATTGTTCTGAAGACAGAAAAATTGGATAATCAGGCACAGCTCTCAGAGAGAGAAAAAATGAGTTTGATAAGCACTGTTATAGAACAGAAGTAGTGGTATTTGATTCCTACAAGAAAGTTCTAAAGAGCAACACTAATCAGCCTAAACCAAAAACATCATACATAATATGTATAGATAGTTAGTATTTATATATAATTATATATAAATAATTATATATATATATAATTACATTATATATGAATATATGAGGTTGGCGCAAAAGTAATTGCAGTTTAAAAGGTCAAAATTATTGCAAAAACCGCAATTACTTTTGCACCAACCTAGTAACAAAGTCCAGAATTCAACTTTTATAAAACCATCTTTTATTTCAAAAAACATATAGCAATAGAAAACAGACAAAATTATATATTTATAATATATTAAATCTGTGAAATAGTATTTAGATGGAACCTATCACATTACATTACATTAAGTACATCATTTGATTTGCTAAAGCAATTCCACCATCATTGTTTAGATTCAGAGGCTTTTGAGTCTTCAGTATGTACAGAAGTAACTGGTGTGGAAGAAATATACATTTTATTAGAGTGTGTGCTTGCGTCAAAGTTCCTTGAAGCTTTTAAAGCTTCAAATGTAGGAAAACTTTCCAAGATTTGGCTAACATATCCTGGTGCTGGTTTGTGCCACTCAAAATGAAGGGAAGGAAATATACAAACTCTCATGGTTTAAAGATAAACATCAGTTTTGCAGTCTGGGTAGTTTGCATTGTGGCAAAGCATATTGCCAGTGGAATTGTAACCACAGATTATAGATTAAGACTGGATTGAGACCTTGATATCTACATTCCATTGCCTAGAAAGCAAGTCCCTAATTCCTTAATTCACCCATCCTTTTTTTTTCTTGTTTCCTGCAAGTATCCAGGCTAAGTTTGTAATGAAATACAATTTCCTGTTGATTCCAGAGCATGAGGGCAGCTTCTCTTTTTGTTTTGTTCTTTTAATGAGAGAAAACACAATTAAGGCTCCTTAGAGACATATTATTTCCATAAACATCACTCCTATCTTTCTACTTTTACCTTTTTGGTTTGTCTAGAATCAAAGGATTAGAAGGCTCATGGATAGGACATTATTCCTACCCAGAAGTGGTTTGGATAAAATAAATAGGCTATTATTTTCTGTGTGTTGGTTTAGCAATAGAGCAATAACCCATTCAGAAAAAAGTAAGTATATCTTGGTTGGCAAGATAGCTTCCTGACCCTATTTCAAAGACATTCAAATTTCAGTGGATATGTAGTATTTTGGTGTAAATCCATCCACACATGTCAAATACCTTTTTTCTTTCATCCAGCTGTCATTCAATAAGTACCTACCAAATACCTTCTAGATACCAGACACTCTGCTCAATGCTGCAAGACAAATATAAAAATACTTCAGTCCTCGAACTTAAGAAGTTTTCATTCTAGTGGGAGAGAGAAACATTTGAAGCAACAATTATAACCTGATGAGAGATACACGCCATTGTGCAGGTGTTATGGAAACGCTTACTTACTGGTTAGAATGATAATAACTTGCCAGGCCTTCAGAGTTCCAGATTAGCTTGAGTCTAACTCTAGACTGCTTGGGTTTAAACCCCATCCCTCCTACTTTGTAATTGTGTTGCCACAGACAAATTAGGTGACCAGTCTCTACCTTAATTTCATCATTTATGAAATGAAGATAATAATTATACCTCTTGCATAAGGCTGATACCAAGATAAAAACCAGTTAATATATGTAAAACACTAGAGTTAGTAATATTTAGCTGTATTTACATATATTATGTAAGTACTAATTATAATTATCACACCTTACTTTCAAGATAGACTTAACATTCCATTAGAGCTGTAGTCTCCAAAGATAATTCATTGGGAGGAGGAAGAAAATACTAGAACTTCTATTCCTATTTATTTTTCTTACCCTTTTCAATTTCTATTTTTATGTATTTTATAATATATTAGTAGAGAAATGTACATATATATATAGTTTATTAATGAATGAATAAACACATATATAAGTATGGAGATAAATGTTCATTTCTTTTCACTGGTACTCAATCAAAAGCTCAGAGATGATTGCATTGCTGAAGTACATAACATCCCTGTCTACAGAAGGGAATCACAATTTATAACTTACAATATATACTTTGCATACATTACCTCAAGTGCCAAAATGACACTGAGCATATTAGCAACTATGTACCTTTCATCAGTTTCTGATTCTTGCCACATTCAACTGGACAGAACTGAATGTTGTGAACACGGGCACAGCAGAGTAAATGACTTGAGAAGTCAATCCTTAACACCCCTGAGGAGGCATTGTAGGCTTTGCAGGGCCTCAGAGAAGTTGCCTCCTATTTTGCCAGCTTATTTGTTCATCACACTCAGCTATGGCAATGACATATAAAATATAAAATTCATTGGAATATAAATTAAACATATCATTGGCCAATATTTTCTCTAGTGTGATTGATGTTTACTTTTCAGAAAATTTAAAAGTTCTATGAGACAAGAATACAAAAATATTGACTATGGAAAGCAATCTGGTCTTCCTGTTTACAGGACTCATTTTCAGATTTTCTTGTGTAAAACACACTGAAGATACCACCAAAATAACAGCTGCTTAGCGGTAAATTACTAAAACAAGCTTTTCGGGCAAGATTATTATTGAAGGGCTTTATTTAAAGCAATTTACAAATTCATGAAGGATTTTACTTAACACATTTAAAGTTGATACAGCTTTTGAAGCCATTTAGGGAAGGTCTGAGGATTACATAGGATTTCCTTTGCTGAGAATTTGAAGATTAATTATGTAAACAAAAAGGAAAGCCATGTTTGCTAGAATTTCCATAAGCTCACTACTTATTTACTTGGCGTTCCATAAGAGACGGTTCATTAAAAAGCAAAGCATGTCAGGTCGAAAGAGAGTTATTATCCACCGCTCATTGATTAGAAAGATAACATAGAAAAGACAGTGGTAAATAGCAGGAACCTAGGGGGCATGCAAATTATTATTAGATGTGTTCTCAGCTTTATAAAACAAAACAAAACAAAAAAATCTATTCCTTTACCAAAGCTTGTTTTTTCTAAATTGGGTTATCCTTTGATTTTGTCTTACATTTCTTGATTTTTAAGAGACAAAAATCCAAAGCAATTGTTTTAACAAACATCTACTCTGCATTCACTGCTGATTCATGTCCACCTTGGGCAAGTCAACTTCCTCCTCCTTCCTCAGTTTCTCCATCCATAAAATAAGAATAATAGTGCCTGCCTCCCACGCTTGCCATGTGAGTCCATTATTGGTGTAGCATTTCTAAAGATGGAATATTTTAATTATCATTGCTTTTGATATACTTATTAATGTAACTCAGGACACTGAATTTTTCACTGAGACTTAATAAACCTCAACGTTTTCGTGTCTTGATTGTGTGTATGTGTCAATGTGATTTGGTCATTTAAGAGAAGGAGATATTGTGAACTGTTGGTTAATTTGTTAGTGAAGGATGCCTTCCGTTGGGTGTTTTATTGATAGATGATTCCTATGATACTCATAATAACCCATAAGTGTTGCGAAGCCTGAAAAGGACTCTATTGGCTTCTTATGTATCTGTAATTTTTGAATTATTGAAGATCCAGATTTTTGCTCTCTCTGAACAAAACAAAAGAAGGGTGGGAGCATGAATCCCAAACGCTGGTTACCTACATGGATACTTCCTTTGATAATTTTCAGATTTAGTGATTGTCATCCTTTTACCCAGCAGTGTTTTTTTTGTGTGTGTGTTTTTTAAGAATTCTAGAACTGCAAAACACACCAGGCATCCCTTATTTTCAACGAATCAACATACACAGCGAACATCTTTTGATTGACTAGTCCTGGTATCGATGATGTGCAGTTGTTCTCAAAGGGTAGTCTCCAGATCAGCGTTACCTGGGAACTTGTCCGAGAGGTAACTTCTCCACCCTCACCGCAGACTTCTTAGTCAGGAACTCAGGGAATGGGGCCCGGCAATTTATATTTTAACAAACCCTCTCCATGATTCTAATGTTCGCTAATGTCTAACACTGCTCTGGAGGACACAAAGTTGGTCTAGATTGTTTGTAACATGTAGACTGTCCACATCAGTCTGTGTTGCCAGCATTTGCGACTGACATAGTCTGTCAGCGCACACCTTCCACATAAGGGCATCACTCTACTAATTAAGTACCTGTGCTTTCAGATTTAATGTTAGAAATAATCTGTATAATCACTTTTTGCACCTCCACTCTATAAGCAGGAGTAGGTGTTGAAGTTGTCCTGGGTGTGGCCAATTCTCTCACCTGAACTCAATTCTAGGATTCACGATGCACTTCCCCACCAGCCCCACACAGTGCTGTAGGGCGTAGACAAGGGCTCATACCTGTGCTGAAGGACATTTAAAGGCCATGAAGAAGGCAGCCTAGCATCTGAGAGCAGGCACGATGGGGGCTGGCAGCAGGAGTAAGGGCAGCTCTTGGTTTGTTCTTGTGCTTTTAGGCTCTGGACTTTGGTCAATGGCATTTTAACTGAGTAGAGCCACTGGACTATCCCAGTTGGATTCTGCCTTCCTAGGTAAAATACATATTTTTTGCCAGGCAATGTGGCTTTACTCTCATGTCCAAAAATAAGTAGCTAGAGCTCTGGTCCCTGCCAGGGAAGAAATCTAGAAGCTGTCTGGCAGCATTTTGTGGCACCAGTGGGGGAGTGGGACATAAATGGCCACACATATTTGGGCCTCTTGGGGGTAAAGCATGGCGTTTGGTGCAGGAAATACTTCTTGCTGATCGAGTAGGAAAGGAATCTCTTTCCGGGTATCAGTTCTGCAGCTCTGATAGGCGAGATGTTCTTAAGCTTTGTGGCTGATGTCTTTAACATTCTGTGTGAAAGTATGCACTAGTACAGAGTGTGCAACTGGTAGGCTGCGCAACTACAATGTTCAGAGATATGACAGGGCAAGTGGCTTGTCCTAGGTCATAGTGACTGGGATGGTTGTCAGGCCTAGTGGTGGGAAGGGGACTGGAGGAAGCTCTGTCAGCCCTAAATGCTACGGAGTCTAGAACTGGCTTTATGGGTGGGTGAACATGCACTGGGCCTGCTAAGTCTCAACCCTATCCTGTGAGGCTGGGTGGGTGGGGAGGTGGTATTTGAGTAAGCTTCCTTCATGGGACACTCTGATAGCTTCCTGGAGAGGCTTCTGTTCTTCCCTACGGGCTCTCAGTTCCTGTATAGTTACTGGCTTCTCCATTTCAAAGCAGGCCTCCTTCTTGGGGATTCCCTTGATACAGCTATGGGCCTGGGTACCAATTACCCCCACACACACACACACCACTGAGCTTGTTCTAGAGTTGGAGTACCATCAGAGGGACCCCAAAAGATTCCTTCTGGGTTCTTTCCCCATTATCTTTCCAACCTATTCACCAGAGAGAGGATCATTATTGGAGATGTACTGTTTACTAAGGTATTAGATGGAGCTGGTGCCCACCCTCATGATGGAAGGAAGGTCCCATTCACTGATCGTGTCAGCACCCAAGGCAAATGGGATATAACGTTGCTGGGTGTGTCCTTGCGCCTTGCACAGCTGTCTCTGTTTCACTGTCTTATATGCAAGAGACCTTTGACCCAATGTGGAGCAGCTGGTCCTGGGCTCCCTGGACCAGAGACCCTGGGAGGTGGAGCCTGACCTGGCTAAGTCTCCAGCAGAGAAACGCTGTCGTTTGCAGGATCACAAGGTGAAACTTCACAGAGCTGCCCGGGATGAGTATACTGTTGCACCCACGACTTTCAACTTCCTTTACTGTCCAAGGACCTGCCTGGCCCTGAATAGCGAGCTCCATCAGGCCACATTCTAGGGCTATAAGGTAAGATTTGGAACCTGTTCTTTCTCTTCTGGGGTCTTATTATGATAACATTCAGTGCTCAACTCTCCAGACCGGTCTTCTTTTTAGCCAAAGAAGTCATTGAAGGTAGCACCAGTGTAATCTAGCACTGATGTCGTATGTCACATCTTCCCATATTGTGACCTTATGCCTTATCTTGGTCCAAAAGAAACATCAGTTTTCTAAAGATTTTTCCGAAGCAGCCCTGATTTGGGAGCTTCCTCACTTCACCCTCCTTCTCCTTGCCCATTTTTCTCCACCTAGTCTACTGATTCAATGAGTGTGGGCCTGTGGCTATCATAGCATCCACTCTCCTCCTCTCCTTTGTGCTTGCAGAAGGAGGCTTCTACCTGCTCCTGGCTCTTCCATCAAGATCAAGCTTTTTTCCTTGATGGTCCTGGATGATGTGTGCACCACATGAACACATCCCTGGTGGTTGCTTTTGAGATTCCTGGAGCCTCCCCAGGGCCACTCCAGTCTTAGGACTCTAGTGAACAACTGAGATGGTCCTCACAGCTCCGAGAGCTGTTTGAGGGGTGGTGAGATTCGGTTTCTATTTCTCAAGCACACTTAGGATGAAGTTATAGGAACAAACCCTCCTTGGATGTTAGTCTTTGATGTGGGCAGAGGTCCATCTAGTGCTATTCTCACTACCCCATCCCTAAGGGAGCTGGACCCATTGTGTGTCTAGATGTCTGAATATTGATCTGTTCTAGATCAAGCATTGGCCAGGGTCTGTGCCCGTTTGGGGGTCATTTAAGTGAGGAATGAGGAGCTGGAATGGGTATGTGTCTCCCCTTGGAGTGGGGCTACAACTATTTTTGGTGTTGAACAGGGCTCTGCTTTAGACGATTTCAAGCTATTTCCCTGCTCTTATCCTCTCTGTACCATAGGCCTAGGCCTTGGAATGTGCATTCCTGCCCACCTAGCATTCCTGGCCTCTCTGGAATAAGCACTTTGTCCAAGGGAGCATTCTGCCATAGCTAGTCATGGGTATGAAACCTCTGACCTAGGGTATCACTGACCAGGAGGGCTACTACTAGCAACCTCCTCTTCTGACTTGCTATATGAGAAAACACATCCCTATTTGTTTAAGCCACTGTTAGGATGGTTGGTTTTTTTGTTTTGTTTTGTTTTTGCTTTGTTTATGTATATGTTGCTTGTAGTCAAATGCATTCTTATTTGATAGGGGTCTAATTTTTTTTCTAAATAGCCAATTACCCTGACCTTTTATTAGCAATTCAAACGTTTCCCCATTGATCTGAAACAATATTTTTTAAATGAGTTATTTAAATTCCATTCCAATCTACTGATCTGTCTCCACTTTCACATCAATATTATCAACATAATTTCCATAGTTTTAATGTATAATTTTGACTCTGGGAGGATTTGCTCTATACACTAAATGTCTTTCTCATCAGTTCTCATGTCTTCATTTTTCTTAGCTTATTTTAGAATAAGGCTGAGTTCCATAAACTCTGGGTTGTGTTTACATTGAATTTATAGAGTAATTTGTGGAAAAATGACATTATGATAAGTTCCATTCATGAACATGGTATAATTTTACATTTTGGTGAAGGAAAAAAGACCTGATTAAGTGCCCTTATTTTTTTTTTTTTCACTTAGGTCATGGCTATATCTACTTAGATTTAGTCCTGAGTGATCCACGTTGCTGTTGTAAATATGAAAGGGACTGTTAACAGGGCTTGTTTCTATACCATCAGTCCACATTACTCTCCCCACCAGCAACTGAAACCATGTGGAATCAGTGTTGTTTTTCGTCTAACAGTAAAGACCAACTGAGAATTCAGTGCTTTCTAGTCCTTTCGAACATTCCATTGAATAGCTTTTTTCTTCTGTGTTTGAATTAAGTGGAGTTATTAAATATTAGTGAGTCCCTAGACTTGGTATCACCTAGAATAGCAAGATGGTGTTATGTGCAATTAATTATTGGATGGTGAATTGAATCTGATTGCTGAAGCCAATCTGAGTGGTTTGGATCTGTGTATAATCTAAGCATCATTTTACAACAGTGGGAATCTCAGGATGGACGTCCAAAATATAATTATCCAACATCTGCAGACAACTTCTAGAAGAAAAAGCAGAGGTAGTAAGGGCTAAGCCCTGAGCAAGAAGAGACTGTCAGAGCCTCATCCTCAGAGCTTATATTCCAACAGGGAAAATAGACTCGTGGTACCATGACAGGTATTCTGAGCTTGTGTGCTTTGGGACCACTTCTCAAAGTAGATGAGGTCTGAATGGCAAGCAGCTGGCAAACTAGGTGGAAGAGGGTAGGAACAGTGAGATGTTTTGAGGTGACCAAAGTAGTTCTCATGATAGCCTAAGGAGAGATTACGAGAACTGAGTTTGGGTGAGTGCAGAAAGCTCAACGGAGCTGGAAAGAAGATTTGAAGTGAGAGGAGCTAAGTCGGGTGGGCAGATAAACCCTTGGAGAAAAGAACTTTCCTAAACAGAGCCTGTGGCATCATATGTATTCAAATATTTATTGCTTTTCTTCAGGAAAAATATCACATAGCTCACATGATGCAAGAGAGTACTTCTCTACGGTGACTTGTACTAAAAAAGTAATGGGGTTGTCTACTAAAGCTGAACACACGCATACCCTATGACCTTGCAATTTTACTCCTAGGCATGTAGTTCACCAAAGATGTAGCAATACTATATGTAAAAACCTCAAACTGGAAACTACCCAAATGCCTATCACCAGTAGAATAAACTCATTATGGTATATTCACACAGAGGAATACTATTTGTTTATGAGAATGAATAAAGCACAACTATCTACAATAAGAGTGATGAATCTCATAGACATGATGTGGAGGGGGAAAAGCAGAGCAGAAGAGCATATACTGGTGTGGTTCCATTTTTATAAAAAACAAAAATAGACAAAATTAGCACAAATATGGTATGATTCCATTTATATGAAGTAAGTACCTAGAATAGTCAAACTCGTAGAGACGGAAAGTGTAATTAATGGTGATTGACAGGGCCTAGAGAACGAGGGAAATAAGGAGAGGTTGTTTAGTGGGTATAAAGGTTCAGTTTGTGATGATTAAAGAGTTCTGGAGTTGGATGGTGGGGATGGTAGCACAACAATGTAAATGTACTTAATGTTATAGAATTGTACACTTAAAATTTACCATCTTAATCAATTTTATGTTATATGTATTTTATCACCATTAAAAATATAAATGTATATATTTTAAAAGGTAAACTAATATCGTTAGGATAATGCTGCTGTTGACGGGCAGGTGGGGTAGTAGTGGCTGGAGGGAGCATGAAGGGAGTTCTTAAGGAGTTAGGAGACATTTTTAGTCTGGGCAGGGTTCTCACGGGTATACACAGTTTGTGACAATTCATGCAAGCTTACTTACATGTTGCCTGACTATTAGATTCCAATACAAAGTTATCCTGGAAGATAAAGAAATGAGAAATCTTAATAGGAAGAATTAATTTGTAATAGGCTACACTATTGAGTGCCAGATGCAAGGCACTCTTCTATTCATGCATTGAACCCTCTTATAACACTCCACAGGAGGTGCTGCTTTATAAAAGAGGAAACTGAGGAACAGCAGTTTAATGAAGAAAGAGTAGTCATCTATAGTCTTCTGGGTATACCTCTCTAGAGGTCCATTCCCTTGCTTACTCAGTTTGAAGTTTTTTTATCTTTAAAATATAAGAACTTCTAATTCCTAAAAAAATAGGACTTTGATGTTAAATTGCATGTCTCTCAGCCAGAAGGAAAAAAGAAATTCTCTAATTTATACTAGTTGTAAACTTACTCATGTTACTCTCAGGGTAAGCTAGGATCGTGGGATGGGTATTAGCTCTGCATAATTCAAAAACAATCATGATAGGCTTATCTTTAGCTAGGTAAGTTTTTAAAAGAATTTGTAAAAGCTTGCAAATTTTTTAGGGGTTGGAGATCAAACTAGGAATTCATTTGAAAAAAACAAAACAAAAACATTTCAGCATCTCAAAGTGTATTTCACAGACATTTAGGAAAAGGTGCATTTTAGAAATGTACACAATGTACTGTTTTCTATTAAAAATTATCTTTTTGTTCTTTCTTAATCCCTATTTATATGACAGGGGCAAGAAACATTTTAAAATAATAAGTCTTTCCTTCTGGATTATACCCTCCTATGTCTGTCTTCTGTGCCAGCCCCTTTATTTCCATCTTTGCTTTTCTCAGGCATGTCTGTCCTTTCCTGCTTAGTTTTACTGAGCTTCGCAACAGCACCCCTTCCACTTTGAGCCTCAGCTACATCCAGTTATCTCTGGGGGGCTGGTCAGAACGTGAAGTAGCCATGGGTGGTATCATGTACAGTTCAGAGAAGCATGTGCTCCTGGCTGGCTGTCCGGGGCCCTGTTCTCTGTCACATCCCATCAGATTTTTGAGACACCATCTTGCCCCAGGGATTGGGTCTGGTTAAAAGAAACTGTTCGGAACACTCTCGTAGAGAATGGTTATCTGGGGAGATTGGGAAAGAAGAAGAAGGAGAGTCCTCTTGGAAAAGATAAAGGAAAGCAGTACAGGAAATGAGGAAGATTCAGGGGCAGAGGTTAATTCTTATCACAGCCAAACTGGCGCATCTCGTATCTGCTAAAATATCTCCTTTGACCAGCACTTTACAGGATATCTGCTGGGAACTGCCACTTACCATATAATCCTCAATTCAAAGTGCCCATGAGAGAAGAATACAGTCTCTATTGAAAAGACTCCCACATGAAGCCCATTGTGCTGTCCCCTAATTTTAGCTTGCACCCAGGCATGCTGACATATTTTAAATGGGGGGTGGGGGGTAGTGCTTGTGTGCAACCTCTCTCTCGCTGCAGACAAGCCATTCTCCTGCTATGTGGAAATCTCTCATTTCCCTTCTCTACTGTGTCTTTGGTCAACAGTTATAAACTCTCTCAGACAGCTGGTTGTGAATTAAAGTCTATTTATAACAGCCAACGGACAACTGCTTGTTTATGGGGAATCATGGCAATTTTTGCTTAGGAACACAATCGGGGCATTTCTTCTCTCGCGGAGCGGGTTCAGCCGCTGGACTCCACACACATTGCCTCACTTGTCTTCTTACATTCTGTGGACTGAGGTTACCCTGAGTGCCAATGGTGAATTCAAACCCAGCACAGATGGCTGGTTCTTCAGTCAAGGTTCTGAGGGGCTGGACAATGGAAAACATGAAACACTAATACTTTGTGAGGAACAAAGAAGTACAAAAGTACCCATAGCTATGAGGAACAACACACTATACTCAAACTCTGCAGTATTCTTCATGAAATTCTAGATTCTTGTTTTTTTCCTGTGACTCTACTTAAGATGCGACCACATGATAACTTGTTAGCATTCAAAAAACTTTTTATTCTGGTGGATCTTCAAGTGCTTTTTAAAATTTTAGAATTTTTGAAAAAACTAGAATACGGTTGTTGACCAAAGTAAAATCTACTGGTCATGAATGGACAGTGGAATAAATATGCTAATGAGAAAAAATATCTGTTTGTATTCTTAGAGAATACCTTGCATAATATTTTCTACCAGCTCTAACTTTAATGTGATGGCTTCCTTCTTTCCCCAATTTTTTTGAATAATAGAATGGCTAATAATATTTAATTGTAAAATAATGTGTTTTTTAATTTTTATTTATTTATTTTTTAATTTATTGGGGTGACAATTGTTAGTGAAATTACATAGATTTCAGGTGTACAATTCTGTATTACATCATCTATAAATCCTATTCTGTGTTCACCACCCAGAGTCAGTTCTCCTTCCATCACCATATATTTGATCCCCCTTACCCTCATCTTCCACCTCCCTCCCCGCTTACCCTCTGGTAACCACTAAACTATTGTCTGTGTCTATGAGTTTTTGTTTCTCATTTGTTTGTCTTGTTCTTTTGTTGTTTTTGGTCTATATACCACATATCAGTGAAATCATAGGGTTCTCTGCTTTAGGTTTTTACTATTAAGAAAGAGCATAGGAAAAAATTAAAATAGGATATATCCTCACTGCCCAGATAAAACTTTTTTGTATTAAAAAGAAACGATTGTGCTCGCTTCGGCAGCACATATACTAAAAAGAAACTATCAACAGTATATGGTTAGGGAGCTCAATTGACCAGCTTTAAACTGAACATTAAATGAAAATTAAATATAACCATTGTTCATGATTATCAGTCCAGAAAAAAAACTGTCTGTGTATATCCACAAACATATAGATAAGTCATACCCATGGAGGAGTCTTAAACAGTACACTTGAATACTACAATGATCTGGCCCACCTCTTGATTCACTGATTCTGATTTCAATTTATTCCATGTCTGTAAAACTGAGTACATCTCACTTGTTTTATTGTGTCTTCTCCAGAAGATGCTAATGATTACAATAAATACATGATTTTATGAGTGACTTTTAATAGCTCATAAGAAGTTATATAATTTGTAAATTAGGATTTCAAAATTCTCACTTTGTTTTTCTAATCAGTAAGATATACCTAAGTGACTACTGATCCAACTTTAGATGCTTTTGCTTAATTTAATTTTTTGAAACGTTGCTTACCCCTTATTTTTCTATGTATTCTTTAAGGCCAGTTTAGAAAAAAAAAGCAGCCTTGAGTTGCAGAATTTGTTCTTAATTCTGTGCTAGTTAGGGACTGCTTTCCACAAACAGCTGGTAAGCCCTGTCCACTTTGTTCAGTACAATCTCTTGGAGATTTGGTCCTTGGGCATTTTTCTTTGGGTCTCCACCACGGCAAAAGGTAAATTAATAATGAGACGCAGACAAAATAAGCCAAAGCCCTTTTAAGAGGAACGTGCACCAGCAATATCACAGCTGCAGTTCTTACATGCAGCTTAAAGTCTCAGGTTCTTCTGAGATGCAGAACTGCAAAAACCTTCCATACAGGCTGGCATTAGTTTCCGGTTGTTCAGACAAGATCGTCATTCGTATTCCTGGTTTCCACCAGAGGCACAGCTGAAGGTTGAGCTATTTAAAGTTTTTTCTTGTGGCCACATAGATGTTAAACTGTCAGAGATGGGAAGAGAGAACAATGATTTCACCTCAAATAAAAGCCCCTTTCTGTGAGTTTATCAGTGAAAAGTAGCAAAAGTTGTACATTGACTGATGGCTCTGTGAACTGTTTGAAGTAGAGATAAAAAACTGCAATGGGAAGATAAAGATTTAAATAGGTCAAAAGAAGTATTTTCAGAATTGTATTCCATGTGTGAATATAGAACGTGCAAAAGGGAGTAGTCTATAGAAACAACAGTGGCACATCATTTTAAGAAAAATACCTAGGTACATGAGAAAAATACCTAGGTACATATTTTAATATGATTTTACCAGTGAAGAAATCAGTGTGGTTTTCCCTTCTAGAAGTTAGAAGGTCTGAGAACTGAACATTCTTTGTGCAATAAGACCCATGTAATAAGAATCTTCCACAGACTATGTAATGTAACATTTAGAAAACAGAACCTATAGCTCCTTAGGGTCAGCTGGCTCCCAAGATATAGAATGACCCTCTATCCAGAAGAATGCACTCCTAAGAAGCCAGCAAAATCCCTGCCAGACAATTTTCAGGACAAGAGGGGTCTGATAAGTCTTCCTTTCTTTATTCTTGAAAATCACTGATACGGTAAGTTCCTAGGAATGATGAATGGTGATTTTGAGCATCCTTTTTCTTTGTCTTCACCCCCCGCCACCCCAATCTCACTGAAAAGTGGCTTCCTAAGCTCACTGGAAAAAAAAAAAAAAAAAAGAACGTGTTTTCACCAAAGCTTTCTAGGAAACTTGAAGGGGGTGTGGATTATTGAGGAAAGTGACTTAAGGTCATTGGTGACAGAACAGAGAATCAATGAGAGAGAAGAGCAAAGCTAGAACAAGAGCTGTGGGTGCTGCTGGATGGAGTAGGAATCACTGGGGAACCGAGGGAATAGGAAAAACACTTGAGAGTCCGTTTGGGAGCATTGGATGCTTCTGGCAGTGCTTCTCCATAATGGCTCTGTTGGCCCAAGTTTGGCCCAGGGCCACTCAGATGTAGTTACATTATAATCTCTGTAGAGAGGGTTTCTGTGCTTAATGTGCAGCCATGAAATCAACTTCTGAACAGGTAATTAATACATGTGGGGTAGTAGGGAGTGAATATTTCAGAAAAGATCTTGTAAATTCCAGCATGAACACCCTCTTAGGTGTAATCTTGGGTAACACTCCAGGTAATGCCTACTTCATGTAGTTTGTTGTTGAGCTCGGTGGTTTGGGATCAAGCGCACTATATTCAAATCCTGCTTCACCCATTTACCAAGTGCGTGTCCTTAGGCAAGTCGTTTAATTTCCTTAAGCCTCAGTTTCCCCATTTGTAAAACGGGGGGTAATAATACTTGTAGGGAGGATTCCGCTTTGCACCTGCCCTGAGCATGCTGCTTGGCATATGGTCAGCATACAAAAATTGTAGCTGCCCTTCTCTTCCTCTCCTCCTCTTCCTGATGTTGTTCTTACGTCTAGTGCCTGATAAAATATACTAAAACCTTAATGTTAAATTTTCTTCCCATTTCCAAATTCTCTTTGTTAATACCCATCATGGGATACTAAAGCAATATGGAACATTATGTTATTATGATATGCATACTATAAAAATGTATAATGCCTGCTGCCTGATTTTTCTCCTAAATTAAAATCTTTCAAAATAACGTGGACAGACTAAATGCTGGTTGTCTGGGTGAGGTTTAAGCAAAATGAAATGTGACAACACTTACTAGAAAGAAAGAATAATGACATCACCAGCACCTAGATATTAACTGTGCTGAGCGCATCGCATGGCCGCCCCGTTCGATGTGTACAACATCCCTTTGAGATCATTTATAGAATTGCCTCTGTTTTTTAGATAAAGAAATAGAGGCTTACAGAAGTTAAGTCATTTTCTCAAGGTCAGAGGGCCAGCGTAAGGCGGAGGAGGAATTCTAACTCAGGCAGGCAGGCAGGCTGGCAATCGCCCTGCCTGTAACCTCTTAACAAGACTCACTTGCTATCAGTGGGTGTCAGGTTCATGGTCCTCCAAGACAGATTGGCTACCATAAGGGAAAAGAGAGCAACAAGAAGCCTTTTTCTCCAAGTTGCTAAATATCAACTTTCCTAATGTATGGATTACTGCTTAGTGGCACAATTGTTACAGTTATTTTGGGGCATGGTATGTGTGTTCCTGCGGTTACATTATTTGCATGTATCTGCACATCTCTGCGAATTTGTATGTAAGAGGAGAGAAAGAAGGCGATGAGATGTTCTGAGAAAATTACATCAATTTTACATTTTAAAGTTTATTTTTTCTTCTGATTATTAAACGGGTACAAAAATCAGAATACAAAACAGCATAGCACTCAGGGCTCCAAGAGGCAGGAGGGAAAGCTGCCAGCCCCTTCAAGGCTAGAGTCCAGAGCTGACACAAATGTCACTTCTACCACATTCCATTGTTTAAAGCAGTCACAGGCCAATCTAGATTCAAGAGCTTGGAGGAACAGATTCTACCTGTCAGTGGAAGAGTGGCATGTACCCACAAGGAGGGTAGGAATTGATGGCAGCCAACTTTGGAATCAAGCTGCCACAGATCATTTTTGAAAATGGACTAAAGTATAGCTTGGTACAGTTTTAAACAAATGTGTGAAGTGGCTGAATGCTGGCAAAATTCCACAGAAAGAAATTTCTGTCAGAAATCTTGCTTAACCCCTTGCAGGAGGATGGGTGAGGGAAGCAGGCCTATCAAGGCTGGCTCTCCTCAGCAGGCCGAAAGGTACAGTGCGAGCACTGCTGGGATGTAGTGCTAACTGGTAAGAGTCACTGTTGAATGACTTGTCATGCCTCAGGCAAACACTGAACTTTCCCATTCTCTGAGGTTCAGCTCAGGCTGTCCTGGACTGTCCAGACCTCCAGGGCTAAACCGCAACGCAGGCAGAGGTGCCAGGAGTGAGGGTGTGGAGACTACTAGCAGGGCAGTGTCTTCACTCAGCCCTAAAGGGATAAGGGCAAGTCGTCACTGGGAAGGGATCTGAGACAGAGAGGGCTATGAGGAATAGAAAGAAGCAAGGACAGGACAAAATGACTAACTGAAGACAGATCTCCAACTCGGACCTGAAGTTAGTGTTATCTACAGTGTTTAGCAGTTCTGGGCATGTGTCAGCTATGAGAATGGTTGTCATTTCACTTAGTGTGAACCCTTCACCCAACGATCAGAAATCTAGCAGTCTGCCTTGGTGGTCTGTTTGTGCCCTGCCTTTTTTACTGCCACACCCACATGCTGGCCTAAAGAAGTATAATTCTGACAAAACAAGCTGCATGGTATTACAAGGCTCAGAAATACTTCGGGAACAGGAAAAATGAGGGCTATTACTCATCCTTCATCTGTCTCAAATGCACCTCCACCTCTCTCATATCACTCGTGAGCGCTCTCCCACCCTTCACCGGAAGTGATCCTAAACCTCCACAGAGGCAGAGGGCAATAGCGATTAGAATGGTTTCTGGAGCTCACTGCCCTGATTCAAATGCTGGCTCCACCATTTATTAGGTGTGACTTTTGGTAACTCACGTAGCTTCTCTGCACTATAGACACATCCTCATCTATAAAAGGGAGATTTAAAGATAACCTCACCTCATTCTGTTGTAGTGAGATTGAATGAGTTAATTTCATGTAGAGTTTCTCAGAATTATGTGTGGCACCCAGTAAATACAAAGCATTAGTTATCATTTTAACTTTGTATCACTTTTTTCAAACTATTTTTTAGATTTTTTGAGTGTTAAATATTTTTACAGCAGTTTTAGTTTCACAGCAAAATTGAGCAGAAGGTACAGACTTCCGTATACTCCCTGCCCCCAAATATGCATAGCCTCATCCACTATCAAAATCCTACACCACAGTGGTACATTTGTTACAATTGATGAACTTACAATTGGTATATCATTGTCCCCCAAAGTCTATAGTTTACATTACGGTTCGTGCTTGGTATTACATATGTGGTGGGTTTTGACAAATGTATTGTTTTGATGCCCTAAAATCCTCTGTGCTCCATTTGTATCACTTTTAATTACAGCTTGCCTCAAGCTGTAGATAATAAAAGGGATTTCTTAGCTGTGATTTGTTTCCTCTTATAAACTAACTAAAGCTGAGTTCATTTGTGTGACTTGTAGTTGCTTCACAGAGCCAAGCACAGCCCCTAGCAAAAGTAGGTGGAGTCACTGGTTGGATTGATGGGCAGATGAATGGATGAGACTTGTGGAGGGGTAGAAAGGACTCAAATTTTCATGGGCTTTTTATTTTTTAAATACTTTTTAGTATTTTCCACATTTTCTTCTATATTATCTTTATAGTCAGAATAAACAACACCAGAGGTGATTTTGTGTCTTCCTTTTAAGACCTTAAACTTGTTCTCTTGTTCCTTAGCCCCTTCTTTACTCACTGATTCTTAGCCCTGGTTCATCTCTTGGCTGCGAACCCTATGTTATCTGTAGTGGGAAACACCAAGTTTTCTGCTTAGTGTTCACTTGGGTAGTGATTCTGAGCACAGACTTTGGAGCCAGCTGTTCGGGTCCAAATCTTGCTTTCTCCCTTCCTAGCTGCGTGAAATTTGGCAAGTTACTTACTTCTCTGTGCCTGCCTTGCCTCATCTATAAAATGGGTGTGATGATGGCAACATGCTCACTGAGATTTGTGAGGAGTTAATACATGGAAAAGTGCTTAGACAATGAGTGGCTGGCACATAGCACATGCTCATAAGTATTAGTTCTTGTTTCTGACATACACGAAAGCTTGTTAGGACACCCAGGATCAGCCCAGAGAAGTTTCTGTTCCAATTAAAGATGGCTGAGGGTCTGTTTGTGCCCTGCCTTTTTTACTGCCACACCCCCATGCTGGCCTAAAGTACAATTCTGACAAAACAAGCTGCATTTTCAATGTTTCTACAAATCTAACTTTAGGCATCTGCTACCTTTGAACTAAAGCTCTCTTGTGGTGTAATAAACACATTAAAAAAACTAAAGACTTAAAGATTGGAGGGCAAGCTAAGTTGTAAAGGGAGAATCTGCCCCCTCCCTTGATCCTCCTTTCACCCTTTGATGGCAATAGCAAAAGGTCACAAGCAAGACCAGAATGTAATTTGGGCTGCTGCTGAGAGCATCGGATTGGAGGTAGTCCAGGCAGCTCTTGTCACCCTATATTCCAGCTCATCTTGGCACGATGCGTGAGATTGTGTGTGGTTGCAGGATATCACCTCCCAGCCAAGGCACCAATCGCTAGATTCTTCATTGTTAGAGCAATGTTCAATGTTGTGACTTCTTCCAGCCAAAGTCAAACCTAAAGTTACAGTTAGCATTTTAGATACTATCAAAATTGATAGTATCTATCATAAAATGCTAACTTACAGTATTTTGCTGGCATAATACTGCATGATTAGGTACAGTTCTTGCCGTTGATAAATTTAAGAAATGGTTGATCACATATGTACTGCTGTTTCAAAGTTCTAGAGAAAGGAAGCTTATCCACGTTCAGCACTATTACTGTAAGGAAAACAAATCTACCTTATAACTGCTTTGACTTACAAACACAGATATCAGCATTTTGAGATATAAGCTTTCACATTAAATTACAATTGGAGTTGACACCTTGTCTCAATCTGTTGAGGAAACATTCTACAAAAAATGAAGCTATTGATTTGGTCTTATTTAGCATAGACTCAAAGCTCTTACACTCATAATATTTTATTGAGCCTAATATGCAACTATAAGATAGAAAAGTATTGTCCGTTAAACTGACATGCAATCTTAAAAGTGGTAAAATGTGAAAAAATATATATGTTTTAGAATTGATGGAATATATATGTATATATGTATATAAACATAAATATATATATACACACACACATATATATACATATGTGTGTGTGTATATATATATATATAAATTTCAACTTGCATGTAAGTTTAAGAGATTGAGTGAACCAGGTTGATGACAGCTCTGTTTAAGACAGAATGTATAGGAATGTTTTTAGTAGTCTCATTACTTTGTGTTAAAAAAAGAGAAAAAGAGAACCATTTTAAGAAATGGAAAAGTTCTTGCTCTGAACTCTGTCTCATAAAATGGTAGCATGCTCAGAATATGCGCAGGAGTCCATTTTTGTGAGCATGCAACGTTTTTATGTGTTTGTATTCATTACTGTTTTCTTATTCTCAGTGCATTCAACTTCTGCAGAGGTTAACATATAATGTGAAAATTTTTCATTCTGGTGCCAATATAGATGAACTAATCACATTCCTGATAGATCATATGTGAGTATGCAACCAAACATGTAACCAAATAATCTATTGGTTTATTTTTAAAATAAAACTATGTAATAGTTCAATTTTTTAGTTTTTAACTAAAGTTTTTAAGTCCAAAAACTAAGTTTTTAAGTCCAAACTTTTTTAGTTTGGACTTAACCTAAAGTTAAGTCCAAATCCAAAACTCTTTGGTTATTAGTATGCTTCTGTTAGCCTGAGGTTTCCTCAAAGTTCCTACAATGAGCAAGGTTTGATTTGGTCAGTATAAAAATCTCAAAACAAAACAATCCTATTTGCAAGAAATGGCTGATGTGTTCCTATACGAAGCAGACATTGTTAATTCAGCCGGTACTGGGCTCTAGGTGCTGAGGTAGATGTTGGGGATACAGAGGTGACTAAAGCCAGTAAAGGTTTCTTTCCTCATGGAACTTCCAGTCTGGCCAAAAGTCAGTGATTGACTTGTGAATCAGTAATGTCCAGTGACTCAACACTGAGAGAGAAAACAAAAGCCCCAGGTCAAATCTCAACTAGGAGTGTCTGATCAACACTATCCCCTTCCCTCTTCACCAACCCCTCCGTCCAAGTCCTTCTTTGCCACACTGGCTTCCTGTTCAAAATGGGCATGGTGTTTTTTTGGTAGATGTACTAGTCTGGATTCTTGAGAGAAACAGAACCAATAGGATGATTTATTATGATTTATTATAAGGAATTAGGTTATAAGGAATGAGAGTTATAATATTATTAGGAATCTGATTGTAAGGAATTGGCTCACATTGTTACGGAGGCTGAGAAAGTTCCAGGATCTGTAGTTGGCAAGCTGGGAGACGCAGGAGAATCAATGGTGTAGTTTCAGTCTGAGTCCGAAGGCAGAAGACAAATGTCCTGGCTTGAGGAAGATCAGGTAGAAAGAATGATTTTCTCTTACTCTGCCTTTTTGTTCTACTCAGGCCTTCCATGGATTGGATAAGGCCCAATATATTAAAGAAGGTAATATGCTTTGCCCAGCCTACTGATTCAAACATTAATCTCATCTAGAACACCCTCACAAACACACTCTTACAGACACACCCAGAATATTATTTTACCAAATATCTGGGTACCCTGTGGCCCAGTAAATTGATACATTGTTAGCTATTACAGTGGAGCTTAAGTTATACACCCAAATTCTAGCTGCAAGGGAGGCTGGGGAAATAAGCGTCTGGTCTTTTAAGCTTACAGAATGAGAGATGGGTTCTATGTCTTAAGATGAGAGGTTTCTCAAACCTGTAAAGGAAGGGTCAAATCCTGGATGACTAAAAGGAATGGCAAATATTTTCTACAGAGTAGAACCCAGTTTTCCTGATTCCAAGTCTAGTGCTTTCTTCACTATATTATGGGTGCCACATTTTTTTTCCCCTTTACTTTCAGAAAACAGTCCAGTGGGATAAGAGAGCACTGAGAATTCTATTCTTCAGTGTATATTTAATTATTTCTACAGTGGAGCAAATGCCATGGACTGATGTTTTTTCATGGGAATTCAAGCCCCGCTCTTTTTGGCAGAAAGTCCCAACTATTTTTAGAAGTTGGAAAAAAATTCAGAGAATCTGGTTCACTTTTGGTCATGTACAGTAATGTTATTTTTATGTATCTAGGACAGTGACATGGTCAATGCTTATTTTTAATTGGCTTTCTGGGGACACAAGGGTAGGCTAAGAGTTCAGGAGCAAGGCAGGAGAATACAATTGGCTGGGATCCTGTCCTGTTGGTCTGTACTTAGTAGCAGAAACCCTCTTCTCCCTGAGTGCCTAAGATTGCTTCCCTTCAGAGCCTAGTAGACGTATTTCCTTTGATTTCATCTAGAACGTTCTCTAAGGACTGGCAGAAAGTGCTTTCGTCCAAGAATCAGGAAACCAGCATTTCAGTTGTAGCTCTGTCACTTAATCACTGTGGGTGTTGAGCAAGTTATTCACTCAGAGTCTCCGTTTCTTTATCTGTGGAAGCAAACTAATGAATTAGCACCTCTAATTAGGGAGCTTTGGGCTGTAAATCAGAATACCTAAGTAAAAATGACTTTAAAAATAGGGATATATTATGTCAAAACCAAAATTCTGGACTCAGGGTTATTTCATGGATGGGTTCGACAGCTCAGTGATATAATCAAGCACACAGGCTCTTTCATCTTACTGAGTATCATCTTTAGTATGATGTCGCTCCTGCTGGTTGCAAATGGCTGCCATAGTCCCAGATGTCAAGAGTATGTCAGATCAAAGAAGAAAGAGAAGGAGGGATTACTTTCTTGTGAGTCTTTTTGTTAGGGTAGAAATCTTACCTAGAAGACCCTGGCAGAGTTCTCCTTGGGTCCCATGTTTTAAAGGAAGACGTGACAATGACTATCAGGCATGTGAAGCCTCTCCAGTATGAGGCAGCCTCTATCAGTGATAATAAAGACCTGCAATCCTTTCCATTCCCAACATTCTGTGATTCTTTGGTCCCTTGATGGTCTTCATAAGCGAATCCAAGGATTGGGCCTTGGTACCGGTCCTTGTGTTGGCTCTTGCATGACTTTGGAAAGATAACAAACAGTGGCCTCCTCCTTTGAAAGGTTCCTGGAGTGATCTTGGCAATGCTGTTCAGAACCTTTTTCATAGGGGAAGTAATGAATTGCCGTTCGTAGGGATCATTTTCCATCATTAAAGGCGGAAATATATAAATATACCTGATATGTGCTCCTTATGAAGTTTGTGTTTTTGCCTAAGTTCTATCTCTTTCTATCTTATGTCCTTTTCATGTGACGATGTCAGAAGTATCCCATTTACTCTGATCATAGGTTGGGTTCTCTGGGAAGCAGAGATTAACACTTGCAGCTGTCTGCAACATAATTCTTTCACAAAGACTTGCCACCATTCCACATGGCATCTTTTCCTATTACAGGCATACCTCGGAGATATTGTAGTTTGGTCCCAGACAAGCGCAATAAAACAAGTCATAATCTTTTTGCTGATGGAGGGTCTTGCCTTCAGTTTGTAAAAACATACAGCGTCTGTAAAGTGCAATAAAGCAAAGTGCAATAAAACAAGGTAGGCCTGTATTTGCAAACTTCTGGAATTAGATCCTCTGCAGCTGGAGCTTCCCGTATGGAACTTAAACCAAAACTCAATTTCGGGAGAAAGTTTGATTAGCATTCTTGCAGCTATGAGGCCTTTATAAAGCAAAGTGTTTTCTTGGCACATTTGTTAGATTTTGTTTTCTTCCTTATCCATGTGACTATCCTTAGAAGAAGGACAAGGAAGAGCTGAACTTTGAAACAAATCTACTTAAGAAGATGAAATGTGAAGTCCCCAGTTTGCAAAACTGAGAAAATACAAAACTGAAAGTATCATATCAATATTTGAGTATCATGCAAACCTGCTGTTCATGTTAGATAATTCTAGTGAAATGCCTAAGAATCGATTATGAAATTCCAGGGTCCCATTCTCTGATGCGGGCCTGGTACCTCAGTGAGTTAGAGCATATTGTTAATGAAGTGACACGGCAGGTACAGGCCCTGTTTGAGTTACTCAGCATCATTCAAAGAAATTCTGTTCCTGCCGGGAATTTTTATGCTACTGCACAAAATAGGACTAGTCGGGGACTGTGAGTAATTACTCCACTATCACTACTCACAAAACCTTCAAGTGCACGGTACCTGATAGGCACCTGATAAGCATTTGTTGACTAAGCAATGTCTCATTGATATACAATGATTATATTTATTCTTCCTGGAAGCAGTGATGTAAAGCCGGAAGAATACTGAATTTAGAGTTCGCAGCCCATCTTGCCAGTATGCCAACTAAGTGATTTGGGGCTAGATAAAAAATCTCCCTAAGGCTCCACTTCCAAGTCTGTAAGATGGGAAGAACTATGTCCGTCTGGAAGAAGACTTGTGGGAGAATTAAATGGGGTGACAGCATGCAAAAAGCCTGACACACATGGGGGTCTTTAGCATTGTTGGTTGAAATTAATCCTAAATTACTAATTCTCACGAGTGAATTTATCCTTAATTTTAGTCTTTCCACCAATAATTTTAATATATATAATATATATTAAATAATATATTTAATTATATATATATATTATTTTTAAGGGAGGAAGGACATTATATAATCCAGAGAATATATATATATATATATTTAATATTTTTAAGGGAGGAAGGATACTATATAATCCAGAGAATATATATATTAAATATATATAAATATATATATTCTCTATAAATAAATATATATTAAATATATATATTCTCTGGATTATATAGTATCCTTCCTCCCTTAAAAATAATCAACTCATTTTTGGCAAAGTACAGAAGCAAGCAAAAATAATAAGGATATTAATCATTGCAATGTCAATAAAAAGGAGTAAGATCTTCTTTGAGATACAAGTAAGCTCACAGAGCAGCTCCAGGCTCCTGGGTGTGCACTGGTAAGGAAGGTAGGGAATCCAACAGTAACGTCCCTGAGTAAGGAAAAGTACAGCTTTTCACAGAGAACCCAAGTGATTATAATTTTATGCTATCGTCTCATGAAGGACAGCCTCTTGGCAGTTACATAAGCTGACATTATTATTATTATTATTATTATTATTATCATTGATTAGATTAATATGAAAAGTTATGACAGATGCTGAAATGCTCCACTTCAAATAAAATTAGAAATAACATCTAAAGAAAAAGGAGGAGATCCAAGTGAAGGGGCCCAAAATCAGCTGAGTCAGAAGAAGCCACTCGGAACATATGCTCAGCCCCTTAGGAGACTGACAGCTCTAGTATGTGACAGGCCAGACTGTTTGGGAGCTGCCCCTTCTCTTCTGCCGGCCCAGATGATGATCAGGAACTGTCACATGAATAGGCAGAGCTGGGCCTGGGGCTGAAACTGCAGTGAGGGACACCAGTCCCAGCCAACGAGCCTGCAAAGCAGTTGGAGAGTGGAAAAATGCAGATGGCCTGGGTCTTCTCAGCCATCGATGCAGAAGTACCAATACACAGTCAGCTGTTTCAGGAAGGTAAAGAACTGCTTTCAGAAAAAGAGGACAATTTAAAAATTCATTTAGAAATGTTCTTATATTTCATAAGAGTTTTGATTTCCAATGATATCCCTCTATAATTTTCATCCCTGAACATTTTAATATGTAAAAAATAAAAAACCCAAATCTTCCACAATTTAGTTCAACTCATTTTATCAATACCTAATTTCTAAAAAAGATGAGTCTTTCAAACAAAATTCTGAGACCCTCAGAGATATCAAAGGTGATTTAAAATAAGACGGAAAGTTTATTTCCATGGTCTTACTGTGCCTAGTCTGTTTTCTTACCTTAAAATGAGTGGGCATTCCAGTGTTTTCATATATATACCATTTCCCCGAAAATAAGACCTAGCCAGACAATCAGCTCTAATGCATCTTTTGGAGCAAAAAATAATATAAGACCCGGTATTATATTATATTATTATATTATATTATATTATATTATATTATATTATATTATATTATGCCCTGTCTTATATTATGTTATGTTATATAAGACCCGGTATTATATTGTATTATATTATATTATATAAGACCGAGTCTTATATTGTAGTAAAATAAGACTGGGTTTTATATTAATTTTTGCTCCAAAAGACGCATTAGACCTGATTGTCTGGCTAGGTCTTATTTTCGGGGAAACACAGACCTAATGAGCTACCCCAACAATGCCTGCCCATGTTACATTACTCTATTTGTAATAAGAAGATGGTCTTGTGATTTTCCCACCATTTTGAGCACTTCTCAGAGAACAGCTGCTCTAAGTTAACCTATGCCTCTCAAGTTGGGATACAATACGATTTGCTTTGCAGTCTACAAAATTGAAGAGAGCAAATGCTTCTGTTTCAGCCTCCACATATTGCCATATTCTCCTACAGCTTGGCCTGGCAGATTCTCCTCCCACTACATCATCTGAAACAACAGATGTATCCTGCAACTCCTGCAACTGCCAATAAATATGTGTGAAAAGGAGGGCTCTCTGCAGAGATTTCCTGTGTTAGAGCTTTTGCTACAACGACACTTATACTTTTCCATCTTAGAAATTATTTTTCTTTGTAACTTAATTAGAATGGAAGTCAGCAATAGGCATCCACTTAGGAAATGCAGAGTGGTACTGAACTAAGTCCAAAAATCAAAATGGTTTCCCCCTATCTCGTGAAGTTGTATTTCTTTTTCAGTTGTTTTTTTTAACTTAGCAAAAACATTTCATTTAATTACTGAATGCACTGAGAAGCATGCTGTGTGTCCACAGCATGCACTGAACATATTGCAAGGAATGGTATCTCTGTGTTGTAATTTCAGAGTGAAGTGCAAAGGCTTCATAACTAAAAGTTTTGCCAGTGAAATTTGGAGACAATAAGTAAATAAAATGTTATAAAATTTTATGTTTCCAAAGAAAATCTGACATTCTAGCATTTAATGTCACCCTTTCACCCCATCCAAAATGTAGACTTGAAAATGTTCGTAAATTGGTGTGCTTGTTATAAAAACACTTTTATTTTTAAAAATAAAAGTTAGGTAAATTATAAAGTTTTAAAGCTGACATTTAAAATAATGTCAGTTTTAAAAGTTAGGTAAATTATATGAGTCTAACTAAAACTTAGCCAAAACAAAATCACTGATTATAAGACACACTTTTATAAAGATTATTATTTTATATTTTATGTATTACTTAAAGATTTATTACTTATAATTTATTTTTTCAAAAAGGAAACATGTTTGTTTTAAGATGTACAAACAGCATAAAAGTTTTTTTTTTTTCATAAATTTATTTATTTATTAGTTTCAGGTGTACAAAACAAGGTAATACTTAGACGTTCATCATCCATATCCCTCACACTGTGAACACCCCTCCCCCCATCCACCATCCCTCCGACCCCACACCGAACCATCACATTATATATATAAAATTATAGTTGGCATTCATTAATGTCCAGCCTCTGGTGTCCAATGCCATGATCAGGTATCCACAGCATCCCTGAGGTGGTCTCCCAAACAGGACGCATGCCCATCGGATACCCAACAAAATCTCCACAACATTGTAGAATACCTTCCCCAAATTAATTTAAAAAAAAAAAAAAAAAAAAAAACCCGAGGCCATCTTGTGGTCACCAGCTGCCTCCAAATCCCTTCACCTTTCCCCTTATCCCCAACCCCCTCCCACACACCCATCTAACCACTCTCGGTTTTTTCTCCGCGTCCCCAAAACTGTCTCTGATTAGTTCATTCGCATAGTCTTTTCTTTAGATTCCATATATAAGTGAGATCATATGGTACTTGTCTTTCTCTTTCTGACTTATTTCACTTAACATAATGTTCTCTAGATCCATCCATGTTGCTGCAAATGATAAGATTTCTTTCTTCTTTATGGCTGCGTAATACTCCATTGTATAAATGTACCACAGCTTCTTAATCCAGTCATCTACCGATGGGCATTTCGGTTGTTTCCATATCTTGGCTATTGTGTAAAGTGCTGCAATAAACATAGGAGTGCATACAGATTTTTGAATTGGAGTTTTGGATTTCTCCGGGTAGATGCCTAGGAGTGGAATTACTGGATCATAGGGTAGTTCCATTTTCAGATTCCTGAGATACCTCCATACTCAAACAGCATAAAAGTTAAAAGTAAAAGTTCCTCCATCCAATTCCCAAGTGTGTAAAAATTTATCTCATGTTATATTAGCATTTTATATAAATATATGTAAAATAAAATGCATGGATAGACTACAGAAATGACATCAGATAATAATCTGCTACTGGCTTTTTCCATTTCACTATGCCTTAAACAACTTTCTTTTTCAATACAATAAATAGATAGATAAAGCAAGCTTTTCCACTCTCTACTACTGAATATCCACTTAGGTAGCATAATTGTTTAAATCTAACTGTTATTAACTGGCATTTGGTTTATTGCTACTCTTTCATGAATATAAACACTGCTCTAAAGGCATTCTTGGTTCTCTGTAGAACAGAAACGGTTCTCTGCAGAGTAGAAACACTGCTTCAAAGCACAGGTTTATTTAAATTTTTGAAAGGTATTTCGCATTGCCCTCTAACTATGGTACTGCGTTAGATGCTTCTTGTGCCCACCTCCCATCTTGGCCCACCATTTACTCTCACTATGGCTGCACCTTCGAGCAGCTATCTGCAGCCTGGCAGCCCCTCATTCCAGCCTCACCTTGTTACCTCTCGCTTCTGCTCGAAGGTTTCTCCTGCTGTGTCAGGGATGCCCGGGACCCTGATCAGCTTTTGCACATGCACAGACCTTAATATGTGAAAGGCAATGAGGACAGGAGCTGGTGAGTAAATGCTCCTTCCCTTCTCCCATTCTTCAGGTGGGCAATTTTGAGCCACAGTGTATGTAACTCCTCGGAAGGTCCCAGAGGGATCCAGCCCCGACTGCCCACAAAGGTGGTGACCAGCTGGAAAAGGCTCCCCTGGACTGGCTTCCCCTTTCTCCTTTTTACTCCCCCACTCCTGTTCCCATCTCAGCCTCTGCTCTTGGTCTCAGCTACAACCATACGGTAAGAGAGAATTTGATGGACAACTAAGTGTCTCTACCACACCTTTGCACAAAATATTTAGGCAGATATTGTTTTTCATTTCTTTGTATAATGAGTTTTAAGATCTATAGTAATTTAAAGTAAATTTTTGTGTCTAGTACACAAAGATTTTTCAAATTTAAGATTTGAAAAAATTTGAAACTTTGGTTTAAAAAAATAATACAGAGTGTAGTATCCTTTTCCCCATTCCAAGTGGTGCGTTTTAAAAGACCCTCATGGTAAAATTTTCACTTGAGATACTCAAAGCATTAGGGAATAAAAACTGCATTGAGGCAAGAACTCTGAAATATCACAAACGTTTTTATGCTCACTGAGAAAACAGTAACACCTAGCCATAGGAAAACCACAAAGATATTTCATGTATTAGTAATAATGAACATAGGAGCTTTGAGGTTAAAAGAATGAACAATTGTCACCCCAATAAACTTTAATTTAAAGAAAAAGAATGAACTGTGGAACCAGAGTATCTAAGTTCAAATCCCACCTCCACCACTTCCTGGCTGAGTAACCCTGATTAAGTTACTTAACCTCTCTGTGCTTCAGTTTCTTCATGTGTAAAATGGAGATGATGATAGTGCCTATTTCATATGGTTATTGCATAGATTAAGTAAGTTAATATACATAAAGTATTTATCATTGTACTAGCACATAGTAAATGTTCAATGAATGTTCATAATTATCATTAGTAATTTTTAACACCCTTCGCTCCCTAGAAACGTTGCAGGATTCTCTTTGCACAAACTTTCAGATTTGTTTTTTGTGTTACTGATAATACACACACCCAGAAATGTTTTTCTTGCTCTTTATGGGCTTCTATACAAATGCTCAATGCCTTTTGAATTTATGACCCCCTACCCCACATTTACTCTAGTGTGGTTCTCAGGGTTCCACCTCCCGCCTCCTGCAATAAGAGTCCCTTCTTCCTCACAGTGGCCCCCGAAGTGCAGTTTAAGGCCTGAGATTGCCATCCCTCATCTTCCCTAAACTTCTGAGGTATCACTGCAAAACTTTCTGCTCCTTTTCTGCCATTCTCTTCTGTTTTATAGATTCCCATTTCCCAGTTCTCTCTTTCATTCTCTCTCTTCCTCTTCCCCTTCCTTCCCTCCCTTCCCTCCCAATTATTCCCAATAACAGACAATTACAATACCGTGTTTCCCCGAAAATAAGACCTAACCAGAAAATAAGCCCTAGCATGATTTTTCAGGATGACATCCCCTGAACATAAGCCCTAATGCGTCTTTTGGAGGAAAACTTAATATAAGACCCAATCTTATTTTGGGGGAAACACGGTATATAGAGAAATAAATTCTCACTTTTTTCTGAAGGGAGTGCACAATTAAATTTGCAAATAAAGTCGTATCATTTTAAGGAAAAGGGAACTCCCTATTAGTGAGGGAATGTTGTCACAGAAGGTCAAATCCTAAGGCGCCTCAGACAGTTGGTATTTGTAACCACCTAACTCAACTGTTAACTGAGCATCTACTACACACAAGACCCCTAGGGACCGCTGAGAGACAAGGATGATGAGAGGAGATGGTCCCTCTCTCCGGGGTCTCATAAGCGGGTGGAAAATGCAGGATCTGGAAGTTCTTCAAGAGCAAGGGCACTCACTATCTCATTTTCTCTATTCCCGGCACCTACAACAGGGCCTGACTTAGCAGGCGCTTAGCAATAGCTGCCTCAGACCTGTGCAGTTGGAGATTCTGCCCTTGGCACTGTGCTTTAGGGTGAACCATGTATTATAAATTTGGACAAACAAATTTATTAAAGAACACAGCTGCCCTGGTCACTCGGGTCTGGTGGGAAGGGCTGGTTCAGTATGACCCATAACCGTAAACATCTGCTCTCCTGCCCAGCACCTTTCAGGCCCCAGGGAAACATTGTTTCATATGCCTTGTCCCATGGCCTTTGACTGCCGAGAAGGTCTGTGGATGTGCTGCTTGTGATGTTGGAGAACAACACCGCTTAGGAGTCCAGGAGGATCTCATTAGTAGAGGTGTTTAGTAGGAGAAGAGACAAATGAGCTAACTTGTCAAATCTGTCCCCTCAGAGAGCAGGAATGTAATGGATTCCTAAATAACAATGTGTTATAGCCTAGTCGTGTGCTTCTTTTTGTGTCCCATTTTGTGGGTCCCGAGCAGTATGCACAGTAGTTGGACACAAATGCTGAGGAACATTTTGCACTATTAAACAATACGCAGGACTTAAGTTTGTATTAATGGAGGTATAGACAAAACGTGTGAAATGTGTTGCTATTCCTTACATTGGCAACTTTATGGATATTGAATGCTAGAATTGCGAATAGTTTTATTTTAATAAAACACTGTATAACATTTAATTAATTTTTCAAAAAGCTTTTAAAGTCAGCGTTATTTAAATAATGTTATTTAAAATTTTAACATTCATCGAATTTGTACTTTAGAATTTTGCCTTTTAATAATAATAGATAATTGGATTGTTTCAAGTGATCACAAATTACATGACAATCTTATGACTAAATAATGACATAATTAGTAATTTTGTTGAGATAAAAGCTAAGAAATTAACGTATGTCTTTATTTTACTTCCCATCCAAACACTGTCAGTGCATCAATGGAACACTCAGATGTTTATGATTAAATACAACTGTCTTTGGCATTTTGTCATTTCAGTTATATAAAAACCATAATTTTACATATAGTATTCCATTTTGTCTTTATAAAGATGTACTTATCAAGGTGGGAGCTTAGTACAACTTTTTTTTTTTTTTACTGTTGGCTTACATGTTAACACTAAGTAATTAAATGTTGTACAGGGCCTGGCCCTCCAGATGTTAGGCATCAGCCTGGGCCTAGGTGGCAGTGGGCAGGGATTGAGGAGGTGGGGGGAGGTTTAAGGAAGTGTTTTCAGGAGAAGAGGGCCCCATGAGTGAAAGCCTGGAAATAAGAGGTCTGACCTGGGAACATATTTGTGGCTGGACAGGCTTCAGGACAGACAAGGCTAGTTAAGGTGAGAACTGAACAATCAATGGTGGGAAGTAGAGGGAAGTGATAGACTGGGAGCTCCAGGAGGGTAAAAGACATGCCTACTTTCATTGCTATGGTATTCCTGGGCCTTCCATAGTGTCTTGCACAGAGGAATAATGCACTTAACATTTGTTGAATGAACGAAAGAAGAAATTTGGATTCTGTACTCTATGTAATATGGAACCATTAAAGAGTTTGAAATGAGAAGGCAGAATTAGAATGGTAGTTTAGAAAGATAACTGACAATGGTGCCTAAAATTTATTTGAAAGGTTAGCTATTGGAAGTAGAAAAACTAATTTACTTAGTTATGTGTTACTAATTTATATCTATCGTGATTCTTTATTTCCCGAACATATAAATGTGGATATTTTTTATTATATACTAATCTGACCTAATGAGGCATTTAACAGTCCACAAAACTCCTAAATCTTAGGTACAATGGCTCAAAGGCTGTATTGTCTGATACACTAGCCACTGGATATGTGTGCCTTCTAAGCACATGAAGTGTGACTAATCCAAAATGATGTTCAAGGTATTCTGAAGTGTGAAATACACACCAGATTTCAAAGATCTAGTACAAAAATAAATGGTAAAAGATCTCATTAGTAATATTTTATATATTGATTACACATGGAAACAGTAATATTTTGGATATGTTATGTGAAACAAAACGTATTACTGAAATTAATTTCACATTTTTCTTTTTAGTATTTTTTTAATAGGGCTACTAGAAAACTTTACATTACATATGTGACTTGAATTTGTGGCTTGCTTTATGTTTTGTTGGGCAGTAGTGCTCTAGTGAATGTCAATTTTGTATACCCCCTTAGCAGCTATGACCCCAAAACAATGCACATCAAATGTAAAGTGAGGGTGCAAATGTTGCAAAAGATGCAGGCATTGACTAAGCCACTGAAAGTGGTTCTGAACTTCTCAGATCACATGTCAGTGTAGGATTCAGCAGAGTGCAACCAGTGGGTCATAAAGGGAAAGAAACCAACAAGGATACTAATTCAAAGAAAGTAATTGATTAATATAGAGGACCCTGGGAGAATGTATGAAGTTTCTACTATTTTTTGCAAAAATGATAGTAATGATTAAGCCACAAAAGTCAAATGGAAAAAGGAATATCTCATCAGCTTTAAAAAACAGCAACCAATAGGGCTCATTCAAAGAACTCAAAGAATCACTGCAAAGTTGTAAAGGTAAGCAGAATTTTGCTAACCGACATCAAGTTTCCTACATTGTAGTTTTATTTTTAAGTGTCAAATCCCAATTCAACTGTTTTTCATCATGTACTACAAAATTTAGCTTCTGATTTTTAAGTACATGCAAAATGTTTAGATGACTGGTTAATAAAAGGGAATGTATATATCGTAAATGTTTTACTTTAGCTTAAAGCATAAATAACAAGGCTTTGTTTTATATGTTTTGGGTTTTTTTAAACCAGTATTTGGCTGTAGGGCCTTGGTCTTTTGTGTATGGGTCCACAATTTAAGAGTGCCATGTATCTTTCTCACATATCTTATTGTCTACAATTTCCACTTTTAATTTCTTTAAAATAAAGTGAGGACTCATAAGATACAATAAAGTAAGTTCTTATAGATTGGTATGTTTTTTCCCAGTCTTTTACAATCATCATTCCCACAACTAATTTGACAGACGTTTTTCAGTGTCTCACCCTCATTCTTTCAAAGCATTTAACTTAGTTTTCATTGGAACATCTTTCTTTTTGCCCTCACATACTCATGCTTTATTAATTTAATAGTCAATTTAATAGTATTTAAGTTTCATAAGGACAGTTATACTAGGTGTAATCAGGTTTGGGAACAAGTACGATGGAGTCTCTTGAGGCCCATAACTCACTCGGTGGGAGCAGAAGTGTGCAGGTGCCATGGGCATTCATCCCTCTCCATGTTGTACATCACACTGGGAATGACAAGTATCTGTTACTGTATAAGCCAGCTAAGTAGAGGCTGGTTAAGAAACTCTCTACTATGTCACCTACAGCATCTTTGTAGGGGGGCCAATTATCCCATTAATGACAAGATTTCCTTCTGGACTTAGAATATCCAGAAGATTGGTGTCTGGAAAGAGCACAGAGAAACTAAGTTCTAGCCTCAACTTTCAGTCAAGTATTCCATAATATGTATTTATAAGCCTGACAGAACACCAGTTGTTGCTCAATTCTGAAGATTACATTATTACTCTTTATGTTTACCTAAGACACAGATGGGGGGGATATGAAATTCTATCAAAATCAACCCAATAAATACCCACTAATAAAAATAATTGTAGATGGGAATGTTTTATTTATTTAATTTTTAATTTTGTAATGATGAAAACAACAAATAACATCCCCAGAGATGAAGAAAACTCCATACATGTGCATAGTAGGTGCTTAATAAATATATGATGATGCATGGCTGAAATATTTCACCAGTGCATATTAAAGTTGTTCATGCGAATGTCAGTGATATTTATGCACAATGAGGAAATGCACCGATATTAACTGGATCCTCTAAATGAATGGGGTATAGTAACGAAAGTGTGACTTTGGCTATTCCCAGAATCACTATGTGGAAGCAGTGATCTGTAAAACCCTGGCATAAAGGTTACACCCGAGTTGTCACAGCATAAATGAAATCATTGCAACGTTTATATCAGAGAGGATGGAAATAAAAAGTGTGAAAATAGTAAATGGAGTTTCAGTGTACAAGCAACCTTTGAGATACACAAGTCTCCTTTACGTCATTAACAAAATCAAATTAAGGCAATTCGACACATGCCTTTGTGAAGCAATATAAAGCAGGATCTAGTAACCCCAAAACAGCTAAAATCTTACCCATGCTTAAGACAGAAACTATGGTAGCAATCCCATGGGTTAAATTCTCCTCAAAGATTGTATTAACACAGGACAGAGGAAGAACACCCTTCAGCCAACCATGTCCTTTGATTATTTCTCTCTCTTAAAAAAATCAGTTTTTTCAGTATATAGATGCATAATGACAACCCAAATATTTACATAAAAGATTCAGGGGAAAATGACTCAAATCACCAAAAACTAGGTGAAAGACCAGCACTTAGGTTTCTCCATGGTGGTGTGTGGTGGATGGAGGTCAGAGAGCCCTGGCTAATTGGTAGTGTTGCTTTTGAAACCCCTCTCACTTGGCCCGTTTTCATCACTGTGTAAACGTTTTGCTGGAATCCCTTCTACTTTGCTACTCTGGCCAAACTCAAACGTGGAAGAATTTTGAACAAGAACTAAAGGCATTCACTTTTCTCATTTACAGGTGCCTGTGTGTGTGTGTGAAATTTAATGATTTTTTTAAAAAATTAAATAGAAAAGAGGAAAGTATTACTTTCAATTTAGGATTTGGTGGGTGTGGCAATCCGGGAAGACCTGGGAAATAACTACTGTTTGGTTTGGGTGATCTACTTGGCTACCATTAAAAAAAAGCGTATAATTATAGCATACTGTTGAGTTCAAATTTTAACAGAGTTATCTAAACTTTCAAAATGTGTACCGTTGGATGTAACTATCGAAAACTATCTTATGGCAGATGTTGCAGGAGTATTCTAAACATTAACAAGAAATCAGGACCTTTAAAAAAAAAAAAAACCCTCGGTATCACCGCCCTCCTCAATTAACATTTATACCCGGGAAGGGGGCTTTCAGTTCATCTGTTTGCAATAAGTCAAAGGAATTATTTTGCAGACATTTCAGACTTCCGTCTGAATATATGAAGACTCACAAGATAGCGCTCTTCTTTCTGTTCGTGAGGGACCCTCCCCCGCCGCCCCCGTACCTTACTGTTTCACAAAATAAACCTAGGGACGCTGCTGCCGGGTTGTGGGAGATGTCCCATCACAGACAAACCGGCTCGAGGAAAAGAAAGGAGGGGAGAAATCAACGACACAGGAGCTCTACTCGCCTGGAGAGAGGTCGAAAATCATTAACTTGCAAATGGTGTTTTTTCCATTCCAAAGCACCTTATCGCCCGGAGGCCCCCGGGGACTGGACGGGTTCTGCTCGCCACGTGAGAGAGGTCGGGCGCTGCGGGGGTGGGGGCGGAGGGCAGCCGGACCGCCGCGGACCCCGCGGGGCAGAGGGACGTGCCGCTGGAGGCGTCGGATTCGGGGAGGGCCGGGACCTGGCGAGGACACCGCGAGCACTTCCTGGCACACCGTGGCTGCCTGCCCCGAACCTGCGCTACGTGGTCCTGTAGACCGCTGCCTTTCCCGGAGGGTGGAGGGGAAAATAAACATCTCCCGGGATCCCCCATTCAGGTCTCTGTCTCTCTAGCCGGGGGCGGGGTAGGGGGTGAGAGGCGAGTCCCACGTCTTGGCCCTTGAGGTGAACAAGATATCCCGGGATACTCGCTCAAGTTTTATTTGTAGTACGAGTTGGGGGGCGGGGGGTGACCGAAAGAAGAGGAAAACTGTTTTTAAAAGAACTTCATGTTTTTGATACGTGGCGGCCTGTCCTTGGAACGTGGAGTGTCTTTCGCTTTGCAGCGGGCGACCGCCCTGGGAGCCACCTGCGCATCCGGACGAAGTGGGGGTGGGGTTGGTCCGAGCCCAGGTTCGCCGACGCCCACTGCAAAGGGCTGTGCGAATGACATTCTATGAACACTCTCGCCTGCGTCCCCTTCCACGCACCACACACCTAAGTCCGGGCTGCAACTCCTGCCGGGCGAGCCCGGCCGAGCCGACCGAGATTGCAGCGGAGAGGACGCGGCGCGCTGCAGCCGCCCAGGCTCCTCCTCTCGCCGGTGCAACCCGGGACTACCTGGCGGCGAGGCGCGGGAAGTGCGCAAAGCCCGAGGTGCCCCCGTGACGGCCACGTCCGAGCCCTCCTCGCCGGCCTGCGCGCAAAGTCCAGCGCACAGCCCATCCCTTCCACCTGCGGCCGGGGTCCCACACTACCTCCCGGCCGAACGCGGTGCACCCGCCCGTCGGTGCAGGCCTGGCGCGCCGGGCGGGCCGTGCTCACGCAGTTGGCGCAGGCGGGCCTACGCTAGCGGCGCAGCGCCCGCCCGCCCGCCGGTCTGCCCGCCCCCTGCACTCTCCCCGCCCCCTCCCTCCCTCGCAGGGGCCCAGCTAATGTAGCCCGCGAGAGAAAATGGCGGCGGCGGCGGGGAATCGCGCCTCGTCGTCGGGATTCCCGGGCGCCGGGGCGGCGAGCCCCGAGGCGGGCGGCGGCGGAAGATCCCCTAAGGCGAGCAGCGCGCCTGTGGCAGCCGCGGGGCTACTGCGGGAGGCGGGCAGCGGGGGCCGCGAGCGGACGGACTGGCGGCGGCGGCAGCTGCGCAAAGTGCGGAGTGTAGAGCTGGACCAGCTGCCGGAGCCGCCGCTCTTCCTCGCCGCCTCGCCGCCGTCCTCCTCCACTTCCCCGTCCCCGGAGCCCGCGGACGCGGCGGCGGGCGGGAGCGGTTTCCAGCCTGTGGCGGTGCTACCGCCCCACGGAGCCGCGATTCGCGGCGGCGCCCACCCTCCCGAGTCAGCGGCCGCATCGGACAGCGGCGCCCCGAGCCCCACGGGTGCCGAGCCCGGAGAGAAGCGGACGCCGGCCACCGAGCCGCCTCCTGCAGCGGCCCCCGCCGGGTGAGCAGCGCGGCCAGGGGCGCGGCGGGGATTTGGGGGTCGGGCGGACGAGGGCAATGAATGAACCCTGGGCGATGCGCTCGGGTCCCGGGGCTCCGCGCAGCGAGGCGGCGCGCCGCTCCCGGACCACGGTGCTGCGGCTGCCCGCTTTGACCCTTCCGACGTCGGACGGCGCCCCGGACCTGGCCTAGCGGACGGAATGGGGTCTCCGGGCGGGGACGTGCCGGAGAGTTTGTTATTGTTTGCAGACATGTGACAGGCGTTCGAGCCGCGCCGCTGGGACCGGTTGACCTAAGGTGTGGGGGCCCGGGCTGGCTTTGTGGGGCTCGGAATCGGGGCTCTTACGGGAGCCCCGGCGCGGGACCCTGGCGGTGTCCTCCGGGCCGGGCCGGGGCGTGGGCAGGAGCACGGCGGCGGCGCCCCCAGACGGTAGTCCGGGGGACGGGGGACGCCGGGGTTGCGGGCCGAGCCTGCAGGCGGGCGGTCGTCAAAAAAGGGGCGGGGTGGGTGGGGGTGGCGGCGGAGGGCGGAGGAGAAAGCGGCGAGGTCCCGGTGGCCGTGACAGGCGTAGCTGCTCTGCAGGTACCGGGGTCCGGGGCGGGACGAAGGCGGCGCGGCCTGGGAGGCCTCCGGGTGGACGACTCGGTAACGCCTGTCAAAGCGGTGCGGGCGGATGGGCTGCAGGTTCTGGGGCTTGCGATCTTTTCAGACGAGGGGGTTTCTCATTGCGTCCCCCAAGGACTCCGAGTGTCCTAGGGAATGCGAACGGCACCGCTAAGACAGGAGTGACTTCTGTTCGGAGTTTGAATTTGGCCTTTGAAGTTTGCATTTGGCGGAGTGGTGTAAGAGCCAGGACCGGATGTGTCAGCCATTCAGTTGCAGAGCGCTGGTGACTGCTCCCCGCAGCCTCTCCGGCGAGGTCCGAGACCGCGGCGCGGGTGCGGTGCTTCCTGCTCTGCAGCTGCGCGGGCCGCCCGCCGACTGCGGGATTCCAGGGGCCACAGTGCGCTGGGCTTCGGCTCAGCTAGTCCTGTGATGCCCGCGCAGAATGGTAGGTGTAAGGTAACTCAGATCAGCGGTTCCTGGTCGGATCCTTTTTTGGCAACGGAAACTTTTAATGTTCAAGTATACTCTTTTTAAGTGTGACAGTGGTACTCCTTGTGTGAAAAAATCTAACTAGTGTATGCCAAACACAGTCTTGATGCGTATTTTGAGTTGCTGGAAATGTATTTGTGATGGTCACCCGTTGACTTGTAGAGGTCCTGGCCTTTATTCTGAGTATTTTAAAGACTGTCTCCTGTTTGTTCCCTTTCGAGACGAATTGGACAGTACAAATCGTTGGTTTTGGTTAATTTTCTAAAGTGATTCGGCACTTTTTTTTAACTTGATTATTTGTTTAAAACCACAGTTTATTACTTGGAAGTTGTCCTCTCCCCCGCCTCCCGCAGGAAAAAAAAAAAACACCCTGAAAAATACAGTCAGCACTGTGCCATGGCAATATTGAGAGGAAAGGAGATTTATGACTGATAGTTATGTGTGTGTACTTGTACGTGTAACTTAGTCTTACAAGAGTTATGTTTCTCTACATTTTCTTGCTTCTGTGCAGATTGGATTAAAACTTCACTAGAATAATTACTACAAGTGAGCTCCAGGTAAAAATATTAAACCCCAAATTTGAGAAATTTACCTATTCTCATGAGAACACCTGTTTGGATACAGTAAATTAGCAAGTGTCAGCGTTCTAGTCATTTTAATGAGCTATGAATGTAGAAGAGCAACCACTATTAAAATACTGTCTGTATACAAGTTGTATAGTGTTGTCTGCACACAGAATAAGAGGAATAAAGTGGAGGCAGATAGAATTCAGGGACTGAATAATTCATGCTTAATTTTTGCATTTTATAACTAGGGTTTTTTTTACTCTTTGTTTAAGCGGTGGATTGTAATTGCACAGTATGTGAAATAAGGAGCTAATCAGCATAATCATTTTTTTAAATGAATTTCACTAGCCACAGTGCTAGTTTGTTCACCCCAAATGTCATACCTAAAGGCTTTATTTATAGTAAAATGTTGATTCCCCATTTCTTGAGATAACAGTGGTTTCCCCCCCCCCCATTTCCTTCTCCATGAGGTTGAAATTCATTTTAATCTGTTAGTATAAGCACTTTTATCATAAGCAGTGCGATAAATTTTCACTTGAACTCTACGTTTTACTTTTTTTGGCAATAGCTACATTCATACTTACAGAGGAAAATCAAATAGATTTTGAACTACTTTTATATTTTAGTTGTGGTATGGGTCTGGAGACCCCTTCTGTCTAAAGGCCTACTGTATTGTTTAAGAGAATTCTGTGATTTCTTTATTTCAGATTTTCCTTTAGTTTTTAATCTTTGGATATAGAAATTGAAGGTGTAGAAAATATATTTGTGAAGTATAAATTATATAAATAATACTCATTAAAAATAGATTTTAAGTCTGTCCCTCTTTTTCAGGGTAATAACTGAAATCAGTGAAAGCTTTGTGCCTGTAAGTGGCGCCCAAGGGTTTGATTTTTTTCCTTATATTACAGAATTAGGGGCTTTTTCTTCCTATTTACTGTCTTTGAAGAAAAATTACAGTGTTACTCTCCATTGAACAGGCTATTGTGAGTTTGGTAGATATAATTACCCCAACCTATTTTTGTAACTTAAAAAAAAAACCTAACTATCAATTTGCTGGCCCCACGAAAGAACAAGATATGCTATACTTGTTAATGTTAGTTTTTGTTTAAAACTAAAGCTATTTCATAGGCTGCTTTTACATTCGCATATAGCCCTCACTTCTCACTCCCTTTTAGAAGCTGTTAGGCTGAAAATATAATTGAGTGATTTAAAAAAAAATTTTTTTACTAGAGGTATAGGCACATTATAACCTAAAAATTAATTTAAAAAATTAAGTTGGTGATTTTATAAAACGATAGAGGTAGTTACATAAGTTAGTCTTACACAAATTTGTAAGTTTTGTAGTTATGAATTGTCTCTAAGTTCTTTCTATTTTACATGAGGTAAGAGAATTAATGCATTCTTCAAAGATTAACCTTTGTTAAATATAATTCTGAAAGAGAAATATCAGACCTAGAATTGTTACCAACTTTTGTTTTCTTTTCATATCTGATTTTGGCAAGGGTGACTGGTTAACCAACATTCCTTAATAGATGATTTCCAATACACTATAATAACTCCATTTTGTTAGATACAAAAAGCAGGAAGTAGCCCTGTTCATTGATACTTTCACATCTTCTATAGCACCAAGCATATGATGCATTTTTTAGAAATGGTCACTGACTTGTCAACTTGAAGATCTCAAAATATGAAAAGAAAGGAGTGTTCTTTGCTTTCAACAAGAGCAAAAGAACCAGCTACAGCTTGCCTAGGCTGTCTGCGATCAGTCCTTGACACTGGCTGGGAGCATTCCACAAGAAGAAATGATGGGGTGGCAAGGGAGTTAATGGGGAATGGATTCCCCTGAGGAAAAATACGGAGCCTTCAGAACATTTTGTAACCCGTTTTCTTAGGTTAAAAGGTATTTATGAAGAAGGCAATATAAAAATGTGGCATGGAAAAGTAATAGTCTCCAGAGGCTCTTAAGAGCTGCAGCATATCGCACCTCTAACCTTGGGATGCTTTGCTTGTATCAGATATACCAAGTATGTATATTCCTTAGACGAGGTTGTTTTCGTCAGTCCTGGTCTCTTTTGTATCCTAAGTCAAAAATTAGAGCTACTTAAAATTGGAAATGGGTAGAGGTTAATGTGAGGAAATGTGCACTATTAGGAGTAAACCCAAGTTGTCTTTAAGAAATAACTTAAGAATATTTTTAAACATGAAAGAAATAATCAGAAACAAGTAGAGCAAATGGCTCATTGTAAAGCAGTGGGATTTGTCAAGTGCGTTTCTTATTACAACAAGATAAGGATTTTAGCTGTAACTAAAACATGTTTATCGAACATATAGATAACCTTTTTATATAGTCAGGTTTTAATTTGTCAGGTTTAGATACCTTTTATATAGTCACCTCCTTGCTTTCCATGTGTCAGGCAAGTTACGTATTTTTTTCATTTCATCATCCCTGCAGCCCTCCATTGTAATGTCCGTTTTTGAGAGGTGCAAACCCATCTGCGCTGCTGAAGCGTCATTATCATACAACTAGAAGACAGAGCCAGGATTCAAACCCAAGTTGGTCTGACTCCACACACCATTTGTTTCCACTACTCTATGCTACCTCCATTTCTTTTTCAAGTTAATAATCAAACTAATTGATTTTTATGGAGGAAGTTGTGCTGCAGGAGTCATGATAGACTGATAGGTCTCTACCCAGTGCCATTGCTAATACATTGATCTCCTGATATGTACGTATGTTATAATGCGTAGCTTTTGGTAACCTGGCCTCAGACATGTGATACAAGTAAACTGTACTTACTAGATCACCTCATGTTAGGCAAGGAGAATAAGTGACTTGTGTTGTTTCTTAGATTTCTTGCTTTGTGCTGTATGAAATCATAAGTGGAAGAAAATAAAGAAGCTGGAATTAACATCACTTGTTCATCTTAATCATCACACATGGAGAGAAACTGTTCCAATATAGTTGGACCCTGCCCCTTTGTTATTGTTTAGATTTCATTCACCCAACATTTATGAAACCTCTACAGGGTGATGGTGGTCTGGATGGTAGAGAAAAAGATGGTCAATGCACAGCTTTTGTTTCTGTTGGTAGGTTGTAGTATGAACATGTTTTACAATACCATGTTAAGTGCTGTAAGAGAAATGAGAATACAGAGGGGCTCCCAGATGAAAAATTAGTGCTCTGAATCTCATCCAGTGTTCCACACTGTATACCTGCGGTGAAGACAGTGGTACCTCTCTAACTTTCTGAGGAATTAATTGTCCTTCATGGTTAGTAGTTAAGGCTGATAGCTTTGTTGTACTTTCTGCTTGTCATTTGTTCTGCTGGTGTTTGCTCTTTTCCTTTGGTCTCTTTCCCGTGTCTTAGGACAGATATATGCTGTAGTTTTTCCATTTTCACAGTAATGGAAAAAGGAATCCAGATAAAGATTAGTTTGAAACTATTTCTGCTTACATTCTTAACAGGAATATATATGAAACTGCAAGTTCAGAGGTGATTTTTTTTTCTTTCTTGAAAGAGGAAATTAAAATGGGGATATGGGGAGAAAGAACCGCAGTATCTATCAGTGCTAGTTTTAAAATTCAGTCTTTTTTATTATAGAAACAACAACTTTGCTAGTTAAGAAAACAATGTAGGGAAATGTGAAATATGCTTTAGGGCATAAGATAGCCCAGGAGACAGCCTTGTCTCCCTTTACTCTGTGGCATATCAGTTGGTTTTGGTATGTTTGGGATGGAAGACAGTTCTCTATTGCTAGTGATTAAGTCCTTGAATACCAGTCTGATTCCAGTTTGTTAATAGATTGAGATGTAGTGTATCAAGAACTGTTAAGTTTTTAAGATCCACCAAGCATATTTTTCTGAAAGTACAGTCTGTCACCTGGGAATGACTAATGAGACCATCAGACCTCTTGAAGCCTGGAGGAAGTCCCTAGAACTTACAAGTGCTGTGGTTAGTGCAGTAACTGACTGTCCCATGGAAGCGTCATGATGAGAGAGAGTGTAGGTGGGGGGAGATACTGGGCAGTGGGCGAAGTCTTTGCTCTTGACTATAAATAGACATGAGCATTACCTGTCTTGATTGCCTAAATATTCATTTAACTGATATATTATCAAATAATCTTCAAGGTAGTTTTACAGCATTCTGAGTAATATCTATCAGTTTTTAACAGACAAGGAATTCTGTCTTATTCTTTATACCATTGCCCACCACCCCGAGTAGTGTCTGGAACCTCTGAATATTAGGTGCCCGTGAATGTTAGGATGAATTAATTTTCCCAAAGTGGTTATCTTAAAATTAGTGTGTCAATAAATAAAAAAATTAGTGTGTCAGAAGATTACAATAACTTACTATAATGTGATTTTAATCATGGTCTAACTTAAGGCAAGTTTCGATGGCAAGAATTATTTCTTAGGAGTTTTTTTTAAAAGATTTTTATTAAAATATAGCTAACGTGAAATATTATATTAGTTTCAGGTATACACCACAAGTTCTTCAACATTTAAGTACCTGAAGAAGTGATCACCATGATAAGTCCAGCAACCATCTGACACCGTACCACGCTATCACAATATTATTGACTGTATTCCCTGTGCCGTGCATTACATCCCCGTGACTTACTTGTTGTATAACCTGGTAATTTGAACCTCTTATTCCCCTTCACCTTTCTCCCCCTTCTTAATTTTTCAATTACAGTTGACATTCAGTATTTATGTTAATTTCAGGTGAACCACATAGTGGTTAGAAATTTGTATAATTTAGGAAGTGATCCCTTGACTAGTACCCAGCTGGCGCTATACATAGATTTACCATATTATTGACTGTATTCCCTATGCTTCACTTTACATCCCTATGATTATTTTGTAACTACCAATTTGTACTTCTTAATCCCTTCACCTTTTTCACCCTGCTGCCCAACCCCCCCTTGTGAGTTTATTACGTACATTGATACTTAGTAGCTTGATATTTAGTAAAAGTAATTGGTATTTAGCAAGTAGGAGTTGATAATATTGACCAATTTCATACAACTGTAAATCTTATAATATTTAGTTTAACAACTAAGTGTAGTTACAAAGTAATTGGAGCCATACTCAACCTGTCAAATACTGAGAAAATTGAGTTTCTGATATTTGAACGTGTGTAGTTATTTGGGCTGATGGCTAAGCCCTCCTGATTTTCTCAACCCTGACAAGTCTGTGATGGTCCCTCATCATCCTCTTGAACGTTAATATTAGAAGATCCTCAGGGTGGTCCTAGGGCTTCATTCTGTCTCCTCCATCCCCACCCTGGTGTCATTAATGCCTTTAGATCAATTACTGGCTATTCACACATGATTGCAGAGTTTATTTTTCCAGCCATGACCTCTCCTAAACTCCAGATCTACACCTCACTGTCTACATGGCACATCCAATACTCAGATATCGAAAACCAAGTTCAGGATTTCCCCTATATCTTGTCCTACTAATATGTTCCTTGCTCATAAAACGGCAGAACGAGAACCGAGGAGTTACCTTGAGAACTTATATTCAGCCCATCATCACAGGCTGGTGATTTCACCTGTTATCACTCCCTCGTGCAGGCGTCTGAGATCTCTCATTTGGACTGAGGCGGTGGTAGCCTCCCAATTTGCTCCCTATATCCTACTTCCTCCCTTCCAATCTCTTCTCCATATTATGTGATCATTTAAAAATGTAAATCTGATTATCACCATTTTCCTCTAGGGAAGTAAATAAAGTTAAATTTTAAAACTTTCAAATGCTTTCCATTTGGACAAAGACCAGAGAATCCTTAACATGCCCTGTCGAGTCCCTGCCTGGTCTGCCCCTACCTGCCTCTCCAGGCCCATCTCAGATCACACGCCCTTGTTCTCTGGGGGAAGGCCTTTCATTTCCTTAAACTCTGCGGAGCACCTCCTGCCACAGGGCCTCTGCTCGCGCAGCAGGCTCCCTCTGCCGGGAACTTCCCCGTCCCGCTTCAACTCCTCATCCTTCACGTCTTAGCTCACCGCTGCTTCCCTGCTGTCAGGGTTGTGATTCCACGTTTGTTATCTCCTGCCACTCTCAGAAGACTGGAAGACCTGAGCGGGCAGAGCCTGTGGCGTGGTAGGGACCCGGGACCTAGCACGATACCCAGAATAGACATTCAGTAAATGTCCGTTGTAGCAGTGGACGAGGGTAATAATGACACGGCAAGTTCAATTTTGTGGGTCATCTGTTCTTTCCCTTGGTCACATGTAGGCTACATGCTAGCAGAGAGGAGGTTAACCGGCAGAAGCTGGTGTTCCCAAATTGCTGCTTTGCGATAGAATCATTGGAAGGTATCTGCATTATTAGACACGCCAAGTGCCTGGAGTGAAGTAAGACAGCTTAATGTGGTATAGCGGAAATAGCTGTACAGCAGGATAATGTTCTGCAGGTAAGAGGCGTTTGCTTGCTGTCTGTATGCAGCAAGAATAATAATACTGGGCAGTTGAGAGAGAGTATGTGTGTGTGTGTGTGTGTGTGTGTGTGTATAAATACATATCGGAGGTGCCAAAAAATGTGTACATATGACTTCTATTCATCTTTTGTTACTGGTACATGATAAGTATTACAACTTTAATACAGGTTTTTCCTTTCTCAAAATGTGTATACATTTTTTGGCACCCTCGGTATATATGAATAAGTATATGCATAAACCTGTTATGCATTAATACAATGATTCCTTTTTCCAGGTTCCCAGAATGTTATCTAAATGTAACACTTTTAGAATTCTTGTCCTAATAACCGTACTTCATCCAAAATTTATTAATTTGTTACTAATGATAATTCAACATGGGCTAAGTAGTAGTTCACATTTACATTAAAGAAAAGATTTGCAAGGCAAGTGCTGCATGAGATTTCAGGAGCCAGGAAGCCACATAACAGAAAACGTTTTAAGTTTAACTGGTGGTAACTGAACCCTGCAGCCTCCCTTATCTAGAACATGGTTTAGCACTAAGAAGTAAGGAGAAAAGGCTCTGAGCCGCCAAAGGGCCTGTAACAAAATCTGTGCTTTGAAGTTTTTTATTTTACACTTAGAAGAGTTCCAAGGGCGCTCACTCAGCATTCGCTGACACTTATTTAAGATATTATTCTTGCAGTCTTACCCATTTGGTGTCCCTGACGTGCAGCAATTAAAAGCAGCCAATGAGAAGGACTTGCAGAGTGAGCAAGAGACAGGTTCCCTGACAGCCAGAGGAGAGAGAGGTAGACAGGGGAGGGCATTAAACATTGCAGTGGGGGCCACCTGGCGTTGGAACATTTAGTTCTACATACCTGTATAGCCTCTGAGATTATAAATTTAGTAAATCACAACACTTTCCAACATTACCTTTTGGGCATCAGTTTCCTTATTTGTAAAATGAATGTGATCAAATTTATATATAATTTTTTTTTAAAGTTGACTGTGGCTTATTATTACAAGGTTGTGTTTCTATCTACTTAGTGAATTAAAGTTAGAAAGCTTGCAATATGTTAAGGAAGATTTCCATCCAAGATAGCTGTAGAAAGTATTTTGATGCTTAAAGTGGTAAATGTCTAAATTACCTGAAAGAGGTAGTCCTGAAGCCTTGATGACATTGAATAAAAAAAAATTGCTCTTTAGAATTACATAAAATTGGGTGCTGCTCATTAAAAATGTCTTGTGGATTGTTTATGTGGGAAAGTTTTTGTTTTTGTTTTGTGTTTTTTTTTTAATTGTTTGCCTGAGTCATTTTGTACTCTGCAATTTCTTTAAAATAATTACTCACCACCACCATTATATACTGACTTTTCTCCTAGTTAGACTGTGAGGAGTCAGGCAGTGAACTCCAGCTTTGTAACGCTGCCTACGTTATTTAATTACTTGAAGGTTTTTGGTTTAATAAGACGGCTACTTGCAAATATGTTCTTAATGTCTACATACTCTTAAAATGGTAAATGTTTTGAAACAGGCATTTCACATTCCTTTTTTCTCCTTCAAAATCATTAATTGGCTATATCTGTTACTTATCTGTTACTTATTTTCTGGATTTCTATTGGTATTCTTAAATTCTTCTTGATTAATCAAATTAATTTTACTGAACCTTAGATTTTTAAAAAGATATGACAAATTAATGTAGATATTAATATTCCTAAAAAAGTTTTAGTGTCTTAATCTAAATTTATTTTGACTTTTAAGAATATGTTTCAATTATTCTGGTACATTGACACCTCCATGCTGTTATACAAAGTGTTTATGGTGTTTCTGGGATTCATAATTTATAGAATTAAACTTCATTAACAAAATGATTTGATAACTCTTTTGAAGCAACAGAACAATTTTAGACATTTGTGTCTCGATCACTTAAAAAGGATTGTACTATGTAGACTGCAATACAATCTGCTTTTTTCTTAACAGTATTTCTGTTATCTGAATGATAAATAATAGTGCTGTCTGTTTAATAACTGCATAGTATTCCATCATATGGATACGGAAGTCTCATTAATCATTTCCCTATTTTCAGACATTAATGTCGTTTGCTTTTTGGTTGTTATGTTAAGCTTCAGGATATATATATATTTCCATATATTTGTGCATATAATTCTGTAAAATAAATATTCAGAAGTGGATTGCTGAGTCAGAGGTCATACATATTTAAAAATTTGGTCATAGAGCCAAATTGCACATTTCCCTCACAGTTTGTGAGAGTACCCGTTGCCCCACATTCTTGCCAACATAGGATATTTTATCATCAGTCCTTAATTTTTGCCCATCTGGTAGATGAAAGATGATTTCGTATTTGCATTTCTTAGATTTTTAGCATCGTTGTACAACTTGTCTGTAGACAGTGTCACACTTTTGTGAATTTCCTTTCACACATGGAAGAGAATTGTTCATTTTTCCTATTGGTTTGTATGCGTTCTTTCTATATTAGAATATTAGCTCTGACATTTGTTGTAACCGTTTTCCCCCACTTTGGTATTACGGACTCACGAATTTCAATCATGGTATTTTCCTTTCATTATTCCTGTGCTTAGGTCTTACAGAATGGCCTCGAAAGGCAGTGCTGTGGAGTGTGGTTAAGAGTACAGAGGCCTGACATCTAGTCAGTGGCACCACTCTCAAGTAGTGTACCTTCTTTGCACTTTAGTTTCCTCAACTGTAAAATGAAGATACTACTTCAGAGTTGCGAGGACAGAAAGTGTTGGTATAGTTATTAAAACAAAGCTTGCGGAATGGTAAGCACTATATAAGTAATAACTATTATCATTTCCAACAACAAAATTATAAAAAACCTCATCAGTGTTTCCTAACAGTATTTGTGTAGGTTTTAAAACAATACTTTAATCCATCTGCAGTTTCAGGGGCAACATAGGGCTCTAACTTTATTTTTTCCAAGTGACTGGCTTGGTGTCCCCGCACTGCTTGTTGATTAAAAGTATCTCCTTTATCACATACTAATTTTTCAAGTATTTGGAAGTTTCCAAATACATGTCTTTCTGATCTTTCTCTTGTACCGGGGCCTAAGTTCGTAAATAACCACATTTCAAGTTTTATACAAAGATGAAAAGAAAGTCACTGATGAGAGAGAAAAGGATATGTGAGACTGACTATTGCTGTATCTTTGCTGACTTGTTCTTACGGATATTTCGGTGCCTAAAATGTCTTGGCTTCAGTGAGAAACGTGCATCCCCCTGCCTGTGGAATAGTTTCTCCAGGAGGTTCAGCTCTGCCAGCTCCTGCAGCCGCCAGTGTCCGAGCTGAATCCCCAGTGCTCCCCAGCCTCCTGTCGTCCTCTCCGATCTGGTGGTTGGCTGCCCATCGGTCACCTGACACCGGCTCCCAAATTGCTGTGCTCTTACTCCTCTGGCTTTCTCACCCTCCGGCGTCCAATCAGCCTCCAGTTCTATTGTTGCCACTTATCTGCTGGCTTTGGAATCCTCCCCCACAGCTGCTAACCCAGGGTCAGGCTACTGTCACCTCCTCCAGTCCGTGCAAGGCCTCCTTCTAAACAGCCTCCTGCTTTCGGACACGTCCTTCTCCGTCTTGACGCTGCACTTAGAGGGAGGCTTCTGTAGTCCAGGTCTGATGCTGACACTTCTACCCAGGAAATTTTTTCTTCATCTTCAGAGTAAAGTCCACATTCCTTCCTGTAGCTCCGAAGCCTCTGTTGTGATCAGCTGTGCTCCCCTCTCAGCTCCTGCTTCCAGAACCCCCTGCTCCAGTCATTTGGTGCCATGTTAATGTTTTTGTTCCTCCAGCTTGCCCTTCTTTTTTCTCAACATACTAAATGCTGTTTCCTCTGTCTGGAATACCCATTTTGTCTCTGCTGTGAAGTGTTTTTTAATATGGTTTTATTCCCGTTGTAATAAAGAATTATTAGTATTCTGTAAATATAAATGTGGCTATTTGCAGACATCAGTACTGTAGTCAGAATTCTGCTGAAATCTTTGGTTTAAAGTTCTTCAGTGTCTGAGTTAGATTTGCCACTTTTCAACCTTTTCAGTTTTTCCTTTGTCATTGCATATGCAGTTACGTCTTACTGAACAAGTGTGTACAAAGAGTTTGATGAAATATACATTATTGTAGAGTGAATCAGATTTTCCTGTTGTATTAAAATTTCAGAGATGCATTCTCAGGAACATACTTTGGTGCCAAGCAATGTATTGCTGTCATCAAGAAGAATCCAAGACCATCTGAACTCAGAACAAACATGCTCAAGTGCTTCAAGCACAGAGCTTACTTGTGGCCTGGGCGCTTCCATCCCAGGTTTCACATCAGCTGCCGGGCTCCCTAGGCAAGGTCCCAGGGAACCGGTGGGTCCTAGGAGAACAAGCACATCCCATATGGGGTCATTTCGCATCTCTTTTTGTCTGGTCCACGGCTGGAGTAGTAAACACGCCAAGGTGAATGAATGCCTATTGTCGGTGCTGTCGTCTCTCCAGACACGGGCAGCAGCCATGCCTTCAGGAATACTCTATGAGTGACTGCTGTGAGCCAGGCACTCAGGAGCTGGGGACCCAGCAGGGAGGAAGCTTGCGAAGGAGTTTAACAAAGTAATAGTCTACCTGATGACAGTGGTGGTGCTGGCTTCAGTCAGCTGGGGGGAGGGGCGAGCAGGGAGTGTTTCCTGGGAAATGGGAAGTCCCTGCCAAGTCCTGAAGAATGTGGGAGTTAGACAGGTGAAAGGGACTTGCCGGGAAGTTTCGTGGCCTGGGGGTGGGAGAGAAGAGGGGGAGGAGTCCCACCTCCCGGCGAGGCTGGTGCTGATCTGAAAATTGCAAGTGTAGTTCAGGTAGGCCCCCCCCCCCCCCCCCGGGATAGAAAGCAGGGTGCAGATGGGGCTCAGAAACCTGGCTCTGGCTTTCTTTCTCCTTGTTGCTCTCACTAGCCAATCCTTAGATCTCCGTGCTTAGGAGAAAATAAAAAGCCTTTGTAGTGTGACAGGTAACCACAGTGCACCAGGAAGTGGGTCAGGAGGCCCCAAGGAGTTAGTTACATCAGAGCTGGTGCAAGATGGTCTGGGAGCTGTGGCTCGTCCACGTCTAACAGCTCCCCATAGTTCCAGCGGTTCACAGATCGGGAAGTTTTTCCTGCAAAACGAACTCCATCTTCTCTGGTCCTGAGTGTGGTTTTGGAACTGCAATGTTTACATTTCGGAGACAGCACGGTGTCTTGGTAAGGAAGCTGGGCCCTAGGCGTTCGACTTGTTAGCCACTGCTGTTGTTAGACTCCAGGGAAGGCACTTAACTTCTCCGAACCTCATATTTCTCATCTAGAAAATGGGGTGAGTGGTGGTGATTAAATGAAATAATGAAGCATGGTTCTTGACCCAGAAAAGCACTCAGTAAACATTAACTATCACTGATCTTACTGCAAGTAACTATGAAGGCTCATTCCTTAAACCTGTACAGATGATGAAATTGAGACTCGCTGTTAATTTACTAGTTACCATTAGTTTATTCTTTAATCCATTAAAGAATCCATTTTGTATGGATTATGCATCATTTTGAGAGCAATTTATTTTCCCCCATTATTTCGAAATTGTTTGCTAGAGTGAGGGAAAACTGCAACTTTCAAAACTGTGATGTGGGATAAAGCATGTATGTCATCGGGAGTACGTAGATGAGGAGGATTCTCATCACTTCATGAGGACCCAGTGCCAGTCTCCTGGGTCTTGTTTTCTCATCTGTGAAAAGAAGAGGTTGGATTACATAAGGTCTTGGGTCCCTTCAAGCTCTACCACCTTTCCAAAAATTTAATTTGAAAATTATTTCTTGTGGCTAAATTTAGTTGTATTTATTGAAACAGCAGTTATAGTTTTTTGAAGTTATAAACTCTTGGAATTTTAAACCTGGGTACCAGCCACGAGGACAAGTACAAATGAAAAGCAATGGAGGCTCAGAAAAGAGAGAAATCATTTTTTGTTAACTGACATTAAATGATGCAAAAATATTTTAGTAAGGAACATATAACAGCTGGGAGAATAGTATTTTGCAAAGTGGAGAAAATAAATTAGAGCAAAGTTGTTAGTATGTTTGTGTTTAGTAAATATGCTCAGAGAGCAGTTTTGAAAATAACTTTAAATCTAATTTTTGGTAACTTTACCATTAAAATCTGTCTTCTCCCTCCCCAACTTTAATTGTATAAGGAAGAGACATTCCCCAGAGATAACCTCTAATAATGCAATCCTTTGTCTTTTCCTATTTTTGTAAAGACCTTTTCATAAATACACATGTATACTATATAGACTTTTTTATTTTGTATACAAATGTATACATAAAATACATTGTTCAGTGACAGTTATATTTTTTCATAATTGTGAAACTTAAGATTTAATTATATTTAGGGGCTTCTTTTCACATAATTTGGAAAAGTTGGCGATTACTGGAAAGTATGAATTTCACTATGAATCTTTTTTTTTCTTTTTAATCTAATAATGTGGGTCTTGAGTTCTAGAAAATTTTGACTTTCAAATAGATTTGGAATAAGACTTTAACTTGTAAGCATGTGACTGCACCAACTTGAAGCATATTCACACAGAACGGAAGCTGCTCAGAATTCATTGCTGATCCCATGGACATCCAACAGGAGTTGCTGTTTGTCTTAGATTCCCAGTAGTGAAGAATACTTGACCCTTCCGCTTCTGTCACAATCCATGCAGTTCCATAGTTCTGATTGTTGTGATCAGGTATTCAGATATTTCGGAGCACTCTCTACATGCTGACCAGTGTACGATTTCCAGACAAGGCTGTGATAAGAAATAGAACAAAGTCCTTTTGAGTCTTGATTGCCTTAGTGCACCATTCTTCCAGCCTATTGTGACTGGTTGTGATAACTGGCTATAGGTTTTGTCTGCAATAAATAAGGCAGCTAGATTATCATTTATACAATGCAAACGGAAATCGTCCTGCAGTTTTATAAGTGGATAGTAGAACATTCCCTTCAGTACAAGAGGATTTGCTAGGAGAGTTGTGAATAGTGCCAAAGATACACAAGAACAAAGCCTTCCCTTTTTGGGCTTGGGTCCATAAAGGCAGTTTTGGCATCGAAGAGAAAACGTTTATGCTCAAGAACTTCTTCCTTTCTCTTCTCTTTCTTACTTCCTGGGCCAAGTTTTGGTGATAAGATAAAAAACCATTAGTGTCTGAAGTCAGCATATCTGTAAATGCAGCAACTTGCAAAAGAAATGCCTTCAGAATTACATTGTGCAAGGTAATGCTTTATTCTTCCTGAAATTTCTTCAAAATACTGAATGTCACAGATTTTAATTACTAAAAACAAATTAGAACTTTCTTATCTAAGTAGAACATATGGTCGGCCATACATTGAGCCTAGGTGAAATTGTTTTCTCTGGTTTGTCTGTTTCTTACCACCTCCCCCCATACATACACATGTGACCTCCCCCAACCCCAATACGCACACGGGTTTTGCTCAAATGCTGTCTTTTGACTCCATGCTGGCAAATTATTCTGAGACTTGCTGTTACAAGGTCTCCAGTAAACCACTTACACTGAAATCTGTGCTATAGCAAGTTCCCATAGTGCCAGTGCACTCACATTTTTTTCTGTATTTCTTTATTAAAAATCAACCTTTTTATAAATCATTTATTGAGCATTGATAGGGTTTGCATTTGTGATCAAATCTGCTTTACACTTTGGGTTACCTTTACCTCACTTGAATTCCTAGGCTTTCTGTCCTCATACTATTCAGTTCCCTTTGCCCCAGTGTATCATTTCATGTGAATATAGAGCACATGAGCTACATTTTATATTGGCCAAAACCAGAGTTCTTAAATGTCACAAAAGTTAGCCCAAAGACATCAGTTATTGATTTTTTAGTTCGTAATGTAGGATTTTTTTTTTAGTGTACTATGGGAGATTGCCTACATTAAAAACATTGATAATAGCACTTATGTTTTATAAAAAGTTTCTGCTTAAGAAATATATTTAAATGTTGATGAATTCTTTCCCATTTACTTAGGTGGTCACATGTGTCAAATCTTTTTAAATACAATATTCTGTCTTCTTCCATAAACCATGAAAATACCCTTGGAAGTTTCATAAGTTCAGCTCTGTCTTCCACAGTTCTTTTACCCATGAAAATGGAATGTTTGGGTTTTTTTTAGGACCATGTGTGTGAATTTGAGGTTCAGAGACCTGGCAGCCATCACTAACTCCTCTAAGACTATATATGTCACCTGTGATTGTCATGGGGAAATGGTGAAGTCAGCTCTCTTAGCCGCGTGGCTCTCATTTTCTCCCTTGTAGCTCAGTAACTATGAGGTGCCAAAAAACATATACGCATTTTAAGAAAGGAAAATAACTATTAAAATTGTAGTGCTCAATATATACCAATAACAAAAGATGAACACAAGGCATGTGTATACATTTTTTTGGCACCCCCAGTGTTTTGGAGTCTTTCCTTTAAGTCTGGGACGTGAAACATTGCTAGGTCTTACCTTGGACCCTGGGCCACAGAGGGACTGGTTACTGTGATGCAGGCGAAGCCAGGTAGACTCCCTGGCACAGACCATTTCAGGTACCACTTAGAACTCGTCCTGAATAAGACTGGCTCAAAAAGATACTGCCCTGTGCTTGCCTGCTGGAGCCTAGAAGCAGCCACTGGGACGTTTTCCCGACACCAGACTGGGAGGTGGAGAGCAGGAAGGCTTGGTCGAAGTGGTAGCAGCTGTGGCTAGAATCAATCCCTGGCAACAGTGAACTGCACAAACTAATCAGGCTTCTTTAAAGGTAGGTAGACTTTGAGAGAGGAGGATGGACCACAAAAGACCTAGGCTTACATTTTTTTTAACCCCTGATTTGTAACTTAATGTTTTCCTAATCATTTCATAATTCAAGTTTAATCAGGCTGACTACCAGGTGGACCTTTAGACTGCTATTTAAAAAATTGGTAGCATGGTGTCATGCAGGGTATCATGCGGGAGACCCTGCTCGCTGAGCCATGTGTCACTCAGGGCAGCCTGTGGGGTCTCAGCTCCCGCTCCCCACATAAGAACGCAGGACACGGTAAGGCCAAAAAGGAACACCCAGGGAGCCATAGGTAGGGGAGTCATACCGGTATAGTCTCACTGGAGGTTGGATTCACACGACGTGCGACCTGCTGTCCGCTTTTCTGCCAACCGACCACTTGCTAACTGTAATCCGCCCTTGCCAGCCACCATCTTCTTGCTAGCCCTCATGTTCTGTTAGCCACAGCAGTTATATTAGTGGCCAGTGGCACACTGGTTACAGCTGACGGCCAACTAGCCACAGCTGATGGCCATTTACTACCCGAGTGAGCACCTTTCCACATGAGAGCGAGAGCCTGGAAACTGCACTCCTGGCTCTGTCCCCACACATGTTCGCTTCTGTGCTTATTAAAAATTGTATTTGTAATCATTGATTGTTTCTTTCTCTTAAAACTTTAAACTTAAAAAGAAATAAAACTTGAACATTCTAGTCTGAGTCAAGTAGCCCTACTTGAAGTGAGACAATGTGGATAATATTTTGAAAACGAAAACTATTCTGATACAAAACTTAACCATTTCCTTTACTGTTTCAGTTAAAATGAAAAGCCTAATCAAATTGCAGTTCATATTCAAGAGTTCCTTATGGACATAGGTGATTCCTGCTTTCCCCCTTAAGCTGTTGGCTGGAGAACTGCCAGGTGTCTTTAGTTGAAAGGCATTTAACCTGCTGACTGCTTCTTGTGGCCGAGTAAGTGTTAGCATTTGCTCACTCATCAGGGCTGGCCCCTGTACTGTCCTACCACCTCTGCAGGACACAGTAAAGTTACTTTAACTTTGAGTTTGACTGTTCTCATCTGTGAGCTAGAAATAATACCTCTCCTACTTCCACAATTTGAGAGGATCAAATGAGATGATGGATGTGAAAGTGCTTTCAAAGGGTAAAAGCAAAGCATTAAGACTTGAGGTTACAGTATTTTAGAATTCAGCAGTACAACTGTCTGAGTATCTGGCACCAGAAAGGTTCCGTCATTGTTGGGTTGAGCACCGCAGCGCACTGAGGGGTGGGGGTGGCCCGTGCCTAGTTCACCTCCAGCGCCCTCGGTCAGCAGCATTCTCCTGCTGTGCCCTTATTGCAAATAGCAATAGTAGTGGACTTCCTCTGAGCCTGGTGCCTTGGGTGCATTATATAGCTCGTCTCATTTAAGCTTTGCACCATCCTTGTGAAGTAAGTGCATTTTTATTCCCATTTTACAAACAAGAAAGCAGAGACTCAGAGGTGAGGTGACTCTGCCACTAGTGGGCGGTGAAGCTTGGATGTGAACCCTGGCCGGTTGACTCCAAGACTGTCCTCTTAACCTTCATGATAATCCTTTATGCATACTTTTGCATTTTTTTATATCAGGAGATGGGTTTGAGTTACATCAGAGCACAAATTTCATGATCTATTATTCATTTCCTTGTCTTGGCTTTTACTGAAGTAAAAATCCTATCTAGTGATAACTTTTTAAATTATGTTTAGATTTTCCAAAATATACAGGAAGCATCAGTGGAACATTTTAACATTTTTCATTGTTACGTGAAGTTGTTATAAAATAAGGCCAATTGTAAACAAATAAATGTAGACTTCAGTGTGTTAACTGTACCAGAGAAGAGAGTAGGCTCCAGGTTTCCGACATGATGAGCTTTCTTAATGCGCAGATCTTTGCCAGCAGGATGGGAGCTGTGCTGGCAGCGCACGTGCATTAAAAGTGGTCACTGTTAGCACGTGGGGAGCCGGCGTCCTTTAGAGAATGCTTGCGCAGACGTCATCTCACCCATGCCATTACACAGGCAGCATTCCCGTCGTACTCTTGGTGGGAATAGCTCAGAAAAGGGAGGTGGCCTCCTAAGCCAGTGGAGCAGCGAGAGGCAGAGTGGAAGCTGCCCCTCTGCTCTCTATAGACGCGTCCCCTGCGTGGCTCCGTGAGCTCACACACCTGTGCCCTTGTCCGTGCTCGAGAAGTTGCCTTGGATACCGCAGGCATTTTGAAATTTATTTCTTTACAACAAAACATAGCTATTAGAGCTCTTTATAGATGGGTTCTGGAAAAAAATAGCTAGTTTTCATTTCCAGTGGTTTTAAATTAAAGCTCAGTTGAGACTTCGGCATTCTTTTAGTTGGTGTGTTTTAATTGTAATTGTGCCTGTTTACTATTTGAGTATAGATAATACCTAAGGCTAACATTCAATATAGACTTGTGCCTAAATGAACTTCACGTGTTTTATTATTGATGGTTGTTCTTTACTAGTAATAGAAGTTAACGAATGCCTGCCTGCTAAACATGGGGTCCTTAGTTTGTGTTCAGCAGGCATCTTTGATAATGGAGAGAATTCAATAATCTTCCTGACCCTGTGCCTCCCCAACAAACCAAGGAGATTATCCTTGAGTTTAATTATAGAAAGGTCATTCACGTAAAACTGAAATCTCCTACAAGGCAAGATAAATATCTTTGCCCTTAATTGTGTGTGGGGACAAAGCCCCAAAAAGCAGTTTCTAGGCTCTCGGCCTCACATAGAAAGGTGCTGGCTCGGGTAGTAAATGGCCATCAACTGTAATCAGATGGCCATCAGCTGTGGCTAGTTGGCCGTCAGCTGTAACCCGTAGGCCATTGGCCACTAATATAACTGCCGTGGCTACGCTAGCAGAAGAGAAATGGGGGCTAGCAAGAAGATGGTGGCTGGCAAGCGCGGACTGCTGTTAGGCAGATTATGTAGATCCTGCTTCCTGTGTCTCCAGCCCAGCCGCCAGCGAGAATATATTGGTTTGACTCCCCTGCTTATGGCTCCGTGGGTGTTCCTTTTTGGCCTCACCATGTCCTGCGTTCTTATGGGGGGAGTGGGACCAGAGACCCCACCGGACACCCCGCATGACAAATGGCGCAGCGAGCAGGGTTCCCCGGCACGACACTGTGTCTCTGATATTCCATTAGTTCGTTTTCTTAAATTATAATAGTAATGTGTCTGCTGTCCCATTAGTCTTACGCTGTCTGTGTGCTGCTATGGAAACTTACACTATCACTGCAACTCGGTGCGTGTTTACCAGCATACTGCGTGTAAACTACACACGGTAGAATCAGTTCTGCTGTTCTCTGCTAGCCATTGATAGCTGGTTAGTTAGTTTCATGAGAAACTCTTGGAGAAAACTCAGGGGTGGTTGGAGGTTCTGCCTGGACTTGACGGTATTCCGGCTTCGTGAATGCTGCCTATTGATTGTCCTTTAGGGTACAAATGGGGTAAGCGATGAAGAAAAAAGATGAAGAAACACTGTTGTGCGTTAAGAAAGTCCTCTTAATAAAAATGTGAGTTGACACCCCCCCTGAAAAAAATCAAGAATGATTAAGTGTCAGACTCCTGAGAAAGTGATTTTATTATGTGTATTTTATTTATGTACAGAAAATAACTTGTGGAAAGTAAGATATGCTTAAGTTTATTTTTTTTTACATTGATAGTAATTCTAGCTTTGAAGCTAGATGGTTGAAGTCACATGGCTTCTCACAGATTTTTTCCCTCTAATGATATCTTTGCACAGTTGAATCCTGGGTTGCTCAGAATCTTTCACAACTGCCAGGGATTGAGGAATGAATTTGAATTCCTTGATAGGTAGGTAGGCCCAGGTTCATATCCGTACCTCTAAAAGGGTAGTGGAGACATTCTGGCTTGGATTCCTCCCTCTGAGGAGTGCCAGGATTTCCTGGAAGACAGCAGAGAACCTGCAGAGGGAGCCTGAGACGTTGCAGGACAGGTGACACTGGAAAGGACCGTCGGGAAAATGATCAGCAGTAGTGATGTCACAAGGCACGGAATGCAGGGCTGCGGGGACTGGCTCAAGACCAGCAGTTTTAGTGGAATGATGGTGTCAGAGCCACTGTGCTTCTTGACGGGATGGCAGGGCCGTGAGAAGCACAGGCGAAGATGGAGGAGGACGGAGCTGGGGAGAGGAGGAAGCCCAGGAATTGGCTAACGAAAAGAAGCATGTTGGGGTTAGTTGGGCTGGTTTTTGTTTTAAGGCAAGAAGAGACTAGCAAAGGGAGGAGGTTTTGTTGTTAAAGTAGTGAGTGTGCTTTTCTGACACACTGACCTTTCTCAAGCTTGGAAGGCACTTGACTGATGGTGAATAGCAAGCAGGTCTGTGATTAAGCTTGCCATGGTTACGAACTATGTAGGTAGGAGTTCTCTCTGTGTTTAAATTATTGTAGCTCATGGTGTAACAAAACATTCATTCAACGAACTTATTAAGAATTGCACTAGGAAAGCAGCAGTGATGAAACAGACAAAACTCCCTGCTCTCAGAGATTATGTTCTAACAGAAACATGGTCGTAAGTGTGCTTGCAACCCACCTTATGGGTTTTACTTGCATATTTTTCCCCCAGGTTTTATGGACTTCCCTTAGGATGACATGAATACTTCTTTTAAAGTTGACCTTCCTGCCCCAAGTGTTCAGAGGGTTGCTTCCTGTCCAAGCCTTTCAGGTGGCTCTTGCATTTCTCTACCCTCTTCCTAATTGTCACATGTAGTAACGTCAGAGAAATACGGTCCCAGCCCCATTTTATCTGGGTCAGCATGTGTACTTGACCGGTAGCCACGTAGATTTTGTTTCTGAAGGTGTAAGAGTGACAACACCTGGGATGGTGATCCATGAGTACTTTCTTGGTAATAATAAAATATCAAAGTTTTAAAATGATTTATTTTTAGAAAAATAATTTAAGGCATATTTAGAAATATCTCTAAATATTTTTATCTTGTATAACTAAGAGGCTTTCTTTGATGGTAAAGATATGGCTAGCACTTAGCAGTTACGCTGTTTGCCTACCTTATCTCTGCCTCAGGTGTAGAGGGTGACTTGTTACTGATAAATGGCTAATTGTTGTGCCATTGATAAATTATGCACCCTCAACAGGTTTTTGAAGTTTTGTCACATTGTGTGTATGTGAACATGAAACGGATGGGAACATTGCTGAGAAGAGCTGCTTAGCGTGTTGGTGACCATCCTGGCAGTGCATTCAACAGGGAGCCAGCGGTATCCTGTGGGGACTGCCACCCTGGGAAGGCTTACTGGGAACACGGAGCAAACTGGATTTAGGTCCCTACTCTCATGGTTTACCTTCATTCATTTGAATTGTATATCTTAGTCATGTTTGTATTTTCAGCACAGAACTATCACTGACTGCACCCCTCTCCCAAATCTTGGGAAAAAACTGACATTCTGGAAACAGATGCTCTGTTTTTAATTCTTATACTGTGGTTTCAAATGCATTCAGCCAGCTGTATCCCCCCAAATTAGGAAAGTCTAGGTTTGAGGAGTCTGGATTTGGGGTTCCAGCACTTCCTCTGACCTAGACACACCCCATTCACTGACCTCCTTAGCTACTTCCCTTTCTTCCTAATTTGCTTCCTAATAGGATGTAGTCTCTTGGCTTCTGCCTCTCCCCTCCCAAGCACAAAATCTTTTCTTCGAGATTTTTCCTAGTAACCAGAGGAAAATCAACAACCATTAACAAAATTAGAGACGTGGACAATTTCCAAAATTATGGTAAAGTTTTTTTTCTACTGAACTATAGCTACCTAGGTTCAGGTTCTTAGCTTCTTTTACTGACCATCTCTTAGTGTTTTACTAGGGATAAAATCTGTCACTCTTCCCACGACTGGTTTTCCCAGCCCTTTTCTCTTCAGTGCCGCTAGAACTGATGGTGGATACTTGGTTTACATTAGGCCTCAGTGAAGCTTATTTACATGTTAGAGCTCTTTCTGGTCAGGAGGCTCATATGGGAAAGGCATTACTTCCTCGCAGCCTGCTATGGACACACAGGCATTCTGAGAGTCAGTATCGGGAGGTGAGTGAGACAGAGGCTTGTCCTCAAGGAAAAATACAGCCAGTTGGAGGCAAAAGATCAATCTGTTCCTTTATTCACCACATATTTGTTAAGTACCTCCCGTTTGCCAAGCTTTCTGCTAGGGCCGGGGACATAACGTCAAGACCCGTTTCTGCCCTCAAGGATCTCACAGTCAAGTGCTGGACACAGATCAGTAAGAAGCCATTGTAACAGGGTGCTATTAGCTGGTGGACAGAGGAATCCCTCCCCCACTCCGTTAAGTTGTAGAGGGGCCGTGACTAGTGGAGCAGGCTGAAGGCAGCATCTGTGCCAGTTTCTCCAAGGAAGGGGTGACAGAACTGGAGTGAGGAGGTAGAACTACAGGGTATTCAGATCCAGACAGGTATGCCTAAGGAAAACTAGACAAATTTTATTTTTACTTTTTGCTTCTTCATATACCAGATAAACTCACATTTTATTAATTGTCAGCTTTGTTTCTATTTCTCAACTGAGAAGTTTTGGGTTTTGTATCAGCCAGAATGATAATAAATTGAGTCAGAGTTTTTCTAGGTAAAAAGAATATTCACATGCATGCTTGTGAAAAAGAGTTTGTCATGTTTTAAAACAAATAATACAGTAATATAGTGTCTATATAACAGGGTCATTTGCCCCATTTCCGTTCATCTTATTAATTCATAACTGAATTCATTAAAATTAGAAAATGGTTATGATCCATGTCTTTTGAAGCATATACCAAGCTAAGTCATAAGTCAAAACCTTTAAAATAAATGCAATTATTTGGTTCTACTAAATTGTAGCTTTTGGTATAGTGAAAAGAAATTAACATATTTATGAACACCTCCAGCATGCCATTGAAATGAGGAAGACGTTATTTAGGTAGACAGAAAGTAATGATTGAGACTATATTTAGGACAGGATGTCAGAATCAGTGTGCCTTTTTCAAGTGATTAGTGGGCAGATGATACCTTTGTTATTAAGTCACCTAAGTTACATCTTTAAGGAAAGAGTGCCACCTACTGAATGAAGATTTTTTTTTTCCTTCCCTGGCATTCCAATCCTAGAATGTTGTTTCACTTTGAATTCTTAATTTCTCCGACTCTGTGTGATAGTAGTTCCAGTAGATAATTTCAGTAGGTACTTTATGCCAGACAGTGACCAAAGACATCAGGTTCATTCCTGATCCCATCTTCCAGTCGCTTAAGATGGAAGTATCTCTAGCCAGTATTGGTAGAGAGTTTGTGCCTCCAAAACCAGTTGTAGAAATAATATCTAAACATAAGCATGATTCAGCACTTTGCAAATTTCAAACCTTCCCACTGTTTTAATGTACTCACTGGCCCAAAGGTTTTTTGGTCTTGTCTTGTTTTCCGGTAGATATACTGACATTCAGTGAGTAGGAGTAGGTGAGCACATGGCTGGAAAGAAATTATTCCAAGGAATAATTGAAGGGATTGAGGAACGTACCTCTTTCATTGGTCAAGATCTACTGGGAACATCTCAGTCTCCTAGGGGATAATATTAATGCAGAGATTGTTTGATCACAGCTTGGCCCTAGGTCATTTGGGGAGATTCCTGAATTGCAAATCCAAATACCTACTTCAGCATAACCCACGTGGTACTTTTCTATAGTTCTTAAAAAGAAGATGTTATCTCACCAATGAAAGGTTGACAATGTGAACACTAGCGGACACACTAATACCAAAATTAAAATGTTTTATTTGAGAATTTTACATGGCCATTATTTGTATTATAGTTTATTGGCACATTTGTGGTGTTTTGGCTTAATTCATTGCTAGGCATCAATTGTCTCCAGCTTTTTCTACTTGTTTATTAGACTATGCAAGTAGAAAGTGAATTCTTTTGAAAGGAGGTAGACTGTGTGCTAGATTGATATGCACTTGCTGATGTCGACAGATTAATTATACAGCCCACTGCAGAATATTTTTTTATTAAATCCTCAAGTAAAAAACAAAAAATATGTATAGTGTAAGGTATTAGAACTCATTCCATATAAAATGTATATATTGTCTAACCCAAATATGTTAAGTTTGTGTTCGAAACATCAGATGTAATTAACCAAAGGTTAATCACTTTTTTCAATTTAAAGAATAAATTGCATCTAAGTGAATAGATCTTAAAATTATTTTTAAAATGCAATATCTACTCATGTTACTTAAATAAGGAGTATGGCTGAATGGCAAGCATTCTCTGAAAACATCATTTTTAATAATACAAAAGGAAGAATATTTTAGCAGTAGTTGTGTTTTCAGATTAGGACTCAGAATGACTCATTAAACATTAACACCATATCCTAGCTCAGGGCTGTCCAAACTGCGGCCCCCGGGCCAACTGCAGCCCGCAATCCATTGTTAATTGGCCCGCAGCAAATTCCAAAAATATATCTAGTTTACTTAAATAAACCAGGTGAGGCAATACATACTTCACCTCGAGTGAGTGTCCCGGCTGTTTGTGTATTTTACCGCATATGGCCCTTGGTGAAAAACGTTGAAAAAAGTTTGGACACCCCTGTCCTAGCTTTTCTCCATTTAAAAAACAAACAATCACTTATGTGACTGGACACAGATCAAGCATTTCTGAAATTATGATACCAGATAATGAGAAGAGCAGGCTCTGGGCTGGAGAGAGCCTTGGACTGGGGCAGGGCAGTTAGAATTCAGATTGGGACATTGTCCCTGGAGCTGAGACTTGGCCAGAGAGCCACCGTACTTCATTCTGCTTTTCAGGCTACTGCTTCCCCTCTTTTTGACTTGTAGTATTTAAATATGCAAAATGGTTATGTGTCTTTCAAGGAAAAGAAATATGGGGCTCATTCACTTAAAAAAAGACGACTTAGGAGAGTTAGTGGTTTTAGTATGAGAAACCTTAAAATCCATGTTTTGTGGTCTCTCCTTTCTTGCATGTTCCCCTGACAGTTTAATCTTTCTGAGAGCTCTGATAGAGTCCCTCATGCATAATACTCACCTGCTTAGCAACGAAGTTTGAATTGCTCTTACTACAGTGACTGTGGCAGGTACGTACTGAGTTTGAAAGCCAGAGGTCGCGGCTCCAAGTGCACGCTGCGTCGGTGCGGATGGTGACGCGAAGGGTTCTCACGCTTTAAAACACTGGGAGCCATGGGGTTCTCGAAGTGGCAAAGGATGTTGCACAAAGTGCATTATTGGGAGGTGCTCTCGTATTCTCCAGATTTCACATTTAGGGGCTTGGTGGCTCCTGTTGAGTTTCCTGGTTTTTGATAGTCTGCCTCCCTTGCAGGACTGTAGCATTTCAGTAGTGGCATTAATAAACGAATCCTAATGTTCACACTGGAGCAGCCCTAAAATACCATTTTGTAGTCTGATTTGATTTGGTAGTTCCTTGGATTCCAGAAAGGTTGTGAGTTACATAAGACCACGTAGCTGGTAAATTGCTTTAAGTTAGGACTTGACGCAGAAGCTCCACACTCCCCGGTCCTGTTTTCCTTTGCTTCCACGAAACCTCCCACAAGGTAGAGCAGTAGTTCCGTAGCACGTGTTTATTTTTAAGGAACTGTTTCAGGCATATAGAAAAATACAGAGGGAAAATATTAGAGAATAATATAACGAATAGCCATGAAATCTTTTCCTGTATTTAATAGATGCTAATCCTGCTAACATATTTGCACAGTCGGGCGCCTGGGCGTGTGTACTTTCAGGAAACAAATATTAAAGGAACAGTAGGAACCTCCTTCCTCCCTCCCTCCGGGGCCCACGTGGAATGGACCACATGGTTGCCTAGTGTAGGCCCCTTGTCTCTAGTCAGCATGGTTACCTCCTGAAACTAGAACGAATAGTTGTATTGTGCTCTTTTCATCTGTGTTTCATCTACCATATTGTTACATTATGAAGCAACATAGTGTAGAGGCGGAGGTCAGGGCTTTGAAGCCGGAGACACCTGGTTTTGAAAGTCAGAATTCCTACTTACTGTGGATTCTTAGTCGTTCCTTAATCTCTCTGCAAGAGGTTCTTTACCTAACGATGAAGATATCTTCCCTTGTAACCTTGTGTGAGGCTCAGGGCCACTGTGTGGACAGCTCCTGATACAGACGAGGCACCCCGTAAAGAAGAGCTTTAATCGTCACTCGTCATCGTCGTCAATGTTAGTAGTAGGAGTTGTTACAGTAACATTTGTTGTGTGCGCTTATTATGAACGTGGCACTGTTTTAAGTGCTTCCTCCGTGTTCATTCATTTTAAAACTCGGTGAGGTGAGAACTACATGCAGAGGGCTTAAAATAGTGAAAGGCACACAGTAAGTGCATCCTAAGTATTAGCTATTATCTCTATTTTAAAGAAGAAATTAGTGGGAGAAAATTAGGGAGGTTAACTTCTTTTAAACTCTGTACATATATATTAACTTACTTAGTCCTAATAACTATTCGATATGGTAGGTATTATGATCCCCATTTTACAGTGAGGAAATCGGGGTACAGGGGTTCAGTGGGCCACAGCCATAGGACTGGTGAGTGGCAGACCTTGGGTTTGAATCCAGGCAGTGAGCTGTGGAGACATGTTCCTGATCCCCGTGCCACACTCTTGATTATGTTTGTGGAATGGCTTCTTCCTTTTTCTACCTGTCCGAGGAACATGTCCTTCAAGTTAGGTCATCTCTGTTGAATAAGAAGCCCTTTTGGTTTTGTGGCTACTGCCCCATCAATAGCCCCTAATAGAGCCCCCCCCCAATACTTTCTAAACTCCCTAGTGTGGGTCTCACGTGCGCTGGGCAGAGAATTTGGGCAGTTGCCCTGTAACCGTCTCAGGACAGCACTGTCTCCTTGGCCATCACCTTCTCCCCCTTCGGCCACGTTGGTCTTGCTGCCCCCTCTGGGCACTGATGCTTCTTCTGCTGTGACCTGCTTCCCACCAGTCACTGCCAGGAGCGCTGCCATCACTGTACTAGAGCTCCAGGGCTTTATAGTAAAGTGAGAACCATGCCCCAGGCTCCTTTGTTATGTCACGTTCTGGGGCTTTCCTCTAGGCATATAGAGATTTTTAGAGAAAATGGTTTGTTAAGGTTTTTGGTTGGTTGGTTCATTGGTTGATTGGGGTTGTTGTTGTTTTGGTTTTCTGTCTGCTTTTTTTTTTTTTTTTTTTTGGCTGATGTCGTCTTTGTCTTCACTCGAGCCCTAAATCCTTGGCAGAGAGCAAGTGGGCTTGGCCAGGCGCAAATCTTAGTGACAAACTCGGGCCTCCTCATCTAATGGGTAGATTGGGCCAAGTTTGAATTTCTGGCACTCACTTCTCTTAGGATGTGTTTGTACCAGATGGTTTTATCTGTCTCTCTAGCTAGCTGTCAAGTAATCTTTTCCCCTCATATTTTGAATTCTTGGACCCTTAGTTGCACTAAAGACATGCTGAATTTTCTGATAGCTTGAGAATCATGTATGAAGACCTTATGACAGCTGGTGTTAGTTTCTTCTCTGGAGTTTTCTTCTTATGCACGTTGACTAATTTGAGCCAGAGGGACGTTAGAGATGATTCTGTACAGATTTCTGACATTATATGCCAGTCAAAGGTATTCTACTAAAAAGGACTTCCATGTCAAGTAAGTGTGAGGAATGCTGTGTACCGTTTTTTTTCCCTCTGTCTTGGAGAATTATGATGCACATAGGTCTTTAAATAAACCAGTTTAATTTTATTTTATCTAGTGGTTCCTAAACAGCAGAATCATAAGCTGTTTAGTATTTTATAGAACAGTATTTTCACCAACGCTGTTTCTTTTGTCTAGAAAATCTCCTTTCAACTTTTATCAGTTCCATGCCTGCCAGTCCTGTTCTTTCCTTTAAAATCATTAACATTGCTCCTCTGTGCATCTTTCCAGGGTTTCCCCAGATGACGTTAAGGATGGAGATCTGCTCCATCTTTGAAACTATTTATGACGTTAAAATACTTGTGTTTTAGCAGAGATGGCATCGTGTTTTCTCTCTCCCTGGAGGGAGAGAGATCCTGTCTTATTTATCTTTTGTTTCTTTATCCCACTTGTATTTATGTCTGTTGCCTGGGCCAGAGCTTACACATAGTAGGCGTGCCAACATTCATTGAACCGAGCCGTGTTCTAGCGTTAAGAGCATCAAGAAGAAAAGCGACATTTGTGAGGAAGTCATTCTTCCCCTTTCTGAGCACCCTGTTAGCCTGCCTTTGCACCGGCGAGAAGGAAGTACTGTAGAAATAGGACGAGCTGTTCTGCAGGGTGTGAAAGAAATCCTTCTCTCAGCAAAGGCTGTAAAAGGGCTTTGTGCTCTAATTCAGCACTATACCCTCTTCTCAGGGAACATTAAAAACAAGGGTTTTTATTATCACAGAAGATACTTTTTAACTTTAAACCACGTTTCATAAAATGTGGGAGGTGAATATGTGTAGTAACAGACCATCTTGCCATTTATTAGCTTTGTTCATTTGATCTCAGAAGAATACTCAAATTGAGCTGTCACATTTCTGTAAAGATAATCGACTTAGTAAAAATGTAGTTACACACCCATTGGAGAAGGTTTCAAAGAAAACCATATACCAGAGCCTCCATATAACACTGACTGGGATCTTTTTGATGAAAAGCAAAATGGTGAAGGAGCAGCATCTTTTTCAACACGAACGCCTGCTTTGTGCCATAAACTATGTACCAGTGCTCTTTTAGGGAGGACAGCACACTCTGCTTTCCTGAAAACTGCCCCACAGTAGTGGTACGCGGCGTGCCGATCTACTTTGCTAATGTAGTGTAACAGCTCAGCACATTTATCCATCAGTTGTCTTTTAGACATTCCCAAGTCTAGATTTGTCAAGTAGCACACAAGGGGAATTCTTGAAAGGAAATGCGCATTTACAGACGTGCTGTAAAAACTGAGCGTCCTGTTCCTCGCTTACTGATGTGTGCTCAATATTTAAGGAAGAGGATGCTCACACTTCCCATTTGGTCCCCAGAGACTTCTAACGGTTCTTCTCGGATCAAGGACACAACAAAGGGAGGAATAAACAGTGGAATTTTTAGCACTGAATATCTAAAGAACACAAGCCTACAGCATTAACAGCATTTGGTGCTTTTCTTCTTGGAAAAGAACAAATGAGAAATGGGACCAAATCGGTTTTAAACTAGTGGTATTTAGAAATACTGTTACAAAGGTGATTACTTTGATGATAAAGAAAAGTGTTTTTGAAAAATAATTTAGTTCAAGCAGTCAACATTCTAGTGACAGCTAGTAACTTTGCAGTGCATTCGTTTGGTCTGTTATTGGCAGCATAAAAGCATTCACTGTTTTCCTGTCACTAAGATTTTCATATATTTTGTAAGATGATGCATCTTACAAAGATCACAAAACTCTTTTCCGTCCAGTTCTGACCATTTTCACAGTTTTCACTTGTCTCCATAAATATTACCGTCAAATTTTAGTTCACAATTTGTGACAAGTCAGTGAGTTTCATTGAATTTGAGTCCTAAGTCCTTTTAGAACTGACAACACGTCGGTTTCACTTTAGTCTGATTTGATTTCTTCTATGCCTGACTCCCACTTGAAGATCTACCTGCCCTTCTCTGGTTTGTCTCCTGCTTTTTTAAAAAATAATATTTTCTGATTTCAAATTGCTGCTCTTCTAGGATTTTCATTTCCTTACTAACGTAACTTGATTTGTCTGATTTCCTTTAGTTTTCTCTAAAATTTTTTATCAGTTATAATAGTTACGACATATTCTTGATTGAATTACCTTTTCTTCCTGGCAAATTGTAACTTCTGTTGCAGTGTGACGTTTTCTTGACCAGTCAGTTACACACTTACCAGTACATCTGACTCTTACCTTCTGCATCTTTTGGCTTGATCAAGCATACATACTTAGTTTCATTCTTATATAAATTTGTTTTTTATATTCATCTACTAGCACATTTAGAAGGAAAAATGATTCTTTTTCTAGATTTGGATAGAACATCTTGGTTCCGTTATTGAGTGATGTCATCAGTAATGCATATTAGAATGATTTGTTTCTGGTACATTAATAACTCGACTGGTGGCTTTTAATGGAATCTGCCAGCTACCTTTCTAAGAGACGTAGATGTACCAAGGATTAGCTAAGTTTTTGCATTACTGCTTCATATTCCTTCTGGGACTCGGCAGGTGTTTCGAGGTAATTTAGAAAATTCTTTTGCATTGTATCTTTTTCTTAGTTTATCTGGGTCTCAGTCACAGGAAACACAGCCCCTTTAGTTTAATGATATTTACTCATATATAAGCATGTCCACCTGAAAATCTAGCCTTAGTGTTTTACCTTGAACATGTCAGTAACTTGGGAGACAACTGAAGTCCATCCAAAATGTTTGTATGTTAATGTAGTAAAATGTAGATTTACTTTTTCTGCAAGACAGTTTTATCAGTTTCATTATTCCAATGAAATATTTGTGGTTAAGAAAGGTGCATTTTAATCATAAAAGTCTTGAGTAGAATAAACAAAATAGAATCTTTTTTCTTTCTTCACTTAATAATGTATGCTCTATTCATCATATTACTGTCCTAGCTGGTAGTTATCAATATTTTGTATACACTTAAAAATATATTAATGGTGTCTGAATTTGTAGCATACTGAGTTGTAGTTAGCAGTAGACTATCAATGTCTGTAGAATATCAATTGCTTTAAGTATACTTATTTATTAGCATTCATGTAAGAATATACAGCATAGGAGAGCTGTACAGTAAATTTAATTTTCTTTTTGAGTCGCTTGTCTTCTCCAAAGGGTGACTTTGAGACTTGTAGTTTATTCCATATACTAGGTCAAAGGTAATTAACTGCAAAAAAAGAATTCCATATAGATTTGCTACCTTTAATAATGATTTGATACTGTCTAGTAGCTCTCTGCCTTTTGTGAACCTCTTGTTATATCTCCACAGTGATTGTTGAGTCAGTCTTTTACAAATTACCAGGTCAACGAATTTTAAGCACTTGTGAAGACCGATTTTCCTTTTGCCCTGTAGGAAACGAGACTGTGGAATCATTCATACCTGAGTTTAAATCCTGTGTTTTTCACATACAGACCTTGCCACTGTGGACACCTAATAACCTCCTTGTCATTTTCTTATTTGCCAGCGGGACAGTAAGAGTCCCATCTGGTGAGACTTGACTGGGATGAGCCATGTGGAACTGTTAGCACAGTGCCCTGTCCATGGTGAAGGATTGTTAGCCTGTGTTGTTACTTACCGAAGTCACTGCTCCTTTTGCCTTTTACTTGGAAACTTAAGTTTTAAGGATCCCACAGTGGCCCAGTTTTCTTTTGGAAGATAGTTCCTCCCTTGCTCTCTCCTCCACACCCCACCCTTCCTTCACCCTCCCCTCCCCCCACCCTTCTTCCCCTCTCCTCTTCTCTCCTCTCAAGTCGTTGGTCCAGTACCATCCAGTATAGAGGGCCTTTGGATCAGGGCGCGTTGTTGCCCACTGTGGACTGCAGGATGGGTTCAGATGTATAAAGCATGGTGCCCTAGGCATCAGACACCACCCTTAGAAGGCATGGTGGTTGTGGCTGGATAGGCCCTCTCACTTCATGTTGGGAGCCTTCTGTGGCCTGTCCAGGACATTTGGCACTGAGGATAGAAAAGTGAGTGAGATGTTGTAACCTGTCCCAGAAGAGCTCCCAATGCAGTGAGGGAAGCAGATACTTAAATATGTACTCTAGTTTATGCTGTATTACAATTATTATCAGAATACTGGGAGGCAGTAGCTGACTGCTGTAGAACAGTGGTTAGAAATTCTTTACTGAAGGCATATGAGGTGTCGGGGAAAATGTCGTCAGCAAATGTAGAGAGGTAGGAAATAATCTTGCTGTGCTTAAGGAGGAAGTACTTTAGTGCTGTGAGAAGAGGGCAATGGCTGGCATTGGAGGGGCTCCTTCAATGGGGGAAAAGGCTCTAGTGTAGGACACCGATGAGATTAGCAGCAGTGTTAGAAACAGAACTAGGAAAAAAATCATCTTCTAGAAGTCAAGAGATGGGAGATCTACAGGAGTGACAGTCCAGTCAACAGTGGCTGGTACCAGTGGTGTCAGATGAAGGGAGGACCAAGTGACTTCATTGAGAAGGGACCGCTGAAGCATCTTGTTTTTTCAGCAGGTAAATTCTGTAGGTATAGAAAGAGACTAGAACTAGAAACCTCAGGAGAGAAAGGTTCTTTGAAGCTCTGGGTCAATCACAGATTCATTCTGAGGAATGTTTAGAAACCTGTTTTCTAAATAACAGGAAAGGAGGATAAAGCGTATTCTGTAACAATGGTTTAAATTTCTCATGTTTATCTAGCTAAAATTTTGTTTGTTTACTTTTTTAAGTCTTCAAAGTATTCCCAAAATACATGTTTGTTTTGCTAAAAAGTCAGAAATATACAGGCTGTTATTTTAGTTAAAATAACAGGTACGGTTCTAGATATAGATAGGGCAAAAATAACTCTCCAAAACACTCATGTTTAATCAAACTGATTACAGGCCCTCTCATCTCCTGGAGATTTTGCAAGTATTTAAAGATGTTTCCTGCTATAGCTATTATATTAATTGGATAAGATGACAAATTACTCTTATATGCATGCGTGCACACACACATATCTGGTAAAAAATAAAATCCTGCCTATATCTGATCTATGAAGGCTATATGTTAGGATTATAACAAAACAATAAAAGTATGTAAGAAAAAGTTTTTCCTCCCAGTTTGGTTTCTATTTCAGAGGCAGGTGAAATTGAGTAGGTATGATTTTTTTTTCCTGGCAGGTAGAATGGGATTTACTGTATATGTCACTGACTCTAAGATCCCATTGGTTGTAAATTATACCGTTCTTTTATATACTATGAAGAAAGGAAAGTAAAAAAAAACCCTGCCAATTGTGACATTTGATTGTAAGAGGCATTTAGGTTTCAGAGATATTAAAATGTGAGAAAACACGTTTTAGAATTAATTAAATTATTACTTATGAAGACATTAGAAAGAACACTGGTTTATAGTTGCAGATTAATTTAGGAACAATGCAAATTGGTCTACTGAATAACATTTACATTGCAAATTTAGTCTTAATTAAATACAGAACTGTAAAAAGATTAATATGAGTAGTCATTAAATTTTAAAACTAGGAAGGTCCTTAGGGCTGCCAAAGATGTTAATAAATAATCATTCCTTTAATATATGTTTTAATACCTATTTTAAGCCAGACATTGTTAGACGTTGGGTATATAGTGATAGATAAAATGCTGGCACCGGCCCTCATGGGGCTTACAGTTGCAGGGAGGGGCTGACAATTGCAATGAGCACTTTAAAGGAAAGGTGAAAGAATGGAGTTAGGGATTCCTAATTGAGATTAGGAGTTGAAGAAAAGCTAGAGTGAGTAGAACTTAATGAGGTGAAAAGTAGACTAGTGAGAAGCAGCCTGTGTAAAAGCCCTGAGCAAGAAGGAGAGTTTTTTAGGTAGTGAAAGAAAGGGAAGGGTGGGGTGGGGGTCTGGGTGACCAGGTCAGGTAAGAGCAGGCAGTGCAGGGCCTCCTGGGCCATGTGAAACATTTTGGATTTTAGTCTAAGCCCCTAGGGGAACCACCAAAGGGCTTTAAATGGGGGCAGTGAGCCGGGGAGCTCTGTGAAGCCTGCATTGCTTAGGAACAAGATCAAAGTGAAGAAACCTCCTTAGGAGTCTGTTGCTAGTTCAGACCAGCTAAGTTAACAACTTGACTTGGGGAGTTTTGAATGGATATACGTATTCAAGAAGATAATTTGCTATTATTATCAAAAGTCTTAATGTAACAAAAAGTGTACATTTTGACCCAGTAAATCCATTTCAGGGCACTTATTCTAAAGAAACAAAAGTTGAGCTCCCGGTATGCTCATCCCCTTTATTTATAATAAGAAATTGGTTTAAAGATTATATTCTTGTGGGGACAGAACCCCAGAAAGCAGTTTCCAGGCTCTCGGCCTCACATAGAAAGGCGCTGGCTCAGGTAGTAAATGGCCATCAACTGTGATTGGATGGCCAGCAGCTGTGGCTAGTTGGTTGTCAGCTGTAACCAGTGAGCCATTGGCCACTAATATAACTGGCGTGGCTACACTAGCAAAAGAGAAAAAAGATGGGGGCTAGCAAGAACGGATTGCAGAGAGGCGGATGCTGCCGGTGAGAATATAGTGGTATGACTCCCCTACTTATGGCTCCGTGGGTGTTCCTTTTTGGCCTCACCATGTCCTGCGTTCTTATGTGGGGAGCGGGAGCTGAGACCCCACCTGTCACCCCGCAGGACAATTCTTTTCAAACAAGTGGCAAGGAAAGAGGCAAGGCATGCTGAGTGTAAGGAGGCCACATCATCAGGAAGATTTGTTTAGACAAGGAGAGTCCTCCACATGTTTGGGTGGGTGCCAGGAAGAGCGACACTGAGAATACAGAACCAAAAAGAGATATTCAATAAAACAAATCTAGGGGAGGAGAAGATAAGCACCTTTGTCTGGGAGTGCAGGAACTTCTAGTGTAAAAATGCGCTGCAGTTCCACACTGTTTTATTTTTTGAGAACTAGCCTGGGAACCTTAGCCACGCCCTGCACCATTGTTACAGGAGGGGAATGTGTTTGCTTTTCAAACTAGAGAGTTGTAAGTGAATTCTTGGTATGCCATCAGCCCATAAATTCCATTGCCTATAAATCTGAGTTTCCTTGTTTAAGTATTGACTGAGCAGGATGAATTTGGGGGAAAACATTTCTCTCTCTACTCTCCTCTCCTCTTCCCTACCCTCCTTTTTCCCTCTCCTTCCCTAAATCCCTCCCATCCTCTCAGCCTTCTTCCTTTCCCTCACCCTCACTTCCCCCTCCTTTTTTCTTATTCTCCTCTTCTTTCTCTCTCATTTTCTTTTCCCTTTCCATTTCCTCCCTCCCTGTTACTTTTCTTCCCACCCACCACTAACATTTATATTTTATGATATAATCAGAGCAGGAAAAGCAGCCAAACACTTCTAAGTAAACAAGAAAATCAATCTTTCTTTCTCTTTCTCTTTCTCTCCATTCTTTTCTTATCCCCTCCCTCCCTACCTCCTTCCTTCTTTTCTCCCTCTAGCTCTCTTTCATTTATTTGCCTTTTTTCTACTCATATTGCCTCTTTCTTTGCGACAGTTTTTTTATGCCTATGTGGTAGAAATACTCTACATGGTTTTAATGCCCATTTGCAAGTTTCAAATGTTGTGTGCTCTTTGCATTCCTAACAATATCTAGAGCAGTCTCTGGCACAGAGGTATTTAAGGTATTGGTTTTCACTCCCCTCACAGTATTGATGCTTCAGGAAAACCAGTTAACCATTTCCTTTCTAGTGCATATTTGGTTCTAAGTAGGTTTTCATGCTGGTTCTCTGAAGATACTGCTGCTTTATAGTTATAATTAGCTGGAAAAATCCTAGAAGAGTCTGAATTTCACTTAGTAAGTTTGTGGTTATCATCTCTGGTATTTCCCCAAGTATTTCCTTTTCCTATCAGAGTAGAAAAATCACTGTTCTGTAACTTTATAGAATTTCCAAAATAGTTACTGAAGTTAGTTATTTTTAAAATTGTTTCCTCCAGAGTGCAATCGCTTTAACTGTTTCCTTATGAACCAGGTTTTAAAAGCCACGCACCTGCATCTTGTGTGTTGCAGATGTCCACAGTGAGTGGATATGAGTGTACTGTATGTGCAGTACCCAAACACTTTGGCATGGGATTGTTGTTCTCATAATGCAATTTAATCATTTGGGCTTTAAAAAAATATTGCGGGATCATAGATGTGATTAGGTTTTACCTAGCTTGTTAAATATTTAGCTTATTTCAGAAACGAGCATATCTACCAGATTCTATTTATATTGACCTAAATTACTGGAAATTCTGCGCGATAAAGAGTAGTAAAATACTCTGCTGAATATTTGTATGTTAGAGTGGTATCATTAGAAACAATACAATCTTCACGTGTATTTGTTAATACAGTGCTTAATGTCTTAGGATCCATTTTGTTAACTAACTGGAAACAAAGGCCTGCATTCATATTATTAGTAAGCCTGAACCTTTTAAATAGAACCTTTCTTTTCAAAGGCATTATTAAACTCATGTTATCAGGCAACATTCAACACTACCCACATTATAAATACAGCAGTAGACCAGTATGCATATATGCTTCACATTCATACTTTCATATTTTGCTTAAATCATTGGGAGACTTTTAGCAGTTATCTTTTTAGTTACATGTCATTGAATGTACAAAATAGAACTATATTGTTCTGTTCTTGCAAATTATTTGTCCTGTCTAAATCTCATTCTCCTTGTTTCTCCCTCCACTGTAGTCGTGAGATGGAGAATAAAGAAACTCTCAAGGGGTTGCACAAGATGGATGATCGCCCAGAAGAACGAATGATCAGGGAGAAACTGAAGGCTACCTGCATGCCAGCCTGGAAGCACGAGTGGCTGGAGAGGCGAAACAGAAGAGGCCCTGTGGTGAGTGGCTGTGGTCACCTGCTATAAGGAAGGAAGCATAGGAGGACATGGGAAATTAAGCATAAATAGATCCTCTTGTAAGCTTTTTGTTTTCATCTTCATTTTAAATGCAGTAGTTTTATCTGCTTGATATTCTAACCACTTGGAACAAAACATAGCTAAAACTATGCTCATTAAGCAACTTAAACTGTTCTAAACTGGTTGGTTGGGTGGAGACTTGCTTAAAGCAACACTGCCCTCTAATGTCAGTGTCTAAAATCCTTTGAATAATTTTATATTGTACTTAAAACTTGAAAAAGAAAGGCAATTTTTCAAATTTTATTTTCATGTTTTATCTCTAAGGTAGGATCCAAGGATCTTAATTCCAGAAATCTTCAGGAAACCAGAAAAAATGAAATAGCCATAGGTTTGAGATAGATTAAGAAGATGCCCAGGGTATGGGGAAAGAAAGTAGATTCCTAAACTAGGAAAGGCAGGCATACTTCATCTTTTGCGATGATTTTTCTCTTTTAAAGTTCAGACATACCTTAGAGATATAGGGGGTTCGGTTCCAGCCACCGCAGTAAAGCAAGTATTGCAATAAAGTGAGTCGTAATGTTTTTGCTGGTATAGAGTAAACAACACTACATCTATGAAGTACAATAAAACAATGTACAATAAAACTAGATATGCCTGTATATGACATCTACAAAATATGCTTCTTCATTCTTAAAAAGGAAGAAGATCTCAGTTGTGACAATGGCCCTGTACCAGTCTATCTCACAAGTTTTTGGTTGTTGTTTTGTTTGATCTTTATAAACAGAGATGGCAATTTAGGATTCATTAGGGTGTGTGTGGGGGGGGGAGGGGAGGTGGGTATTATGTTACTGAGCAAACCACTCATTTGATATTTGAAGCCCCTAAACTATACCATTGCCAAATGATTATCTAGCCCTATATTCATCCCATATGCCTGTTTAAGGTTTAAATTTAAATTAAACATGAATAAAAGTAAAGGTTGAGTTCCTCAGTCATACTGGCCACATGTCAAACGCTCATAGCCACATGTGGCCAGTGGCTTCTGTAACTCGGCAGTGCAATTACAGAACATGTCTATCATCTCCAAAAGTTCTATTAGACGTCTAGGACTGACTAGCCTCTTAAACATTCCAAAAATCCCTGAGATTCTGGACATCCATCATTGTTGAGCTGCAGTCTGTCTTGTACATTCTACCCATTGGTTCTAAGCCATGGAGCTAATTCAGAATATATCCATTTGTTCCTTTAGATACCACCTTTTTTAGCTGCTACATTACCCATGAGTCCTTTCCTTTCCAGCTGAGCTTCCACATTTCTTCCATTTATTGCTCATATGAAGTAGTATGGGGAGAATCCCTCACCATTTTAGTAATCATGTCAGAGGATGAAGATATTAAAGGTTCATGTTAGAAAAGGGAAAGTTCTATTGAAACATTTTATAGTAGGTGGCATATTTCTACCCAATTAATATAAACAACTTTTGAACAATTAAAGCCATCTGAAGTTGGAACGTGCTGCTTTCTGGAATTCCTTGAGCTGATAGAGCGTCTAAATCTTTTGAGAAAACCACAGAGCAGAAATCACAACTTTTTAAAAAGAAGCCCACTATTTATCCTTTAATACATATGAACTAAAAACATCTGGTTATCTAAGACCAGATTTTGTGTTTTCTCACTGTTCCCTTTCCAGCAAATACTTAATACCCTGTCTGTGTACAGGACGGGGGACAAGAGGGAAGATATGTGCGGAATAAGACAGATCTCACATAGTCCTTATGCTCATTATGCCACCCTCCATCTAATTTAGATTTCATATTATCCTTAAGAAACTTAGAGTCTACTTTGGAGGTCTGAGTTTGGCTGTTTTTATTATGTTTTGTGTAGGTTACTTCAAATCCTCCTTGAAACATGAGGGAGGTGTAAATATCTCCAACTGTGAAAATACAACTTATGAACAATAAATAAAAATAAAGGCATGAACTATCACAAAACAGTTTGTGATTAGTGCTAAATGTGTGGGGTGGGCAGAAGAGCAATAATGACTTAGCAAAGAGGAAGAATGTGAGGCTGGTCAAGTTAAGGGAGGTGTAAAAGGTAGGATTATATCTGAGCTTTATAAGATGGGCGCATTTTCACCAGGTGAAGGTACGCTGTCTGGGGCGCTGCAGGCTGGAGGTGTGGATTAGGAGGACCAGTGCGAGTGAAAGCCCACGAAGAGGACCTGGTGGGTGGGGTTGGTGGGTGGGGTTGGTGGGCAGAGCACCTGGCTAGGAGGACAGGAATAGTGGGAGAAAGGCCAGAAAAGTCTGCTGAGCTGAGTGTGCCCAGGCTACAGAGTTGAGCCTTTTGGTCATAGCTAGGTTGTCTGAAAGCCCTCATAGTTCAAAAATAACAGGTCTCAAACTACATTTTTACTTGAGAGCTTGGTCTTTAAACTTCTAGATTCTTTGGTATTTCTAAAATATATGTCTAAAGTGTCTATTGTAATATAACATTGCCAAGAAAAAAAAGCAAAATTATTAATCAGACTATCTGAGTACTTCACATTATACCCAGTATTGTTTTCAAGTCCTGCATTTTTTCAATACAAATGAAAAAGAGAACATCTACTTTAATCTAGTTGAATAAATTAACGGTTGAAGTTCTAAGTGCTTATTTTTCATGTTGTTTACTAACCTTTGATTGTTGATTTTGAATGTTAAGTGATTTAGGGCATATAATAACAGGTAACACCAAATTCTGAAATTATGTATGATAACATTTTAACTACTGTTGGAGCCTAAATGATAAATATGTATGGGTAAAATAGTCTTACATTTATGGCTTAAAGTAATACTAAATAAAATTGATATATTGTCCTATTTGTATAATGCATAATAAAACTCAGGGAGTTCATTTCTTAGCCTATTATGTTCAGATTTACTTTCTTATATTTTTAAGTAATAAAAATATTGGAATTTTAATTCAGGTGGTGAAACCAATCCCAATTAAAGGAGATGGATCTGAAATTAATAACTTGGCAGCTGAGTCCCAAGGAGAGGGCCCGGCGAGCACCGCGTCACCAGCTCCCAAAGGCCGGCGCAGTCCTTCCCCGGGCAGCTCCCCGTCAGGTCGAACAGTGAAATCAGAATCTCCAGGAGTAAGGAGAAAAAGAGTTTCCCCAGTGCCTGTAAGTTAATATTTTAACAAATACGTTAAGTTTCTACAATTCGTAGACTCACTTATAATGCAGAAAAGATTGGCTAGCCATCTGTTATAGCAGCAACTTTCAAAGTGTGTGTAGTCTACAGACCCTTGATTGGTGGGAGAGGGCAGGTCCTGAGACCCTTTCTGTGGATCCATTAGGTCCAAACTAATTTTGCAATAAAACTGAGATGTCATTTGCCTCTTTCACTGCACTGACATTTACAGTAGTGGGTAAAGCTGCTGGTACATTCACCTAAATTAAAGCTATGACCCTAGAAATTATATTCTTCACTCGGGTACTTGGCACACATTTTCCTTAAGATCAGTTAAATAAGTGAGACTCATATCAAGGAAAACAATTGAAAGTTTTTTTCACCAGGGGTAAAATTTGAGATTTAAAGCAAAAATCAGAATTTTGTAAACCTCGTTCCACCTAAGCTTGATAGCTTCCCAAAACTTAGACTTTTCTAATGGATCGGTGATAGTAGCAAATGGGATGTTTTTTGGGTGGTTTTTTTTACATACGGCACAATGAAGGGTGAACATTTGGAAGATCTGCATAAATTAGTGAACCAGTATTCTCCAAATGAGCAGTACATGAGGAAACAAAATCATTCTTTGGTAAACGATCCATTCAAAGTGTGTAACATACACAACCTGGATTTTAATATAACATGTGTAGGAAAAGTTTGTTGATGTGGTTTCAGATTCTAAATTTCAGCCTTAAGAAACCACTTCTTTGGTGTAGTATCAAAGAAGAATATTCATAATTATTTGAAAAGGCTATTAAAATACCTTTTCCAGCTACATGTATGTGTGAGGACAGATTTCTTCATGCACTTTAACCAAATCATCATATTACAGCATATTGAATGCAGAAGCACCAATGGGAATCCAGCTGTCTTCTATATTAGGTCAGCTATATTAAAACATCAAAGAGATTTGCAAAAAGATAGGTGCGAACTTTATGAGAGAGACTTCTAGTGGCAGAAATGCAAGTTAAAATTTAACTTTTTATTTAACCTTGAAGAGCAAATGAGTGAATGGAAAAATGATTGATAGTGACCACAAGGGGGAGATTTGGTTTTCCTCAGATCTGAGGTTGTAAAAGCATATAAATCCTTCAAAAAGGAAATTTTAAGTAAATTTTTTTACAGTGAAGCCAGAGTTACCCAGGAGTATTTATTGGCTTTATATTGACACACCTTTAAATTTGTTTTTTTTTAACTTAATATAAGAGCACTCATCACTTTATTAATAAGTTTATGAATCTGCAAATTGGGCAGGGCTCAGCAGGAATGGCTTGTGTCTGCTCTCCATGTCATCTGCTAAAGCTGAAATATCCAAGACTGCTGCTTCATTCACCTGTCCGGTGCTTCACCTGGGATGCTAGACAGTTGGGGGCTGGTGGCATCTCTTCCTCATAGCAAGGTAGTTGGGTTGTAACAAGAAATGTTTCAAGCTAGGAGACAACATGGAACAGATTCTCTCATGGCACTCAGAAGGAAGGAATTAGCCCTGCTAACACCTTGATCATGGACTTTGAGCCTCTCGAATTATGAGACAATAAATTTCTGTTAAGCCAAAACAAAAAACCAAAGTGTTTCAAGAGGGCAAGTCCCAACATAGCTCTTGTCAAACCATGACTTACATCATGTTTGCTAATGTCTTACTGCCCAGTGCCAATTACATGCCCAAATCCAGAATTGGTGTGGTAGGGACTACACAGGGTGTAAATACGAGGAGCTGTGGTTCATGGGGGCCATCAAAGTACAAGTCTATCACACGTACTGTATTTACAGAATTACATCTCCCCGCCCCCTCCCACCCACTTTGGGATACATGCTAGACAAAGTTACGCCCTCATTCTTTTTAACAGCTACATAACACTTCGTCATCTATATAAATCATAGTTTATTTAATAAACTACATACTAATGGACATTTATATTCCTTCTTAACCTTTAATTACTAAAAAACAATGGAAAAAAATATTTTTTATGCATACATCATTTTGCACATCTGTGAGCACATTGGATAGCCTAAACGTTTCGCAGCTCAAATAGCATGTGCATGTGTACTTATTTTCGTTTTTAGTGTTTTTTTTTTGTTTTTGTTTTTACTTTTAAGTAACTGCCTAGTAAAAACAATTATATTTCAATGGCTTTATTGAAATATAATTCACATATTATACAATTCACATGTTTAAATTATATAATCTGTTGATTTCTGATATATTCATAGAGTTGTACCCATCACTACAATAAATTTCAAAACATTTTCATCACCCAAAAAGAAATACCAGACCAATTAGCAGTCTTTCCCTACCCCAAGGCAACCACTGATCTACTGTCTGATTCCATATATAATTTGCCCATTCTGGACATTTCATATAAATGGAATCATGTAATATGTATGTCTTTTGTAATTGGCTTCTTTCACTTAGCATCATGTTTTCCAGGTTTAACCATGATATAACTTCTGTCAATATCCCATTCATTTTTAATTGTAGAATAATATACTATTATATGAAGATACACATTTTGTTTATAAATTCATCAGTTGACGGACATTTTGGGTTGTTTCCACTTTTTGACTGTTATGAATAAAGCTGCTGTGAACATTTGTGTACAAGTTTTTTTGTGGACATATCTATTCATTTCTCTTGGGTTTATACCTAGGAGCCGAATTGCTGGGTCATATGTTTTCCAAAGCATCTGCACCATTTTACATTCCCACCAGCACTTTATGAGGGTGTTCACTGCTTCATGTTGTTGCCAGTATTATCTTTATTCAGTTAAGCTTCAAAAAGAACTGTAATTTCCAATGGGCACTGATAGACTTAAGTTCTAGGGGAATCAGTGGAGTGGAGTGAGAGGGACATATATCACCCCCACCACAGGACCGTTTTTGTTAGCCTCCAGTGAGATGTCTTAATCTGGAAGAGTCCCTTGCTATTAGTTCTCTACATAGGATACCATGGGAGGAATTCCATGGCGTTATTTGTAAATTTCCAGTTGCAAAACAGCCTTTAGTAACACCTTAAGTGGAAGCCAGGAAATTGGATGTTTAAATTTTATCACTAGAAACAAGTCATTTTGTCTACTTATGAGATGAATTTTTATGCTTTTTATTTTGATTTACATAATACTTTTCAAAGAACTCAAATGTTTATAATTTATATTATCATATGGTTGTCTCTCTTGGCCAAAGATTTATCACTAGTTTTAGGGGTGACTGATTTGTAGACGTTTACTTGTGATGAGTATTTCAGACAAGAGCATTTGCAAAATACATTTTGTCCCATTATATATTGAGGCATTTTTTCAGAATATAAAATGCTGCGTGGCTGTCTGGTATGACTTTTTGGGGGTAATTGTTTTTTATCAAAAAGTAAGCAATTTTCCAAATAAAAAAACAAATGTTGTGAAGTTTCAGAGTGGGAGAATCACACCACCTCGAAGAGCCCCTTCACCAGATGGCTTCTCACCATATAGCCCTGAGGAAACAAACCGCCGTGTAAACAAAGTGATGCGGGCCAGACTGTACTTACTGCAGCAAATAGGACCCAACTCTTTCCTGATTGGAGGAGACAGTCCAGACAATAAATACCGGGTGTTTATTGGGCCTCAGGTAGGCTTTGTCACCATTTTATATTTTAGTAGCATCTGGTACTAACCCAAAATTACACATAATAACGTTCTTAAATTTAGATCAATTCTCTTTAGTAAACTAAAGTGAGTTTAAAATGTATTGGGGGGGCTAATAAATATTTTTAATGTATTTTATGAAGGTTTTTTACTATGGATTAATATACTTTAGAAAACAAATTTGATCTATTTAATAAATTCACCAAAAATCAGGTTAATTCATGGAGATAGCTCTAGATTTTTTTTTACACATCTTTACATAAGGGAAATGAAACAAATTAATAGAAATTTTAGTATAAACGTGGAAATATAAAATAAGTGATAGACTAAATGATTCTAATGGAACCACATGTTTTTATTTTTTTACTTTTTTAACTCTTTAGAACTGTAGCTGTGGGCGTGGAACATTTTGCATTCATCTGTTATTTGTTATGCTCCGGGTGTTTCAATTAGAACCTTCGGACCCAATGTTATGGAGAAAAACTTTAAAGAATTTTGAGGTAATTTTAAATGAATGCTTTAGAGTAAAATTGTCATGAAATTTTTATGGTATATTCCTAAAATTTTTCCATGAGCTCTTAGTTTAAATAAATAGTGGTCATTTTGAAGATGTGGGGGGGGGGGGGTCTATAAGAATTATTTGATGCTTACAAATAGTTCTCTTATAATCCATTGACTAGTTTTTTTCTTCTAGACTGAAAAACAAGTAAACACTGACCTGCAATAAAAATACTGTCCTTAGTAAGCTATATGTATTCTTAGTTTTAAAGCTTTTAAATGGGTTTTGTGAAAAACTTGAAATAAAAGATATAATTCAAACTCTAGAACTCTTTGTATACTATGGCACAGATATCATTGTTCCTGTCTTTTTTTCAATGTCAGGTTGAGAGTTTGTTCCAGAAATATCACAGTAGGCGCAGCTCGAGGATCAAAGCTCCGTCTCGTAACACCATCCAGAAGTTTGTTTCACGCATGTCCAATCCTCATACATTGTCATCATCTAGTACTTCTACGTCTAGCTCAGAAAACAGGTTAGTACTTTTTAAGGACTTAAAAGCATTAATCCAGTGTTATTTTTTATTTTAGTGGTAATTTTTTATATCTACTTGTTAATTTGCTCTAAATGATTTAACTATTGAACCTTGGCTTTCAAGTTAAAATTAAATGTAAAAAATATTAAAGGTCATCTGAGTGTGTGTGTGTACACACACACACACACACACACACACAGAGAGATAGTGTTGGAAAATGGCACCTTAAATATCAGAATATAATAAATGTCCATTTCACAAGAAACATGTGGCAGGTATAAAATAATAAGTGACTACTTTTTTTCAGTCATTTCTTTGCTTCAACCACCTAACATGTCTAATTCTGTTTTTACAACCTCATTAGGTAGGTTTTATCGCTGTTGTGCAGATAATGAAGCTGAGGCTGTATAAAGAATATGTAGTTCTTTTAAAAACGCAAGGGAAAGTGCTTTCCGCAAATCACTTTCAAATGTAGGATTTTTTAATTGTGTAGCATCACTGCTTCTTTCATAGATACATTCAGGGAATCCTCATTACAGGCCATTTCACCTGTGAAAACATAAGCATGCTCTTCTAAACAAATAGACTAATCAATTGTAATTAAAAAGATACAGTAGCTGTTAATCACAGTTGTTACTTAAAATCTGCAGTGCTTCTCAAGCTTTTCCATTGCCTAGTTGCTGATAAGAATGAACTCATAATCCTGAAAGATCTGAATGCAGCCCAAAATAACAGGTGTGACCTGTCAGAGGGCTAACAAACGTATGAAAGTTGTTCAGTCAACCTAATAACTAAGGAAATGCTCATTTGAAAAAATACCAGATTTATTTACAGACTTAGTGGACACTTTTGTAATGAGGCAGTTCAATTCTTGTAAGGATATGGTTCACTGTATGTAAAGTGGTATAGCCTTTCTGGAAAAAGTAGCCTTTTAAAATGTTTATATTCATCGATCCAGTAATTGTACTTTTTGTTTTTAAGAAGAAACTTTTAATCTGAGAAATGCATAAGACTTACATATATGGCTGTTCCTCACACTGTTACAGTGAAAACTTTAGAATTACTTAAATATCTAGCAAGTGAATGATTCAAGTATACTCATGTTATAAGTAGTACAGGCAGCCATTAAAATTATACTTTTGAAGAATATTGAATGCTGTGAAACAAAATCCAGGTTATAATACTATATGTCATACATGAACCCAGTTTTTATATATAAAACGTATTATAGGTGTATAAATATTGGAATGAGTAAAAACTGTAGTGGTTAACAGGTGGTATTATTCCAGGTGACTTTTTACACTGTAAATATTGGGTCTGTATCATAGCTGCCCTTGTAGCTGAAGTAGCCATAGACTGTATGTGAATGGGCATGATTGTGTTCCAGGAAAACTTTTCTCACAAAAGCTGGCCACAGGCTAGTTTGATCCCCTTGTAGTTTGCTAATCCCTGCTATCTTTTAAAACGATTTTCCTTCTGAAAAAATTGTGCTAAAAAGAAAATCTGTAATATCAAAAAAGTGGCTCAAAGTTGTTTCTAATGGTTTCTTAAAAAGTGAAAATAGGGCAACAACTCAATGTCCAACAATAAATGGATGCTTAAGTAGTTAGGATCAATTTAGTTTGTGGGATACTATGTTGCCATTAAAAATTATGTATATGAAGACTTTAATGACAAGTGGAATTTTTATGATAAAAAATTTTTAAGAATATGCACATGTATATAGATAAATGATCTGAGTAATGTTTACAAAATATGTACTTGGAAAAAAGCGCTGTATGGATTGTTTTGAAGTCAGAAAAGCATTTAAGTAGTAATAATGTTATACTTACAATTAGACTAAATAGTGAACCTTTATTTTTCCTCTACTTAAATCTTTTGAATAAGTTAATCTTGGTGTAATTATTTGAAAAGTTAGTTGACCTTGGATCATCTTTGCCACTAATATTTTTATTGTAATGTTTCCGGTAATTTTTGTCATTAATACATGCATATTTTGATAGCTTTTCCCCATTCTACATAGCTTCATAATTATGAAAAGAGATAAAGAGATGGGACAGATAATCGGGAGGGAGAGAGAGAGACCAGCAAGTGTGCCTTCACCTCAGGAATCACACATTGTGACTTTGCTGATCTGTTTGTAGAGCTTTCAGGAAAGTTTTTGGGGGAGCTGTTATTTTGCTGTCAGTCAGTCAGACCTGTTTTTCAGGAAATACAGCTTGAGATTGTAGAAGTGTAAGACTGGGCCCAGGGGAATGCCTGAGCTAGCGAAGGCTCTGGAATTTGTAGGGATAGGTAGGTTATGGGATAATCTTCTCAAATTAAAGCCTAATGATAGGTCTACCACAAACCGATTTTATAATCTTGGGCAACTCACTTAACATCCCAGAGCCTTGTCTTGGTGTTGCAGTGGAAATATTTTTATTGATATTTTAAAAGCTATTTATCACATCATGAAGGTTCAAACAAAAATTTATAAAACAGAAAATATAATCCCTCTCTTCAGTCTGAGCTGCACAGTTTTTTAGGTCATGGATATGTACATTTAGTATTTTAAGAAATAGTAACAAATTTGTATTAGCTATTAGTTATTTGGTTTATTATTGGTTTATTGGCTATTGGTTTATTTCAATTGCCTTTTTATCTTCTTTGTCCATTTTACAAGTGAATTATTAGTATTTTTCTTACTGATTTTTAAAAGCACTCTGTATATTGGGAATATTCATATATACAATTCAAATATACACATGAAGTTGCAGTTTTGCCATAAATTGAATCATTCTATACAAGTTAGAATTTTATCGTATTACCTGCTTTTTTCACCCTATAGTATATTGTGGCTATCTTTCTTTGTTATTATTTACAGATCTCTTTGATCCTTTTTAAAGCTTCATAGTGTCTGGGTGTACCATTTTTAAACCTCTTTTTGATGTTCATTTGGTTCATTTTGCTAAATAATACTAGTGAACATTTTCATACATACACCTTTATGTCTCTTTATTTCCTTATGACATATTCCTAGAAATCTAGTTGAAAGGTTGTATATGCATTAAAAATGTAACGTTTCTAAATTTGTTTCTGGGAAAGTTGGACCAGTTTATATACCCATCAAAGGTGTCCGAAATGGTCTGTCAAACTTAGGATGTAGAATAGATGAGATCTAAGGTCCCTTCCAGTACTTGAAATCTTGAAACTGTTGGCGTGTAGTATGTTTGTACATTCAAACCTTATAGCAGTACTTCATATATGGAATTGTATTCATAGCAAGGAAAAGTTAACTCATACCCACCATCTATAAATACACAGTGGTGCGAATCTGATTTAAAATTAAATATTAATAGGAGAAATAAACATTTCTCAAATAGGTATATATATATATAAAACATGCTCCTAAACAAGAATTTCTAATTCTTTCATGTTCTAAAGCCAAAATTACGTGTAACATATAGTATTAATTCTGTTATATTCTTTTGTTTTGTGTTTAACACTTTCATTTCTTCCTTACAGTATAAAAGATGAAGAGGAACAGATGTGTCCTATTTGCTTGTTGGGCATGCTTGATGAAGAAAGTCTTACAGTGTGCGAAGATGGCTGCAGGAACAAGCTGCACCACCACTGCATGTCAATTTGTATGTGGCTCTTTTTCTCCCTCTGCTTACTCAGCGTGGTTACTCATAAGCTAACCACAGTTAACCCTTGAACAACACGTGTTTGAACTATGCGAGTCACTTAAATGATATTTTTCAATAAATACAGTAAATGCATTTTGTCTTTCATGATGATTTTCTTAGTAACGTATTCGTTTCTCTAGCTTACTTTATTAGAATACAGTATAGTATATATAACATACAAAATATGTGTTAATCGACTGTTTACATTATCGGTGAGGCTTCTAGTCAACAGTAGACTATTAGTAGTTTGGGGAGTCAAAAGTTATACATGAATTTCCAACTGCAGAGTGGTTGTTCAAGGGTCAACTGTGTATTTAGGATTTTAACGTGGCTTTTGAGGAAATTGATGAGAGAAGAAAAGAAATATATCTAGGCCCTATGTGAAGATTTCATCAAATTGGAGTTTAGGATCTGTTAGGAGATGAGCTGTGTTAGCAAAGAAATGTAATAGAGTGTGATACCTATGGTAATGGAAGGAGTGCACAGAATTAGACACCTAATTCTGATCCGAAGGTATACATGGAGAGAAAGAGGTGGAAGAAGGCCTGTGCAGGGGTTATAGAGAAGGTAACATCAAAGCAAGGTTTGGAATAACATTGCCAGGTAATCAAGTGGGCAGATGACTTGAAAAGTAGTAAACAAAGTACATGTTATAACTAATAAAATAGCATTTGCAGAAGGTATGAGCATCAGAATAATTTAACCTGCTGTGTTTGCCTGCTTTTATAGGTAAATACTATGTCAGATTATTTTTTTGAGGTTCCTTCCATATAAATCCTGTACTAGCCATAATGAACAATTATTACATAAAATAAGGTTTTTTTTCTTGAATTTTCCAGGGGCAGAAGAATGTAGAAGAAATAAAGAACCTTTAATATGTCCCCTTTGTAGGTCTAAGTGGAGATCCCATGATTTCTACAGGTAATATTTTGAATTAATGACTTGGATATGTTTAATAAAAAATTAAAATGTTCTCAAAGTGTTACTTAAATCTGTTCATTATTTTTAGCAAGCTTTGTTTATTTTTCATTTAGTCACGAGTTGTCAAGCCCTGTGGATTCCCCTTCTTCCCTGAGAGCTGCACAGCAGCAAACTGTACAGCAGCAGCCTTTGGCTGGACCACAGCGAAGGAGCCAGGAGAGCAATTTTAACCTTACTCATTATGGAACTCAGCAGATTCCTCCTGCTTATAAAGATTTAGCTGAGCCATGGATTCAGGTAAGTAGTCTTTGTTCTTCATTTCTCAAAGAAACTTTATAGACCAATTAAAGTAGTTGTCTCCCCAGATGTTTATAATTTCAGAAAGTACTATTGCTTGCCTCCGCCATGAGGATCGCTTGCCTCTTATTCCATTGGAAAATTTAATTTTACCTTTGGTGTTACTATGCTGCTTATTTAAACTTCAAAAATTTAAACTTCAAATTTAAAAATTTAAACTTCAAATATTCTTTGTATTGTCATCTCCCATCTCTAAAAACATCTCTTTCTAAACTAACAGCCATAAAATGTTATCCAAAGATAGACAGTAGAACCCTTCAGTGCTAACTTGTTCGAATGTATAATGAATGGCATGCCTGCTAAGAATTTCTGTCATTTTTTTTATTTGTTGCCATTTAAACTCAGTTTCTCATTTTCTGCATCCCCATGGCATGTAATAGGGGCTTAATAATTGCTGAGTGGATGAATAAGAGAAAACATGGTGTTTACCTTATCTTAGTCATTTTTATTTGTAAGGACAATTTCCATTCCTTTACCCTCTCTTCTCATTAATGTTTTTCATCCCAGTAAATTGGTATTTTAATTGGTTGGTTGGTTTCTAATGATTTCCATTGTTGTTATATGCTTAATTAGTCCTTTTTTTAAAAAAATATAATCCAAAACCAATGTCTTCAGTAGACAGAAGCAGAGTAAAATATTTTTGATAATCTGTTAAATTCTGTTTAATACTCTTAAATTAGTAAACAGACACACTAACCCAATTAAGCTTGTATATCATTAGGATTTGTTTACTTTTTCATATTGTGTATTGCAGATTTTAATTCTCTTAGCATGTTAGCAGTCTATTATGAATTTAATAAAATTTGCAAGCTTAATAAATATATCTTACTTCCTTTATATAGTTCATTAATGGTCTTTAATGTAGGCCCTCACCTGCCCCTTCACAAGTCTTCAAGACAGCTCTCAACTTGATACTGAGCTGTTGGAGGCCGTTCTTTCAGCAGTGGTGTAGTTTGTTTTGCTTAAGCTTTAAGTTGGACTAGGCTCTGTATTCCTAGGTTTTTTATTATGTAAGACAGAATTAAGAGTTAGATAGTGGTATGCTATTTTAAAAGCATAGGAGTACAGAAATAAGTATACATAATAAGTTCACTATATTCTAGTTAATTTATTCTCCTTTACTATCACTTTATAACAAAACACATTAATATGTCATGATTTGTTTTCCCCCAAATTATGTCTATTCATCTCTAATATTTAGAAATTTTTCATGTGATAAGTTAGATATTAAATTTACTTTTAGCTAATTGGCCTGTAATGTCAAAACCATGCACCCTTTCCTTTCTTTAGGGATTCTGGCTTTGCAGGCATGGTAGGGACTGTAGTTACATGCATTTTAATTACAGGTACATCATTGTCCTTGTCTGGTTTGAACACAAGAATTTGTTTCTTTAGTCTTTTCTTTGGTTTTTCCACTCTATTAATTACAGTCCCACATATTTTATCTGGTATTTTTCTTTAATCATTTATAGAAGACAAAAATCAAGTAAAAGCCTTTGATTTACCACCATCATCTGCAGGAGAAATACTCTATGTATCTCTTGAATACGCCACTCCAGGGTCTTTCTTGATTTGGCTTTCTCGATCTTGCTTCAGCTTTTTCTCTGTAAACTACCTTAATACAAACACAAAGTTGGGGTTCTTCACTGATTTGTTTTGTTTTTGTGGTAAGCATAGGAATACAGAAATCAGCATATGTATATATGTATGTATAAAATATGTACACATACACAGAGGTTGCCAAAAAATGTATACACGTTTTAAGAAAGGAAAACTGTATTAAAATTGTAATACTCAATATATACCGATAACAAAAGATGAATACAAGTCACGTGTGACTTCTGCAATTACAAGAGGTGCTCAAAGTGGTTACCATCAGCGTCCAGACACTTCTGATTACGGCAAACTACTGCTTGAGCAACGTTGACCAAAGTGTCCACTTGTATACATTTTTTTGGCTCCCCCAGTATATATACACAAACATATATCCATCTAATTACTTAATGGAGGCCTGTTAATTTTAGTTGAGCTAATAAATGTTAAGGATTTTTTATAATTACCAGCGAACCTTGAATACAAAGTTCCTCTTTTGATTTTTAAGTGGCTGGACGTATTTGAAATTGTGTAGTATGGGAAAGGTTTAAGAAATGTTCAGTTTTCCTTTAGTAGCAAAAAAAATCATGCTTAATTCAAAACGTTTCACGGTAATTTTCTTCACATTGAATTAATTGTATTTGTTTGATTATAGGTATTTGGAATGGAACTCGTTGGCTGCTTATTTTCTAGAAACTGGAATGTAAGAGAGATGGCTCTCAGACGTCTTTCCCATGATGTTAGTGGGGCTCTGCTATTGGCAAATGGGGAGAGCACTGGAAACTCGGGGAGCAATGGTGGAAGCAGTTCAAGTGCTGGAGCTGCCAGTGGGCCTTCCCAGACCAGTATCTCAGGTGACGTGGTGGAGGCGTGCTGCAACGTGCTGTCAATGGTCTGTGCTGACCCTGTCTACAAAGTGTACGTTGCTGCTTTAGTAAGTAGCTTTATTCCATAACTGTAGCACTGCGGGTTGGTTGGTTGGTTTTTGGTAGTTTATAGAGAACAATTTTTAAGCCCCAGGAAAACTACTTTGCCTAATTTAATTTTGGAAAATCCAAATTTTATTTTTATTCCACAATCCCAGGAAATTGCAATTTTCCATTTAATCTCTTCATTTGGATTTCACTTCATCTGGATATTACTTATTAATCTGTTCAAGTTTTCTTGTACACTGTTTACTTTTCTCCCTTAAAGTAGCAGTGACTTGCTGTTGATATCTTTACATTTTCCTTACCTTACTTATGACCAAATTAAAAACTTTATGGGATAGCAAAATGATCAAAGTTGCTTTGATTTTTTTTTTAACTTGATATTAGTAGACATTAAAGAGAACTGGTTTTTAATAAATTTTGTTGGATGGAAATTCAGAAGTGTTTTCACAGAAGAGGGTTCCATGACAGATTATTACTGGGTTGTTTTTCTAGTTTAACCTGTTAGAAGTTGTCTTTCCTGAGTGGAATGGAATGAAGAGGCTGTTCTTGTTGGTAACCTGGAGGCTAATTTGACTTTCTTCATCTCCATATATATGTGTATATCTTTAGAACAGGGTCTCTCAACCGTAGCACTATTGAGCCAAATAATGATTCACTGGGGGCAGAGGTGCTGTCCTGTGCGTAATAGGGCGTTCAGCAGTATCCCTGGCCTCTACCCACTAGGTACCAGTAGCAGCCCCCCTCTCCAGCCCTCAGTCATGACAACCAAGAATGTCTCCAGGCATTGCTGAATGGTCTCTGAGGGTCAGAATCACCCCCAGTTCAGAACCACTGCTTTAGAATAATGCTTATGTAGTCTGGTTTTCAAACTCATTAATTTCTCTGCTTTCACTTTCAGTCTTTTTCTAATCCGTCCTGTGACAGCTATACCTGAGAGGTAGTGTAGTATGATGATTATGAACATGAATTTGGAATCAGAATTGAGTGACCTTAAAATTTATCATCCAAACTGGGATACTTGAATAATCTGCTAGTTAAATTGGGACTAGCCCAGACAATCTGGACATATGGTCAAGATTATAGAGACCTTGATACAAATTCTGGTTCTTCCCGTTTGCTAGCAGTGTGACTTTAGGACTCTTCAATTTCGGCTTTTTCACCTATAAAATGATGAAAATGTTTACCTTTTGGGTTTGAAATAGAAACGTTTATCCAAAATATCTAGTACTATGTAAGAATATCGAATATATACCAGCCACCACTATTCCTTAAACACCACTTTGATTATTCCCCAGCTCAGAAACTTTTAGAGGTTACTGTTGTTTCAGCAGCATTTCCTGAAGCACGTTCTGTGAAGTTTGGCAGGATTATGAAAAGTTCCCTGAAGAAAGAGTTCTAGGTTCACTTAAAATTGATGAACACTGAATTACATGAGTTTAAATGGATCTGTTCACTGAAAGGCCTCTAGGAACCTCCAATAAGCTAATGTACATTGGGAACCTATAAGATTAAGGAGTAGCATGCATTATTTTCCAAATTTATCTTACCATAGTCTTTTTTTTCATGTAGCATGTTGAGGGACCAGCATACTATAGAATAGTATAAAGACCAGCATATTGTAGAATAAAAATGTTCTTGGCCCAACTTTTTACCTTTTACTATTTCCAACACAAACCTTCAGACATACTCAACTGCTCAATGCCTTACTGTCTGGTTGTCTCTTCTTAAGTTCAGATGATTTCCCAACTAGTTTGTGAGCTCCTAGAGTACAAGGACTCTGTGAATGATACTATATTCTGATTCTGCTAGAGTTATTTAATGTTCCAGGCACAGTGGAAGAAGAAATGGTTTCTGCCCTTAGAACTCTGCCATTCCTTTTTTCCCTTCCCCATATAGAATTTTCTACTGCACCATTTGAGAGTTTTCGCAAGCATCGTGATACTTCACCTCAAATAATTTAGAATGTATCTCTTAGGGAAAAATATGTTCTACCATATAACCACAATGCAATCAGCCAGACTTGAGAAATTTAGCATTGATAATAATACTGTTCTGTATTATAAAGTCCATATTCAGATATCCCTAATTGTCCCAAATGTCCTTTACACCTAAAGTGCAGATTTTTAGATTTCACCAGTTTTTCCATTAATGTCTTTTTTCTGTTTTAGGGTCCAATCCAGGATCTCACATTGCATTTAGTTATCGTGCCCTCGTAATCTCTTACTATCTGTGATAATTCCTCAATCTTTCCTTGGCTTTCATAGACCTTGACACTTTTGGAAGTGTACCGGCCAGTTATTTTGAAGAATGCCCCTGATATTTTCTCATGATTAGATTGAGTTTATGCATTTTTTGCAAGAGTACCAGAGGTGATGTGCCCTTTTTAGTGCAGTGCTTCCTGTCAGGGAGCACGTGGTGTCGGTGTGTCTTCTTATTGGTGATGTCACCTTCATCACTTGGTTGAGGTGATAGCTACGGGGTTTCTTGTTGTAAAACTAGTAAGTCTCTTGGAGGAGATACTTTGAGACTATATAAATATCCTGTTGTTTTCAAAACTTTGCCCACTTTCTTTAGCAGTTATCAGTGGTCTTGCCAACAACAAATTATTACTGTGGTGTTCTAATGGTGATTTTCTGTTTCCCTCTTTCATTCTACATTAATTGGAATTCTTCTATAAAGAAGAGCTGTCTCTTAACACCCATTTATGTCTTTATTCATTTTTTCATTTATGTCAATATAGAGACTCAGGTATTTATATTATTTGGTGAATTATCCAGTTATCATTTATTTTGTTGCTCAAATTATTCCTGCATTGGCCATTGGGAGCTCTATCAGGTTGCTTCCTGTTCTCACTTTCTTTTTAAACAATTTTTTAAGCTTTCATTTTGAAACTAATTCGGACTTTTAAAAATTGCAGACAAAGCTCAAAGAATTCCTTTCTATCCCATCTATTTATTTATTTAATTATTTATTTGTATCACCGATTTTAATTTTATTTATGGGTTATAATCTAGTCCTATCATTTATTTTGTTTCTCAAATTGTCTGAGATTAGCTTATTGTCTCTGATGCTTTTTAAATGTAGTTAAACTGACCTTCAGTTTTATTCCCCCCCACCCCACCTCACCCCAGAAAACGTTAAGAGCCATGCTAGTATATACTCCTTGCCACAGTCTGGCAGAAAGAATCAAACTGCAGAGACTTCTCCGGCCAGTGGTAGACACCATCCTAGTCAAGTGCGCAGACGCCAATAGGTAAGGCTCTACTGATGAACTGCTTCAAACTTCTTGTGTTAAAAGCCTAGCACCTAGTCAGCATTTGATCCATGTTAAATGAGGCTTTGAATATTGTTTTATAATGTGAGATTTGAAATTAAAATGTAACACGTAAAGCTCTTAAGGGCTAGGAAGAACTAATGACAACAACTAAAACCAGGCTAACTGCATAGACCTCCACATTATTGTACTGTGATTGATTCCCTTTTATTGTAAATATTTTTAATCTGAAGTCCAGTTGATAAGAACAATAGCCAATATATGTATATGTATAATTTCATTTTAGAGAATGAGTTGCACACAATAGGAACCAATAAAATCATTACACCTGCTTTGCCTTATTATCAGGACCAAAAAAACCCACTTCACTATATTCTGTGTAATGGAATTTTGCTCTAATTATGACAGTTTGTCAAATAACAACCAAAAATTTCCATATATCCCTGCCACATCCTTAAAAATTTACAAAGAGCAAGAGTAACCCTACTTGAAGGGGTTAGATATAAAGTAAAGAAGTGAGGTATGGTGATAGTAAAAAATGAGTGCAAACTATGCTTTTATTAGACCACTAGCTCTTTTTATTTTCCCTTTCCATAAAGTGGGAGAAAAGGTCACTTTTGATGTAATAAGCATAGGTATAGTAAACAGTTGTTTGGAAGTTTTCATCTCCATGTCCTAGCAAATCTCAGGTGGTAAGAAGCTTTAAATATCCCTTGTTTTGCCTCTGCCATTACACCTGTTTGGAGGTCCCTCAGTCCAACATTTGTCTTCCTCCCTAAGTCACATGATGAAGTTTGTAGAAGGTCTCAAAACTTTGGTACTTAGCTTTGACTTATTTCTCATCTCATGAAGTCTTATCTTTTTTGCCTCCATTGTTTTCTCTCTACAAGCCTACAGATTGAAAGTATTAGAGGTTTTCTTGTATCTTAGAACTATAATATCTGGAAAACATTAGGCAGATTAACAATTTGCAAAATGCATTGAAAAAAATCACATTTTTCATTATTAGAATAGGTATTTTTCTGAGAACTTCAGTGCTTTTGTGGCATTTATTGCGTTTTCTGCTTTCTGTTACTTTAATGAACATCATTAGAAATATTATAAAGATATTTTTATGATATTTGGAACTGACTCTGGGTATATAAGAGAATATAAAGGTTTGGGGTGGGAAGGTTTTATTTTTAATTCAAAAGATTCTTAGTGAAAATTCAGAAATCAAAATGTCTTAGTCTTCTTTCATTTTTATTTTAACAAGATGTGATAATGAAAATAAGCCTTTTATTTTATCTGGTTTGATAGTTAAATTAATACTTGCTGTCCAAGAGCCAGTTGTGAAGATTCTGTGCTTAACATAGAGGATAAGATAAAATTTATGAAACTAGACCTAACAATGAATATTATTTATAACGACACTGTTAATGTGATTTCAGTGGTAGACAAGCAAACGCTCCTGAAAACATTTTTCCCCAACTTTTCACAAGGCATTACATTACTGCTCTTTGTTTAATGTGTCCAAGGTTGAGTCTGATGTTGCTTGGTTTTATTTTTAGTCGTACAAGTCAGCTGTCTATATCAACACTATTGGAATTGTGCAAAGGCCAAGCGGGAGAATTGGCGGTTGGCAGAGAAATACTCAAAGCTGGTAATAACTTTTCACTGAAAATTAACACAGCATGTTTTATTATTTTCCTTAGCACTGGTCTCATAAATCTCTGATATAGGGAAGTTACAGGATTTGAAGTACTTTTGTAAATTGATTCAGTTAGCTGTAACATTAGAAATAGAATATGAGTCTGAGGGGAATTCTTAAAATTAATGTAATTCAGAAGATTTTTCTTGGCCTTACGCCATTTGATGTTTTGTTTTAGATTTTAATATCACTATTTTTTAGTTATTTAATTTTACTTTCCTTTTTATAGGATCCATTGGTATTGGTGGTGTTGATTATGTCTTAAGTTGTATTCTTGGAAACCAAACTGAATCAAACAACTGGCAAGAACTGCTGGGCCGCCTCTGTCTCGTAGATAGACTGCTGTTGGAATTTCCTGCTGAGTTTTACCCTCATATTGTCAGTACTGATGTTTCACAAGCTGAGCCTGTTGAAGTCAGGTAACTTTTCTTCTAAAAATATATAACATTCCTCTACCTACCTACCCCATGCCACACCCCAGCTGCCAAGAACACATTTTAGATTCATGAAAGACTACAAAATTACAGAGTATATGTCGATTATTAATACTTTAATACTTGATTGACATAAAAACCTGAAGTCTAGGCTAATTAAAAATATATAGACCTTTGTACTGAAATTATTTTTGTTTTGAAATTTATAAGCTATAAATTAGTACCATCTTCTTTTTATTTGTATATACTTTGTAGTATTAGTAATTTTAACTTGTCTAGTAATTGAATGTTTTTTTTCTTTCAGGTATAAGAAGCTGCTGTCCCTCTTAACCTTTGCTTTGCAGTCCATTGATAATTCCCACTCAATGGTTGGTAAACTCTCCCGAAGGATATATTTGAGTTCTGCGAGAATGGTTACTGCTGTACCCCATGTATTTTCAAAACTGTTAGAAATGCTGAATGTTTCCAGTTCCACTCATTTTACCAGGATGCGTCGTCGTTTGATGGCTATTGCAGATGAGGTGGAAATTGCTGAGGCCATCCAGCTGGGCATAGAAGACACTTTGGATGGTCGACATGACAGCTTTTTGCAGGCATCTGTCCCTACCAGCTATCCAGAAACCATAGAGAACAGTTCCCTTGAGTGCACAGACCATTTAGCAAAAAATGGAAAAGGATTGTGTGCTACAAAATTGAGTGCCAGTTCAGAGGACATTTCTGACAGACTGGCCAGCATTTCGGTAGGACTTTCTAGTTCAACAACGATGGAGCAGCCAAAGCCAATGGTTCAAACAAAAGGCAGACCCCACAGTCAGTGTTTGAACTCCTCTCCTTTATCTCATCATTCCCAGTTAATGTTCCCAGCCTTGTCAGCCCCTTCTTCATCTGCCCCACCTGTACCAGCGGGCACCGCAACAGATGTCTCTAAGCATAGACCTCAGGGATTCACTCCCTGCAAAATACCATCTGCATCTCCTCAAACACAGCGCAAGTTTTCTCTACAGTTCCAGAGAAACTGTTCCGAAAACAAAGACTCAGATAAACTTTCCCCAATCTTTACTCAGTCAAGACCTCTGCCCTCCAGTAATATACACAGGCCAAAGCCGTCTCGACCTACCCCAGGTAATACAAGTAAACAGGGAGATGCCTCAAAAACTGGCATGACCCTTGATCTGAGCAGTGCTTCCAAAGGTGATGACAGCTTTGGCAGTAGCAGCAGCAGCAGCGCTGTTATACCTAGTGACGAGACAGTGTTCACCCCAGTAGAAGAGAAATGCAGATTAGATGTCAACACAGAGCTCAACTCCAGTATTGAGGACCTTCTTGAAGCGTCTATGCCTTCAAGTGACACAACAGTCACTTTTAAATCAGAAGTTGCTGTCCTCTCTCCTGAAAAGGATGAAAATGATGATACCTACAAAGATGATGTGAATCATAATCAAAAGTGCAAAGAAAAAATGGAAGCTGAAGAAGAAGAAGCTTTAGCAATTGCCATGGCAATGTCAGCGTCTCAGGATGCCCTCCCCGCAGTTCCTCAGCTACAGGTTGAAAATGGAGAAGATATCATCATCATTCAACAGGATGTAAGTATAGAGTCTTTAAGTGGTGCCAGAATTTCCGTGGACCATACTAAAATAAATTTAATTCAGAAACACTGCTTTTAACACGAATTAATCGTTAGAAGCAGGTTTTTCACATAGAACACATAATGTTTGTATCATTGTTTGAACAGAAATACTCCTTGCCTATTTCAAAGGCATTTCTGGGCCATACTATAATGGTGATCACTTTGCATCTGATACTAGTTACCAACACTGTACATTCATAAGTCAAGTTTGTAGGTGGTTTGGGAGCCAGACTGAACAAGAGTAGTATTTTGCCAGGCTATTTTCACAAACTCTTAACTCTTTTAACTTAACAGTAAAAAGATTGCTTTCATTTAATATGTAGACACCAGAGACTCTACCAGGACATACCAAAGCAAAACAACCTTATAGAGAAGACACTGAATGGCTGAAAGGTCAACAAATAGGCCTTGGAGCATTTTCTTCCTGTTACCAGGCTCAAGATGTTGGAACGGGAACTCTAATGGCTGTTAAACAGGTAAGTATCTACTGAGCATATAAATGATCAAATTTATAAAAATGAAACATGAGCAAATAAAGAGTCAAGGGTATGTCCCTGTACGTATATACTTTAGTTCTTTAAGTTTTCAGAAACCTAAATTTCAAAGTAGATGTTCCCAAAGCATCAAAAGCATCATGAATCCTATTTAAAAGTTGAAGCATGGTTAAGATGCAACATCAAGAAGGGCCTTATTTATATAGGTTTTGTGTTTTGTTTGTGCTTTTTATAGCTAGTAAGAGGTATGGTTTCCTATTCCTTTCAGCAATGTTGCTGGTGCAACTGTCACGTTGGGATTTCTGTGGTTTACTTTTTATAATGAGCATGCTTATCATAGGAAAATGATAAAGCTTTCATTTTTAAATCATGTTGGTTCTTCTGTCATGATTGGGCTTTTCTCATTTTTTTTACTCTGCAGACAGTTTTGGAGGATTGGCTATGTTCCAGTTTTTTGTCATTTTCCTGGTATTTCACTGCTTCTTAAGCTAGAATCTTATCAAAACAACTTTGACAAGGTTTTTTGTAAAGTATCTGCATTGCGTCCATCAGCATAAATGCCGTCTGCTGTTAATACATAAGCTAATTCGGGTTTGTCTGTTGTAGATCACATTGTTAGTCAAAGCTGTAAACAGAAACGCCTTAGAATGCAAAAACTTTGTAAACATGTTAATTGAAACAGGTGACATATGTCAGAAATACATCATCTGAGCAAGAAGAAGTAGTGGAAGCATTAAGAGAAGAAATAAGAATGATGAGCCATCTGAATCATCCCAACATTATTAGGATGTTGGGAGCCACATGTGAGAAGAGCAATTATAATCTCTTCATCGAATGGATGGCAGGTATGTTCATGTTTTAAATTACAAAATTAAATACATGGATTTAACTTTCTGCTTGATATTAAATTTAGGAAAAACATTTTAATGGACACTTATTTTTATTAAATAGTTTGGGTTCCTAAAAGCAAAATCATCCCTAACATAGTAGGATGAACTGTAAATACTTTGTCTTTTGTTTAAATATAAACATTCATTACCTCTACCTTTTAAACTTTTTCAGTGGTTCTTTTAAAATGATTGTGTAGCATGGTTTTATAGGAATCATTTCTTTTTAAATCTGCTATGTATATTTTTCCAGGTGGCCATCAATTAATTGGACAAGTTTAAGATATGTTTTAAGATGACAATATAAAACTAAAATTAATTAAGATATAACTTGAAAATTTTCTTTTTTTTTAGTAAACTAACACTGAAGCATAGAGGTAGTAAACTAGCACTGAAGTGGTAGTAAACTACCACCGAAGCATAAAGTTGAACTATTTTGTCATCTACTTGAATAAAGACAGCATTTTATTTTGTATTATGCAGTATATACAGTAAAATAAATGACTTAGGGTGTAATGAATAGGTTGGTATTTGGTTTAACTTCTTATACTTTTTGTGTTTGAAAACTGTATTTCTAGTTACAAGTTGTTTAAGTGAAGCACAGTTGACATATGATACTACATTCGTTTCAGATGTACAGCGTAGTGATTCAACATTTATATACCTTACAATGTGATCACCACACTGTTTAATAACCATCTATCACCATACAGTTAAGATATTGTTGACTGTTTTCCCTATGCTACACGTTATGTCCCTTGGACTTACTTAACTAGAAGTTTGTACCTCTTACTGCCCTTCACGTTTTTCACACATCCTCTGACCCCGTTTTCTCTCTGGGCAAGCATCAGTTCTATGTACCTGTGAGTCTGTTTCTGTTTTTTTGTTGTTGTTGTTGTTCATTTGTTTTGTGTTTTTTAGATTCTACATGTTAAGTGAAATCATATAGTAGTTGTCTTTCTCTGACTTATTTCACTTAGAATAATACTCTCTGGGTCCATCCACATTGTTGCAAGTGGTAAAATTTCATTCTTTTTATGGCTGAGTAATAGTCCATTATAGGGGTGTGTGTGATATGGTGTGTGTGTTTTTATGTGCTTATATATATACACACACACACATCTATCCATTCATCTGTCGTTGGACACCTAGGTTGCTTCCATATCTTGACTATTGTAAATAATGCTGCAGTGCAGCATTTGTGCTTGTATCTTTTCAAATTAGTGTTTTCATTTTCTGCCCATATTTTAACAGGATTGTTAGATTTTTATATATTGTAACAGTTCCTTATATATATTGGATATGAACCTCTTATCAGACATATCATTTGTGAATATCTTCTCACATTCAGCAGTCTTTTCATTTTGTTGATGGTTTCCTTCACTGTGCCAACAGTGAATGTTTTATATGATGTAGTACCATTTATTTTTGCTTTTGTTACCCTTTCCTGAGGAGACATTTCCAAAAAGATATTGCTAAGACTTATGTCAAAGAGTTTATGCCTATGTTCTCTTCTGGGAGTCTTACGTTTACATATTTAATCTATTTTGAATCTCTTTTTGTATATGGTGTAAGAGAGTGGTCCAGCTTCATTTTTTGCATATATCTGTCCAGTTTTCCTAACACCATTTTTATTGAAGAGACTCTTTTCCCCAATGTGTATTCCTGCCACCTTTGTGGTAATTGATCATAGAAGGGAGGGTTAATTTCTGGGCTTTCTATTCTGTTCCACTGATGTATATGTCAGTTTTTATGCCAATACCATACTGTTTTGATTATTAATAGCTTTATAGTATCTTTCTCAAGATTGCTTTGGCTATTCAGTCTTTTGTGGTTCCATAAATTTTAGTATTACTTTTTTCTAATTCTGAGAATGCCATTGGAATTTTGGTAGGAATTTCATTTAGTCTGTATATTGTTTTGGGTAGTATGGACATTTTAACAATATTAATCCTTTCAACCCATGAATATGGTACATTTTTCCAGTTATGTGTCCTCTTCTTTCTTCAATGTCTTAGTTTTCTGAGTACAGGTCTTTCACCTTCTTGGTTAAAGTTATTCCTAGGTATTTTATTCTTTTTGATGCGATTCTAAATGGGATTGTTCTTATCATGTCTCAAGGAATTCTTTTATTTCCTCTGATTTCTTCATTAACCTATTGATTGTTTAGTAGCATACTGTTTAGACTCCACGTGTTTTTTTCAGTTTTTTCTTGTAATTGATATCTAATTTCATACTGCTGTGGTCAGAAAAGATGCTTGAAGTGATTTTAGTCTTCTTACAATTTATTGAGACTTGTTTTATGGCCTAATATGTGTTCTATCCTGGAAAATGTTCCATGTGGACTTGAAAAGAATGTATATATTCTGTGCCTTTTGAGTGAAATGCTTTTAAAAATATCAATTAAATCCATCTGGTCTAATATGTCATTTAAGGCCAGTGTTTCCTTGTTGATTTTTTGTTAAGATGATCTATCCATTGATGTAAGGGGGTTTTTAAAGTCTTCTACAACTGTTGTATTACTGTCAATCTCTCTCTTTATGTCTACTAATGTATTTAAGTATTTCTATGTTGGGTGTGTTATATCCTTTTCTTGGATTGATCCTTTTATAATTATGTGTAATGTCCTTTATCTCATTAGTCTTTGTTTTAAAGTCTATTTTGTCTGATACAAGTATTGCTAATCCAGCTTTCTTTTCATTTCCACTTGATGAAATATCTTTTTCCATCCCTTCACTTTCTGTGTATGTCTTTATATCTGAAGTGAATCTATTGTAGGCAGCATATAAATAAATGGGTCTTGTTTTTTAATCCATTAAGCCACGCTGTGTCTTTTCATTGAAGCATTTATTTAAATTTAAAGTAATTATTAATAGGTATGTACTTAATAACATTTTATTGTTTTCTGGTTGTTTTTGTAGTTCTGCTCTGATTTTTATTTTCTTGTTCTCTTGTGTATTAATGATTTCCTTTAGTGTTATGTTTGGATTCCTTTCCCTTTATTTTTTTGTGTATTACATGTTTTGGTCTGTGATTGCTTTAAGCTTCATGTATATCAAACTATGTTTATAGCAGTTTATTTTAATTTGCTCGTCACTGAAGTTCGATTGCACTTGAAAAGCACTACGTCTTTACTCCTCTCCCCCGTGTTTTATGTTGTTGACACCTTGTTTTCTCTGTGTATCTTAATTATTGTAGATACCCATGATTTTACTACTTTTGTCTTTTAAACTTCATTTTAGCCTTGTAATCGGTGACCCACTACTTTATTAAACATTTGCCTTCACCAGTAAGCTTTTTTGTTTCCTATATTTTCTTATTTTCAGTTTTGGCTTTTTCTTTTCTGCTTGAAGAAGTCCTTTTAGGTGGTGAACTTCTTTAGCTTTTGCTTGTTTGAGAAACTTTATGTCTCACCTTCGAGTCTGAATGATAACCTTGCTGGGTATTCTTGGGTATTGCCTTTTCCTTTTCATCACTTTTGATATATTGTACCATTCCCTCTGGCTTCCCAAATTCCTGCTGAAAAATCAGCTAATAGCATGATGAGAGCTCCCTTATACATAACTAGCTGCTTTTCTCTTTCTGCTTTTAAGATTCTTTCTTTAACTTTTGGCATTTTAATTATGATATGTTTTGGTGAGGGCCTCTTTGGGTTCATCTTGCTTAGTATTTCCTGTGCTTCATGGACTTAGATGTCTGTTTCCTTCATCAGGATAGGGAAGTTGTCAGTCATTATTTCTTCAAATAGATTTTCTGTCCCTTTCTCTTCTCCTTCTGGAACGCCTGTCAGTATGCTTGATGTTGTCCCAGAGGTCCCTTAAACTATCCTCATTAAAAAATTGTTTTTTTCCTTTTGCTGTTTTGGTTGGGTGATTTACATTACCTTGTATTCCAGATCACTGATTCATCTAATCTACTGTTGATTCCCTTTAGCATAGTTTACATTTCAGTTATTGTATTCCTTAGTTCTGATTGGGTCATCCATTTCTTCTCCCAAGTTCATTGAGCATCTTTATAACAATTGCTTTGAACTCCTTTATCTGGTAGAATGCTTATCTGTTTCATTTAGTTCTCTTTCTGGGGTTTTGTGCTTTCATTTGGAAGATATTCCTCTGTCTCCTCATTTTGCCTATCTCCCTCTGTATTAGGTAGATGAGCTACATCTCCCAGTCTTGTAAGAGTGGTCTTATGTAGAAGGTCTCTTGTGGGACCCAGTGGCAGAATCCCCCTTCAGACACCAGAGCCAGGTACTGCAAGGGTGTCCCCTGTGTGAATCGAATGTGCCCTCCTGTTGTAGTTGGGCCATGATTGCTGCAGGCATGCCAATGAACGGGGTTTACCCTCAGGTTAACTGCCTGTTCCCATAATATGGGGGCTCATCCTCCTGGTGCAGTTCCCCTCAGGGCAACCTTCATGGCTGTGATATCCCTCCCACTTGTGAATCACCGCATTGGGGGTATGGGTCCTAACCAGACCATGTCTCCTCCCCTTCTACATTACAATGTGTCATCTTCTTTATATCCTTGGGTGTAGGAATTAGATTTAGCTAGTCTTAAGGTCATTCACAGGAATGGTTGCTCTATGTTAAGTTGCAGTTTTGGTGTGCCTATGGGAGGAGGTGAGTTCAGGATCTACCTACTCCGCCATCCTGACCTCTACTTCTACAGATCAGTTCTTTAGTACATTCTCTGATGTTAGTTATAGCTGGATTGATTGTTATATTTAAGTTGATAATTGTAAAAACTTTTAAATGAGTCTCATTGAGTTTGTGACTTGTCCCAGGTCAGAGCTAGTAAATGGGATATGAACCTAACTCTGTGTCTTCTGGCTTCTCCCATTCTCTTTACCTTCTGCTAAATAATATATTTGCACTGTTTACTTAAGTCAGTAAGAAAGGCATTTTGTATCCCTTCGTCAAAAAGACAGAGGTGAATTGTACATTTCAGAAATAGTTCCATACAAAATTGTTAACTTTCAAAGCTTTATGAAATACTGACCTTCCAGAAAACTAGTTCATGAGCATGAAAATGTCTCCCTAATTGATAGGTTTTGATTATTGAAATGTGTTGGTTTTTAAATTCGTTTCACTTCTGATACAAGTATAAATTGAATATTTCAAATGTGAATGTGAGCTCATGACAGTGCAACCTTATATAAATGAACAAAGAGGAATAAATAATTTTAATTCTGACTTAAGTTTATGATAATTATTACTGTTTGTCTCTTAGGGGGATCTGTAGCTCATTTGCTCAGTAAATATGGAGCCTTCAAGGAATCAGTAGTTGTTAACTATACTGAACAATTACTTCGTGGCCTTTCGTACCTCCATGAAAACCAGATCATTCACAGAGATGTCAAAGGTAGGAATTCTGTTAATTATTATTTACTAGCAATAAGTACAAAACAAATGTAATTTTAAAACTTGGACCTTTGTTGATAGTTTCTAACTTGAAATTAGTTATGGAATTGTTCCTCCTGAGTAACTCAAATCGCTAGAATTACTAGAAGTGAAGGAACCTTCCGGGTCACATTATCTGACTTCCTGAGAGGGGCTGAGACTTGCCACAGTCCTACTTACTACCAGTTGATGGCAAAACAAGTGTAGAATCCAGGTCTCCAATTCCCTGTCTTGGTCTCATCCTGCACTGTCTCCTCAAAAGTTCCTGTTCCCGGTTTTATTTAGATTAATTGGGATATTATAAACTCCTTTTAAGAAAAATCTTTTGCAGTTCAGTTAAGTAAGTGCACCTTTGTCTTTCTTCAGCTGATATTTGACATAGTGTATGTAAGTAGTATTTTATATTCAGCTGCAATTATGAAATCATAGTAGTTTGAATTCCTCTCGGTCAGTGTGTTTCAGCAGAACTTTGTCTTAAAATGTAAACCACACTAAAACATGAACTTTGAAGAAAGATTTTTGTTGGGAATCATTATAAAGATTTTCAACACATTTAAAGTTTCACTAAATCTCTGCCTTCATGTCCTTATGCCTTGATACTTTGTCAGATTTTCTCTCTGAGGCTTTGGATTTTATTTAGTATACACTGTAGAGACCTGTGTGCTTTTAGCAATAATGAAATAAATTGGGAGGGAGAGTAGCTTTGTATGAACCTCTGACATGTGGTCCACTTCTTTTATCATTTGTTAGCCTATGTCATTAGTAGTTATTTTACTGAGTTTTTAATCTGTCATTTTATTTGTAACATGAGGTCATTTGCTGTTTTTGTTGACAGGTGCCAATTTGCTAATTGACAGCACAGGTCAGAGACTGAGAATTGCAGATTTCGGAGCTGCAGCCAGATTGGCATCAAAAGGAACTGGTGCAGGAGAGTTTCAGGGACAGTTATTGGGGACAATTGCATTTATGGCACCTGAGGTGAGAAGCAGCTTTGAGTGTGATGAAAGAAAACATTTTGGAGTTCTGTGTGACCAAATTATTTTGCAGTGTTATCCAGTATATGCTTAACCAATTAGAAGTCCCTGGTCATAAAAATAGGTTTTAATGATATCCTTGATTTCAGGCCCTTAATTCCTTCCTTTCCATCTTTGTCTTAATAAAAATTTAAAAGATGGGTTTTAATAGAGTTGCTTAAAGGCTATTTCTACTTAAGAATTATTGACTAATTTATAGTACTTTTGTAGTAAAACCAAAGTACACATTATAGAAATTTAAAAAATTGTTCTCTATTCCAAAGGGAGATGAGCACACAGAAGCAGATCTTAGTAATAGTGAAAGAAGTTTAAGTGTCGCAGTTGTAAACTGGGCCTCTTCTGTTGGGTTTAGAACTCTTCATGTTCATGCGCTGTAATTGTTGGTTGTCCTCTTGCCCCATAGTTTACTAAGCGCAGTGGGCTGCTTTGTAATTCTGTGATTTCATCTGACTCTTCTTTAGAATCTCACCATTCTCCAAAATATTTTTGTGCCACATAGGAGATTAAGCTTATTAATGAAACAAATGAGACAGCTGGTAGTCCATAGAATTGCTATTTGTGCCTTTGTTTTGCTCTGAAGTAAAAACCTAGAACCCATAGTTATGACTTTCTCTTTTTTAATGAGTCAGATTTCCAGATTTAAGTCTCTGCTTTATTTCAGGTACTACGAGGTCAGCAGTATGGTAGGAGCTGTGATGTGTGGAGTGTTGGCTGTGCTATTATAGAAATGGCTTGTGCTAAACCACCTTGGAATGCAGAAAAACACTCCAATCATCTTGCTTTGATATTTAAGGTAATTATGAGATAAAAATTTCTTTCTGCTAAATTGGTAGGAGGCAAATTTTCATGGGTCCTCCTTAACTCACATGAATGCATCTCTTCCTTGAAATAAGTATATATGTATTCATCTCCAGGAACTTATATGGTGTGGTCAATACTGCAGCATGTACAGTCAGTTCTCATTCTTTATATTCTATAAAGTCGTTGTGAACACTGAATTAGCAAACATAGGTCATTGCTCCTGGGTGAAATATATACATATATACATATACTTTCAAATTTAAATACTTAAAACTCTTCGTGTATTATATATAATCCACAAATTTGTAAACTCTAATTTACTATTTTCTATGTTTAAAAGATTCATACCCAGTGGGTTGACAAATCCTGTCTGTTCAACCTTTCTAACAACTCTCAAATCCATTCTTTTCATTTCCATCAGAGAATAGTGCAATGACTGAGATTTTTAACTTTTGAGTCAGACATGTGCTAGTTAAAAGCTTGGGCTTTGGGCTTACAGACCTGATTCCAAACCCTGGCTCCATCCTTTAATAGCCATGTGACTAGGAAAATTACTTCTTCTGTCTACCCTCTGTTTTCTTGTTTATAAAATGCATGTAATAAATCATGGGATTATTATGAAGATGAAATTAGCTCTGGGCCTGAGTAAAGCACTTAGCACAGTTACCTCTGTGTGAAGTGGCTCATGCTGGTCAGGATGTATTGGATCAATTACTAAAATATTGAAGGATTTTTAGAAGAAACCTCCCATCCAGTGAGTGTTTTTCCATAGACTCCTTTTAACAAAAAGTCCACTCACTTCTGCTTCAAGTCCTCTGTGTACAAGAGGTATATATAGAGGTTATGAAATATATGCACAGGTATTTCTAGATCCCAAGTTCCTCTTGTGGGAAGCTTCAGCTCTCTGGTGTCTCTCCTGCAGATTGCCAGTGCAACTACTGCTCCATCGATCCCTTCACATTTGTCTCCGGGTTTACGAGATGTGGCTCTTCGTTGTTTAGAACTTCAACCTCAGGACAGACCTCCGTCGAGAGAGCTACTGAAGCATCCAGTTTTTCGTACTACATGGTAGCCAATTATAAAAATAAACTGTAATGGAGACAGGATGCTCAATAAGAGAAAAAACTTTTGTGGAGAACCACGTTGATAATCTGCTGGCCTTCATGCCACTGAGCAACTATGAACGAGACCAGTGGGGAACCCTTACCTAAGTATGTGATTGACAAATCATGATCTGTACCTAAGCTTAGTATGCAAAAGTCCACAGTTTGCGCAGAAACTGTAAACCGTGCCTTTCAAAGAACTGGCCCTAGGTGAACAGGAAAGCAATGAAGTTTGCATGACTAATTAACAGAAGCATAATTGTATTATTTTTGGAGCACTTTTTCAGCAATATTAGCAGCTGAGGGGCTCAGGGTCTATTTTAATGTTTCTATTATTCCATTTCACATCTTGATCACAAGCAGAGGGTTCTGCAGTTCCGTTTTTTGGGGTTTGTTTGTTTTTTTGTCACTGGCTATAAAAATCAGTATCTGCCTCTTTTAGGTCAGAATGTGCTATGAATAGCAGTAAATATATTTTTTAAAGTTGATAACTTTTTTATGACCCACAGTTGACCTTTATTTTTTTTAAATGCCTGGGTAATTGTGGTTCATTGTGCATTTTACTGTTGGCCCATTCATTTCGTTTTTGGAAATCATGGTTCTATATTTTCATTTCACCTTCGTTTTTGTTTAATATTCAGGGAAAGGTGATCGTTTCAAACCAGAAAAAAAAAAATAGAACTAGGTGTGAACTAGATCTTATTAAATATCTTGCTATTGCAAGAGTTTTTTTTAAATACAGAATTTTGTTTGTTTTTAAAATTGGAATTTAATACTACCTTCATTGAGTCAGTCACTGCTCGTCTTGTGCAGGTTAAATATAAATTAAGTGAAACTCAGCTATTCTGTGATGCAGCTCACAACCAAGATCAAGATTACCTTGAAATTTGAATTTTCAAAAGGTATTGGTTTCTTTTGTAGGAAACTTCCCAGCATTTAAGTCTTACTCTGTATGTAACAATCCATCATGCATCATCACTGATAATAACATGTTACTGCTATTTTCCTTCTACTATGCATCGTCTCTTTACAGTAGGCCTCACTGATAGATAAAAATTAATTACTCAACTACCAATGAGTAATAGTGTTTTTAAGCAATAAATTTGATTTGAACGTGGAAAATGTATTCAGGAAGAAAAGTGAAATTGAATTTCATTTACATACTAATTCATTGGAGTTTGCACACTTATCTAATGGTTTCACCTAAGTTGAATTCCGATGCATGGAATCCTGAAGGAACATGGCAGCTCTTTTATCCCTTTTTTGTGAGTCTTTTAAATCAAGTACTGATTAAGTATTTAATACAACTTTTTGAGATGTTGTTTTAACTCTTCAGAAGCCAGTTGAATTGTTGCAGAATGAAATAGAATTGGTTATTCTCAAAGACTCAGGAGAAACTAAATAAGCTATATATAGAGAGTACATTTTAATGTACAACACAAATTGGAAGTAAAATAAGTTACAAGGTAAGTTTACAGGGATATATTACATACAATTTTTAAAAAGGCAGTTTTTCTTTTTTGTTTTTTTTAAATGTGAATGTGTTTTCTTAGTGAAATTTTACATTCCTTTGTTTTGGAAGATTGGCAATATTTGAAGAGTTAAAAATAGTACCGAAATGTGAAGTTTGGTAGCTCTAAATGTGTTGTACTTGACGTTTTTTTTATTTTCTCTCTCTTTTTTGACTACTTAGAATTTTCACAGTTCTAATAAGATTGTTTCCAAGTCTGTCATGTGCAAGCTTTAAAGGATGCACTCTTGCCATTTTATGTACTGGAAGATCATTGGTCAGATCAAAACTGTCTGACAGTAATGTAAACTGTATAAACTGAGGAACCTCAGCTAATCAGTATTACTTTGTAGATCACCATGCCCACCACATTCCAAACTCAAACAGCCTCTAGATGTCAGAATCCATTGTTTGAGTTTGTTTGCAGTTCCCTCAGCTTGCTGGTAATTGTGGTGTTTTGTTTTTTTGTTTTGTTTTTAATGCAAATGTGATGTAATATTCTTATTTTCTTTGGATCAAAGCTGGACTGAAAATTGTATTGTGTAATTATTTTTGTGTTCTTAATGTTATTTGGTACTCAAGTTGTAAATAACGTCTACTGCTGTTTATTCCAGTTTCTACTACCTCAGGTGTCCTATAGATTTTTCTTCTACCAAAGTTCACTTTCACAATGAAATTATATTTGCTGTGTGACTATGATTCCTAAGACTTCCAGGGCTTAAGGGCTAACTTCTCTTAGCACCTTACTGTGTAAGCAAATGTTACAAAAAAAAAATCTCTGGGTTAAGAAAATTTGGCTTAAGTGTATCCTTTGTTATTTTAAATATATCAAGATATTTTAATTAAAATTTTTACCCCATTGAACCAATTTTATAGTATTTGTACCTATTTTGGTGTTTTGTCTTTATAGCAAATAAAAGTTTTTGAACAAAGGTTGTTACTTTTACTTTTTTTGAAATAATTTCATTCTTACAAAAAAGTTGTAAGAATACCACCAAGAACTCTCAAATACCCTTCACCAAAGGCCTTACTCAGGTTTGCCAGCTGCCCAGGTATGACCTTCATAACAAAAGGACCCAAACCTAGAGATGTGTTGCCCTTAGTTGTCACATTTCTTCAGTCTCATTCAATCTAGAACCATTCCTTAGTTCTTTGACCTTCTATATGGTACATACTTTTATGTAAATGCTACCACTCCTCCCAGACGGCATAGGTTAAACATAGTTGATTTTATTCACAAAACTCTTTTTATATAATATGATATTTTAAAAAAATCTGTCCTCTTACTTTAAACTATTGGGAAGGAGGATTGATTCACCAGCTACTATTTGTCAGGCATACTTTGGAACACAGTGACTATATCCGTTTCATAAATGAGGAAATGTAATTGCAATCAAACTGTAATTCTAGCTGTACCAGAGAACTCACTGGGCCTGCCCATAGTTTTAGTCTTAGATCGTACCTTGTGGTTGTGTTTTCCACTTTCATCCTTCTTATTTCTGCTCAGTAGTTGTTTCTCACATGATCAAACCCAATCTGAAACTAGATGATCCAACCCTGCAAAATAAGAAATGTCACTGAATAACTGAGTTCAGAAGCCATTTTCTGTCTCTACATTTGTTTTAAAGTTTCTGTATAATTTGATTTAAAATATACAGTTTTTAAATAGGCTCACTATTTTTGCTAAAGTATACACTTTTGTCATTTTAGGAAAATATTAATTTTGAGAAAAGCTTTTTGAGAGGAATGAAATAAACTATTGTTCCTTGAGTCTATTTACATAATATTAATAACTTTATTAAATGACCAACTGCAGGTTAGATAGAATCTAGAAAAATGTTGGGGTATCATGCTCACGGAATGCATTTGTGAACTGATACAGTAATTCACCTATTATAAAACAAAATGCGTGCAATACTGCCATTATTGGGGAAAAGAACGACTAACAGAAATTTACGCAAAGTACCATCTTTTATGGCATGACAGTTTTGGGGTTTGTTGTTTATGCTGTAAGCAAAAATCACTGGTTGAACTGACATAAGGGAGGAAAGGATGGGCCTTTTAAAGTAGGTAAGATGATGGACTGGGTGGCCACAGAGCCTGAGACAACCTGGGTCAAATGTGGCTCTGCCACTTGCCGGCTGTGTAACTGTGTGACTTGCTGAACCTCCATTTATCCATCTAATATGATGATGAAATGAAAGGAACAGTTGTAAGGAGTGAGAGAACCTATGTAAATGGCCCAGAACAGTGCCAGGCACACTGCATGCACAATATATGTTTGTATGAATCAAGGAGTGACGCAAAGGTCACAGACTGAAATGCCTGTGGAGCTACAAGTGTCCTCGTTGGGCTTGTGGCTGACCGGAGAGTTCATGCCAAATTCACTTCTAAGGGGACCCCTGGCTGCCGTGCTGGAATGAAGAAAAAAAAGTCCACTGTTGCCAAAGCCTCTAAATTTTCAAAAGTTGAAAATTTAGATTTCACGTGCTATTAAACATTGGAAACAAAGTTTTATTAGGAACTATAGGTGAAAACATACACTAGATTTGGCCTGTGGCTGGCTGCATTTTGAGCTCTGACCTGAGTCCAGGCTTATAAAACAAAAGAAGAAATTGGGAGTCTCAGCTTTGGGAACCTGGATCCTGGACTTTTTTCTTCTAAGATATAAGAGATGAGGGGAAAGTAGAGATGCTGGTTGTAGATACCAGAGAACTAAGCTCTGAAGAGAAAATCAATGTCCAAATTCACTAATGTGAAATGCTTACCACTAAGGCCTAATTATCATGTAGCACACTGTGCATACGAAGCATTCAAATATGCCGTCACAGTGGTAGTTAACCTTTAAGTTTTTTACAATAGACACTGCCTGCATGATCTGTGACTAAAGAACTCCATCCACCACTTAAAGACAGTCTCATCACTTTGTAGTGAAGCTACTGTCACTGGGGCCCACGCCTCGTGGCTTTCAGTTCATAGCCTTGCCAGACCTGTAGAGAGAAAACAGCTAAGCTACTGAGACAAAGCCTTGATCCAAAGGTTTTTTTCACGCAATGCTGAAATTCCTATTAGAGTTTATTTTTGAGCTAACAAGTGTTATTTTCCTTTAAAGTCAATTTGCTTAATGAAATTTCTCAGCTACATATACATACAGAGGAGGAGGGCTGGAACTAGGCGAAACAGTAAGGAGGAGAAACGAGGTAGGGTGCAATATGGAAAAATCTTTCACAGCAAGTGGCATGATCATATTTGTCATAAAAATCACCGTAGCGGCATCTTGAAGAAAATCAAATGGCGTACTACAAGAGGCAGAGTAGGTGAGAAGACAACTGCAGTACTCAGATGAAAATGAGAGTCCAGGCAACTTCTGATCAAGACAGTGGAGAAAGCAAACTGCTTACTTCCTCCTACGATCATATCAAAATTACAAATTCTAGAACAACCATCATGGAGAACCCCTGAAGATTAGCTGAACAAGTCCTATAACAAAAGGATATAAAGAAGAAGCCACGTCAAGACTGCTAGAAGGAGTAGACACGCAGAACAGGCATTTCCCACACCCAAGGGGTGGCGATTAAGAAGCAGAAGGGATATCTGTGCTGTGGAGGTCCCCAAGGAGTGAGGGGTCCCAGTCCCACTGGGTTCCCCAGCCCGGGGCACCAGTGCTAGGAGGGGGAATCTCCATAATATCTGTGAAAACGGGGACTGAGTATCCGAGGGACAAAGCCCTGGTAGACAGGCTGCTCTTACGGGGCCAGCACACAACTCACAAACTCACTCTGGCTCCAGCACAGCGGCAGCAGCTCCAAAAGGGCCAGAGACAGAGGAGGATCTGCACTGATGAACCGCAGGGCGAGGGCTGGAGGGGGCGGGGAGGGGTAGCCTTCCGGGGATGGAAGTGCTGGCAGGTGCCACTGTCCTTTGCTGAGCCCTACCCCATGCAGCTGGCAGGTGCAGGTGGGCGCCAGATCTGTGCTCCCCATCACCCTGGCTGACACTGCCCTGGTGATTCCGAGACTGAACCCTATCCAACTCACTGGCCTGGCCTGAACCTCTTCCAGCAGCTTTTCCACACAAGCAACCTGCCTTGGCTCATGCAGTGGACTTTCCCAAACTCTCTCAAAAGTCTGCAAACCCCAAACAAGCAGCAGCTGGCCTTGGCATGCCTTGTAGCTCTTGCTAAACAGCCCTAGGCCCAGCACAAACAGTGACTGGTCTCAACTCGCACTGTGACTCCCATCTGGTTGCCCCAAGCCTGGCACAAGCCGCGCCTGACCTTGACCTGCACCAGAGCCCCTCCCAAGACAGTCCAGTCAAACACACCAGGGGGCCAGCTTCAGACCATGTCACAGCACCACCCAACTACCCCACAAACAATACACCCGAAGGGCAGACTTGGATGGCACCAGAGTCCCGCGAAAGCAGCTCCTGCCCCGTGGGTCAGCCCCTGCAGTGACAAGGGGCCCTCACAGCCAGCAGCCTGAGGGACAAGCCAACCCACTGATGTGCCAACAGCAATCGAGGCCCAAGTATTACAGGAGGGCATACAACCCACACGAGGAGCACCCAGCTCAGGTGACCAGGGAGACTGTGTCACTGGGCCCCATAGGGCACCTACTACTTAAGACTACTCTGCCAAGACTGGGAGACACAGCAGACCTACCTAATACATACAAGTATAAACAGACATAGGGAGGCAACCAAAATGAGAAGACAAAGAGATATGTACCAAATGAAAGAACAGGACAATACTCCAGAAAAATGACTAAAGGGAGACTAGCAATCTACCAAATACAGAGTTCAAAACACTGGTCATAAAGATGCTCAACGCCCTTAGGAGAAGAAGAGATGAAATCAGAACTTCAACAAAGTACAAATTACCAGTTATAAAAACAGCCACAGGGTGTAAAGTAAAGCATAGTGAATACAATCAATAATGTTGTAATAACTCTATATGGTATCAGATGGGTACTAAACAGAGGGATCATTTAATAAGTTATTAAATGAAACTAATGTAATATTGTATGCAACTGTAATTGAAAAATAAAGAAAAATTATGAGGAAAGAGTAATGTTAGCATCACAGCAAATAAGATGTCCCCACCAAAACTGAATCATGAAGAAAGAAAATCTGAACAGACCAATAACAAGGAGATTGAATCAATAATCAGAAAACTCCCAAGAAAGAGAAAAGGCCAGAACTAGATGTTTTCACTGGCAAATTCTATCAAACATTTAAAGAAGAATTAATATTCATCCTTCTCAAACTCTTCCAAAAACTGAAGAGAAGGAAACACTCCCAAACTCACTTGCTGAGGCCCTGATACCAGTATTACCCTGATACCAAGGCCACGTAAGGACACTATAAGAAAACTATGGGCCAATATATCTAATGACTATAGATACAAGACTTTTTAACAAATTATTAACGAACCAAATTCAACAGCATATTTTAAGAATCATACACCATGATCAAGTGGAATTTATTCCTGGGATACAAGGTTCGATATATGAAAATCAATAAATGTTGGGCGACCGGTTGGCGCAGTTGGTTAGAGCACAGTGCTCATAACACCAAGGTCGCCGGTTCGATTCTCACATGGGCCAGTGAGCTGTGCCCTCCACAATTAGAGTGAAAACAATGGCTTGACTTGGAGCTGAGCTGCCAGTGGGACAGCCGGTTGGCTCAGCTGGTTAGAGCACAGTGCTCAAAAAACACCAAGGTTGCCAATTCAATACCCACATGGAGCTGCGCCCTCCACAACTAGATTGAAAACAACGACTTGACTTGGAGCTGACAGGTCCTGGAAAAACACACTGTTTCCCAATATTCCCCAATAAAAATTTAAAAAAAAAGAAGAAAGAAAAAAATCAATAAATGTTATAAACGGTATTAATAGAATGAAAGATAAAAATCTCAATAGATGCAGAAAAGCATGTGACAAAATATAATATCCTTTTATGATAAAAACTCTCAACAATTTGGGTATAGGGGGAACATACCTCAACATAATAAAAGCCACGTATAGCAAACTCACAGCTAACATCATACTCAACAGTGAACAGTTGAAAGCTTTTCCTCTAAGATCAGGAACAATGAAGGGTGCCATTCACACCACTAGTACTCAACATAGTACTGAATGTCCTAGCCAGAGCACTTAGACAACAAAAAATAAAAGGCATCCAAATCAGAAAGGAAGAAGTAAAACTGTCTTTACAAACGATATGATCTTATGTAGAGAAACTCCTAAAGACCACCAAAAAACCTGTTAGAACTAATCAATGACCTCAATAAAGTTGCAGGAAGCAAAATCAACATACAGAAATCAGTTGCATTTCTATACACTAATAATGAAATAACTGAGAAAAAAATGAAAACAGTCCCATTCACAACAGCATTAAAAACAATAAGAATACTTAGGAATAAATTTAAGGAGGTGAAAGATTTGTACAATGAAAACAAACTTTGATGAAAAATACTTAAGTAGACACAAATAGATAGAAAGATAGTTTGTGTTCATGGACTAGAAGAATTGTTAAAATGTCCGTACTACTCAAAGACATTTTTACATTCAGTGCAATCTCTCTCAAAATTCCAAGTGACGTTTTTCACAGAAGTAGAAAAAACAATCCTAAAATTTGTATGGAACTACAAAAAGACCCCTAAATAGCCAAAACAATCCTGAGAAAGAAAAAGCTGGAGGCATCCCACTTTTTGATTTCAAACTATACCATAAAGCTATAGTAACCAAAATGGTACGGTAGTGGCAAAAAAGTAGACACATAGATCAATGGAACAGAATCAAGAACCCAGAAATAAAGCCTCCATATACCGTCAACTAATATTTGACAAGGGAGCAAAGAATACTCACTGGGGAAAGGATAGTCTCTTCAATAAATGGTGGGGGGAAACTGGACAGATACATGCAAAAAAATGAAGCTAGACCACTCTCTTACACCATATACAAAAATAAACTAAAAATGGATTAAAGATTTAAATGTAAGACCTGAAACCATAAAATTCCTAAAAGAAAACATAGGCATAAACTCTTTGACATTGATCTTAGCAGTATCTTTTTGGATATGTCTCCTTAGGCAAGGGTAACAAAAGCAAAAATAAACAAATGGGATTATATCAAACTAAAAAGCTTCTGCACAGCAAAAGAAACCAGCAACAAAATGAAAAGACAACTTATTGAATGTGAAGATATTCACAAATGATATATCTGATAAAGGGTTAATATCCAAAATATACAAGGAACTCTTAAAACTCAACATATAAAAACCAAACAATCCTATTAAAAAATGGGCAGAAGGAGAACTTACTCTGGGTGGTGGACACACAATGCCATATATAGATGATGTATTACAGAATTGTACACTTGAAACCTTCATAATTTTACTAACCAATTTCACCCCAATAAATTTAACTTTAAAAAGGGCAGAGGACCTGAATAGACATTTCTCCAAAAAAGACATACAGGTGGCCAATAGACACATAAAAAGATGCTCAACATCACCAGCTATTAGGGAAATGCAAATCAAAACCACAATGAGATACCATCTCATACTTGTCAGAATGGCTATTATCAAAAAGTCAACAAATAACAAGTGTTGGTAAGGCTGTGGAGAAAAGGGAATCCTTGTGCACTGTTGGTGGGAATGCAAATTGGTGCAGCTGCTATGGAAAACAGTACGGAGGTTCCTCAAAAAATTAAAAATAGAACTACCATACTATCCAGCAATTCTAGTCCCGAGTATTTATCCGAGGAAAATAAAAACACTAATTTGAAAAGATATATGCACCCATTTATTACAGCAGTATTTATGATAGCCAAGATATGAAAGCAACCTAAGTGTCCAGAGATAGAAGAATAAATAAAGAAGACATGGTATAAATATAAGGGAATATTACTCTCCAATAAAAATGAATGAAATCTTGCCGTTAGCAACAACATGGATGGACCTAGGTGGTATTATGTTAAGTGAAATAAGTCAGACGGAGAAAGACAAATACCACATGATTTCACTAATATGTGGAACTAAAAAACGTACACAAGCAACCAAAACAAGACCAGAGTCACAGAAACGTAACAAACTGATAGTTGCCAGAGGGGAGACAGGTGGTGGAATGGGTGAAAAAGCTGAAGGGGAATAAGAATTACAAACTTCCAGTTATTAAATAAATAAGGCATGAGATGTAGTGGATAGCATAGGGAATATAGTCAATAATAGTGTAATAACTTTGCATGGTGACAGATGGGTACTAGACTTAGTGTGGTGATCACATCATAAGGTATATAAATATCAAATTACTCACTATGTTGTACACCCAAAACTAATATAATATTGTATGCCAACTATAGCTTACCAAAATTTTGGAAAACAAAACAATCTAATGGTTGCCAAAGGGGAGAGGGGTGAAGGATGGGAAAATTTGTTTTTAATTCTAATAATAAAACTTTTAAAAATAAAACATATCCATTTCCACCATTCTGCTAAGTAAAAAAAAAAAAAAGTTATGCAAGACACAAGGATGGCAAGCATGGCTTCTTCATAAAAGTTTTGTGTCGTAAAAAAGAAATGAAAGCAGGACATAGATTCAACTAGACTTGACTAAAATAGATCAAATGCAATGTGTGAATTTAGATTCAACTTAAAAAACAAATAACAAAAGAACACAAAGCTATAAAAAGGCATGTTTGAAATTAGAGAAATTTAAATATGGACTATATATTCAATATTGAATTAAGGTTCACTTTAAAAGATGTGATAATGGTACTAGAATTAGAAAAATGTCATTCTTGGGAAGCTGATGTCTGGAATTTACATTCAAAAAGAAAAGGAAAAAATATATATGGGGGAAATGTTGCAAAATGTTAACAATTGGTGAGCCTACATAAAAGATACATGCTTGCTCACTGTATTTTTCTATAGGTTAGAATTTTTCAAAATAAAGTGTTGAGAAAATATTTCTAAGTTTGTATATATTTTGATTTGGCTTAATTTCTTTTTGTATTTTACTTTGATTTCTTTTCTTTCTTTCTTTCTTTTTTTTCCCCTTTCCACTGAGTTTCCGTATTTCACAATCCAGCCTACACTAAGTGACCACCAGTGGAAGAATTACTTAGGCATTTACAAAAGATCCAGAAGAGGGCAGCATAGTAAAACTATTCGCTAATTAAAGGGTGATCTTAATAGTGTGTAAACTTGGCAAATATCTGAAAATCAGACTTTCCCTCACTCCTTACTCAGGAATAAAGCAATTATCTCAGTGTTCCTCTTAGAAAATTGAAAAAATTCAAGGCAATCACTGAGAATTCCATTTTTCCAATCTAAAACCTAGACTGTTTTCTAGATGTTTACCTATTGTCACGCAGGACATTCCTATTCTCCCACGCCTTTTTGACAGTCACAACCTAGGAGAGATAGGCTGTATCAAGATAATTAATACCTTCTTTCCTGGTCTCCTATATTCAAGACCCCCTTGGTCTTGTGTGACCACCCACCCACTCAGCCATTAATCCTGCCAACCATTGTTATTCTGAGCTTCCCAAACTATTTCTACATCTAGTGCTCTGCTTAAGAACTATCAATGACTACCTACCACCTACCACCTCAAATCCCAAGATTCTCCAATGATCGGACCTTAGTCTGCCTCAAGACTTTAGTTCCTACTATTCCTATTGCAAATTTTTGCTCTAGCCAGATCATTGCATTCTCTGAACCCACTGTGTTCAATCCCACCTCTGCACCACTTCTCATGTCAGTGGTTCTCGAACATTTTAGTCTCATAATTTGATCTGAGAAGTAGCTGATAACCAATGGCACTGGATCTTACAACTGATACACAAAGCCACCACAATCAGCTGTGTACTACACAACTCTATTGGGCATCATTCACATTACAGTCCTAATAGCTTTGTATATTTGTTACAATTATTTTCCTCCCGAAAAGTAGCTGGAGGAAGAAGTGGCTTTTGCTAATTCACACGAAGACTAGCAGAGACCATTTTCTTTTTTTTTCTTCTTTTTATGTAATATTTTAGGTCCTGCAGCACAAAATACCTTCAAAATACTTTGTGTCTAATTTTATCGATATGCAATCTACTACTGTAATTCATAGAACTGGCACTAACTTCACGTCAGATTAAATGCTTTGTCATATACTTTCCTTCTCAAAGTTTTGCATCACAATATGTGGTTCTAACACTCCATTGTCAAACATTTTTGTCTTCAGACCCCATTACAGTAACTTTTAAAAATCATCAAAAGTCCCCAAGGAGCTTTTATGTGAGTTATATCTACTGAGATTTACTGTATTACACATTAAAACAGATAAAGTTTCAAATATTTACTTAACTAATTCATTAAAATAACAACTTAAAAATCTTTTTACATGTTAATATGGATAACATATCTTTATGAAAAGTATCTAAATCCCCGCAGTGAGAAAAATGTAAACTTTTATAAAATGTAAATTTTTTATATTTTTGTAAATCTATTTCATTTCAGGCTTAATAAAAGGCAGCTAAACTCTCATCTCTGCTTTTGTAGTCAGTCTGTCTTATACATAATGCAACACCCCAGAAATCTCCACGGTACCCATGTAAGAGAATGGGAATAAATAAAGACAAATAACATCTTAATAAAATTATGAAAATAGTTTTTACCCTGTAAATCTCTAAAAAGATCCTAGGGACCCCCCAGTGGCCCCAAGCTACACTTTGAGAACTGCTGGCTTATTGCTATCCCTTCCCTTCCACCTCTCTTCTCTTTACACACTCCTTAACTCCAACAACTCACACTGAAAATCTATGGTAATCAACAGTTAATTTTACTACGTTATGCTTTTCCATCTCCAGTGTAATCTTTTGAAACTGTACAGTAATCAGTGAATAAATATTTGACAATTATGTTACCCACATTAGACAATGAAGCTATTCAAATAGACTCCAGAACACTCACCATCTTTAAATATCTTCTTCATCAAAAAACTGAAATCAGAGTTCTGCCTCCCACTGCCTGTATCTCCATCCCCAACACACACACCACACACACAAACACACACACACACACACACACACACACACATTCCAGTCAAGGAAAAGTGACTAAAAATGCATTATCTGATTCATGCAAAGTAAAGTAAGCCTGTCCTCCAGCTTATAGTTTGAAAAAACACTTCTTTCTTGGACAGAGTTGAAGCTCTAAGTTTTTTACTGATTCTTCCCATAAAAAAAAATATATATTAAGTGGATACATAGTGCCAGGATTTCATTAAATGTCTGGATATCTGCTAGCTTGTCAACATAAACTTAGTCTTTTTCCAGAGAGAAAACCTTAACTCTGAAGGTGGAGAGAAGGAAGAGGATCCCTTCTTGCTTACCCAGGAGCAGATAAACATTGGTGGATTCACTCAAAACAGTTCAGCAATTCCCTCCTGCATTTCCCTACAAGACTGGCTTTCCCATTCTGGGCTATTTTACATTTTATCTTCTCATTTGAAAACCTCCAACAATATTCCTCCATAACTCTTCTTAGTTGAAGATCTTGCCTCATAGGTCACTGAGAAACAAGAAGTCGTCAGATTTAGCCCTCATCTTTCTCAGGACAAATCCACTAAGACACCTGCTGAGCCCACACTCTGCCTTCCCTCCTGCTGCAGCTGAAAATGCATCCCTGCTCCTGCCAGAGACCAACAGCCTCGCCACTTGTGCTCTGAATCAGCTTCCACCTTAAGAACTTTACTCTGGAAATTACCCATACATTTATACGATTTCTTCCTCTCTAAAAGGTCTCATCGTTACATACGAGATCTGACAATTAAGTTCACGAACTTTTTGCAATGATGTTGCTGACCTTTTTTGATATCAGAGGGATTATTCCTTATCAATTTGTACCTGGACAAACAGTTAACCAAGTTTCCTATTTGAAAGTGCTGAAAAGGTTGCATGAAAAAGTTAGATGACCTGAATTTTTCACCAACAATTCATGGCTCTTGAATCGCCACAATGCACCAGCTCACACAGCACTGTCTGTGAGGGAGTTTTTAGCCAGTAAACAAATAACTGTATTGGAACACCCTCCCTACTCACCTGATCTGGCCACCAATGACTTCTTTCTTTACCCAAAGATAAAGGAAATATTGAAAGGAAGACATTTTGATGACATTCAGGGCATCAAGGGGAATACGACAACAGCTCTGATGGCCATTCCAGAAAAAAGAGTTCCAAAGTGGCTTTGAAGGGTGGACTAGGCGCTAGTACTCCAAGGGGAGTATTTCGAAGGTGACTAGTGATATTTAGCAATGAGGTTTGTAGCACTTTTTCTAGGCTGAGTTCTCAAACTTAATTTTCCAACCTTCCTAAATATGCCAGAGGACCTTTCATCTTACCCAATTCCTCCCTGCTTTTGGCTCCATTTCTCTGCCTCCCTTTCAGTAAAACTTACTGCAAGAGTTGTGGAAACTTCTCTCTCCTTCCTCAACTCACATTTTCTCCTCAACACACTCAAACCCACACAGACTTTTCACTGAAACTGCTTTTGACCACATCATCGTGGGCCCACATCTTGCAAAACTTGTGGTCACCGCTCAATGCACATTCTTCGCTGTCTCCCTTTTCTTCCTAGGTGATCTCATCTAGTCCTCTGGCAGAAACTCCAGTTTTATCTCCAACTATGGCTTTACTTCAAAGCTTCAGACGTAATATTCAACTAGCTACTTGCCATTTCTCATAGGCATTACATAACTTCACCCTCCCATTTCCAATCTACCAGCAAGTCCAATCATTTCCTCTGAAATATAATCCTAACCCGTCCACCCTTTCCGTCGCCACAGCTACCACTCTAGTCTAAACTAACATCATCTCTCACCTGCACTACTCTGTTAGCCTCCTAATTAACCTTCCTTGTGTGGTGACTATTCTCCACCAAATACTCAAAGTGATCTTTTAAACAGAAGAATCAAATCATGTTACTCCCCCCGTAAAACCCTCCAGTGTCTTCCCATTACACTAAGAATCCCAACTCCTCAGCCGGAAGGCAAGGCTGGGGAGTCGGCCTCCTCCCTGACTTCATCTTGCCCTTCTCCCTTACTAGCACATTCTAGCCACATTGCCCTTCTGTTCCTTGCTTAAACACATCAAGCTCCTCCCTGCCTCAGTGCCTTTGCAGTTTCTATCCGGAGATTCTCCCCACAGATCTTCCCAAGATTGGTGCCTTCTTGTCATTTAGGTCTCAGTCATTCATGTCACCACCCCATTCAAGGCTGCTACCCCTAGTCCCACCCCAATTGTCCCTTAGAGAGTGAAGTCCCATTAGGGAACAGATGACACACATAAAAGTTATCCATCTCACTCTCTTTTCAGTACTCTGCTTCATTTTCTTCAGGGCACTAATCATCTCTGACATCATTCAGGTATTTATTAATATCTGCCACCTACACTAGAGACTGGGACATAGTAGGAACTCAAATTATTTGTTGAAATCTGTAAGTTACAATCCACCTAGGGACACATGCCCTATTTGTAGATACATAGAATAGTAAAAATAAAGACTATCTTTCCTACATGGCATTTTTGTGATTTTAGCGTAAATGGGCTTTAAATTGAAAAACACAGCACCCATATCTTATTCTCAATTGGGTGGGGTTTTGGAGAGACTGAAAACCACAATGAGCTGAGGTAAGACATCAGAGCAAAGAGGGCAAAATTCTTGACAAATTCCAATTTTGGACAGCAGCACATCTCTATGTCTACCAGTGCTAACCTTCTGCTTGTTATATGTGATGTATTATAAAATCGTCTGCCATTCTGTTGTTTCTCATTTATCTGTATTTAAAATTTTATGGAAAGATATAGATGATCTAAAGAACATGACACGCTCACCCATCATGACCTATGATATTTACAGAACACTAAACCTAAGAACTACAGAATATACATTCTTTTCAACTGCACATGGTATGTTCACCAAGGTAGAACCTATCCTGGGACATAAAACAAGTCAATAAATTTAGAAGAACTGAACTCAAACATGCTCTCTAACCACAACAGAATTAAATTAAGAACCAATCACAATAAGATATCTAAGAAAACCCCCAATATTTGGAAATTAAACACACACTTCAAAATAAACCATGAATCAAAAAAAGAAGAAATCACAAGGAAATTTTTAAAAAATATTTTATACTAAATGATAATGAAAATACAACATATCAAAATTCCTGCAATTCAACTAAAATAATGCTTGGAAGGAAATTTATAATTTTAGATGTTTAAATCTGAAAAAAGAAATGTCTAAAATAGTGATGTAAGGTTCTACTTTAAGAAGCTAGAAAAAGAAGAGTAAACTTACCCAAAGTAAGTAGAACATATACAATAATAAAGAATAGAAATCAACAAAATAGAAAACAGACATACAACATAGAACATAATGTCAAAAGCTGTTTCTTTGAAAAGATCAACGAACTCTAGCTACGATGAAGAAAAAATGACAACACAAATCACCAAAATCAGGAATGAAAGTGGGATTATCACTTTGATCTGACAGACTTTAAAAGGACAGTAAGACTATATTTATGAACAACTTTATGCCAACAAATTTGACAACTTCGGTGAAATGAACAAATTCCATGAAAAATATAGTTTACCGAACTTGAAACAAGATGAAAAGGAAATTCTGAATAGCCCTATATCTTTAAAAGAAATTGAATTCATTATTAAAGAAAATAATAAGCCCAGAGTGTTTCACTGGTGAATTCTATCAACATTCAAGGAAGGAATAACACCAATCTTATGCAAATATTGTTTTTTAGAAAGTAGAGAAGAAATACTTCTCAACTCTTTTTATGAAGTCAGCATGAGCCTAAAACCAAAGCCTGTCAACTACAAACAAGCCATGAGACTGAAAATTAAAACACACTTCAAGATAAACGTGGGATGACAACAATAGCATATAAAAACCTACTATAGAGTATGGCCAAAGTATTACTCAACCGACTAGGCTTATCTCAGGAATCCAAGGACGGTGCAACATTTGACAATCTGTCATTATAATTCACTACACTAAAATTTGAAGACAAAAATTCTTGACAAATTCCATAAAGTATACCTACCAGAAAATTACAATAAATATAAAACTTGAAGGCAAAACCTTAGAAATAGAAGAATGGAGTAGAGTTACACAAGCTAATATGGGGAGACTCCAAAAAATATTTTTGGATGAATAAAAGAAGTTGCAGATACTTACAGTATTTTAAAAACACATACACACAATTCTATGATTTTTCTATAGGAACATACACAGGTATGTAAATACATAGAAATAAGACTGGCAGAAAACATCAGCTTGATAACTTCTGAGAAGAGCAAATAAGGACCAGGATTGTGGAAGCACAGGTTATATAGGGTATGGTTAAAGGACAGCTGAGCTTTATCTACCATGTTTCTATTTGTTATAAGGAAAACGTTGTTTTCATTAATTACTTAGATAACTAAAAAGTAATTTAATACCATAAATATAAATTCAACATAGTGCTGGAAGTCCTAGCCAGAGCAACTGGGAAAGAAAAATAAATAAAAGATATTCAAATTAAAAAGGACAAAGTAAAACTATCACTATTTACAAATGGCATAGTATTATATAGATATTATATATAGAAAGCCCTGAAGGTTCCACCAAAAAACTGTCAGAACTAATAAATTCAGTAAAGCTGCTGGATACAAAATCAATATACAAAAATCTGTTATATTTCTATATACTAATAACAAACTATCAGAAAGAGAATTTCTTTTTAAAATCCCATTTACAATTGCATCAAAAAAAAAAAATGCCTAGAAATAAATTTAACCAAGGAGGTGAAAGACCTGTACCTTGAAAACTGTAAGACATTAATGAAACAAATCAAAGAAGACATAAATAAATGGAAAGATATTCCATATTCATGGAATGGAGGAATTAATATTATTAAAACGTCTATACTAACCAAAGCAATCTGCAGATTCAATGCAATCCCTATTAAAATTCCATTGACATTTTTCACAGAAATAGGACAAACAATCCTAAAATTTGTATAGATTGTATGAAATCAAAAAATACCCTCAAATAACCAATATCATAATCTTCAGAAAGAACAAATCTACCGCCATCATGCTCCCTAATTTCAAATTATATTACAAAGCTACAGTAATCAAAACAGCCTGGTACTGGCATAAAAACAGACATATAAATCAATGGAATAAAATAGAGAGCCCAAAAATAAACCCACACACATAGGTCAATTGATAGATGACAAAAAAACTATGGAGAAAGAATAGTCTCTTCAATAAATAGTGTTGGGAGAACTGGATAGCTACATGCAAAAAAATGAAACTGGACAACTATCTTATACCATACATAAAAATAAACTCAAAATGGATTAAAGACTTGAATGTAAAACTGAAAATCATAAAGCTCCTAGAAGAAAACACAATCAAAGCTCTTTGACATCAGTCTTGGTGATGATTTTTTGGATATGACACCAATAGCAAAGGCAACGAAAGCAAAAATAAATAATTGTGAGTATACCAAACAAAAAAAACTTCTGCACAGTGAAGGGAACCATCGACAAAATGAAAGGGCAACCAACTGAATAGGAGAAAATATTTGCAAATCATATATCTCATAAGGGGTTAATATCTATAATATATAATGAATTCAATAACAACAACAAAAAACCCATGTAAGATTTAAAAAGTGGACAGAACATCTGAATAGACATTTTTCCAAAGAAGAAATACAGATGGCCAACAGGTACATAAAAAGATGCTAAACATCACTAATCATTAGGAAAATTTAAATCAAAACTACAATGAGATATCACCCGTGCTCGCTTCGGCAGCACATATACTAAAATTGGAGATATCACCTCACACCTGTTAGAAGAGCTATTATCAAAACGACAATAAATAACTAGTGTTGGTGAGGATGTGGAGAAAAGAGAATCCTTGTTCACTGTTGGTGGAAGTGTAAACTGGTGCAGCCTCTATGGAAAATAGTATGGAGTTTCCTCAAAATAATTAAAAATAGAACTAATTCTACTTCTCAGTATTTATCCGAAGAGAAAACTACTGCTATGAAGACACATGCACCTCTATGTTCACTGCAGCATTATTTATAATAGCCAAGATATGGAAACAACCTAAGTGTCCATGGATAAAGAAGATATAATATATATATTTAATATATATTTATCTATTCTTATACAGAGGGTGCCACAAAAATGTATACACATTTTAAGAAAGGAAAAAACTGTATTAAAATTACACTGATGGTTGACTGACCACTGCACTATACACCTGAAGCTGAAGCTGAATAATATTGAATATCAATTATAATTTTATATATATATAGTCATGGGATATGGAGTACAGCATACAGAATAGAGTCAATGTAATTGTAATAGATATACACGATGTCAGAGGGGCAATAGATTAGGGGTTATCACTTTGTGAGGGGTGAAATGTCTATTACATTGTTTTGTACACCTAAAACTAATAAATATATATATATATATGTATATATATGTGTGTATATATATATATATATATATATATATATATATATATAATGAAAAAAATACACTGATGGTAAACACTTTGAGCATCTCTTGTGATTGCAGAAGTCAAACATGATTTGTAATCATCTTTTGTTATCAGTATATGTCATGCAGGGTGCCATGCGGGGTCTCTGGTCCCACTCCCCACATAAAAACACAGGATATGGTGAGGCCAGAAAGGAACACCCATGGAGCCATAGATAGGGGAGTCATACCACTATATTCTCGCTGGCGGCTGGGTTGGAGACACAGGAAACAGGAGCCACACGATCCGCAGCCTGCCGTCTACTTGTCTGCTTGTCTGCCAACCCACCAACCCTTCAACGCAGCCACGGCAATTATATCAGTGGCTAATGGCTAACCAGTAACAGCTGATGGCCAACTAGTCACAGCTGATGGCCATCTACTACCCGAGCCAGCACCTTTCCACATGAGGCCGAGAGCCTGGAAACTGCTCTCTGGGACTCTGTCCCCACAGCACATATTGAATATTACAATTTTAATACAGTTTTTTCCTTTCTTAAAATGTGTATACATTTTTTTGGCACCCTCTGTATATTTATGTATTTACATAAACTTATCAATATTTATATAGAATACACACACAATGGAATATTATTTGGCCATAAAAAAGGAAATCTTGCCATTTGCAACAACATGGATGAACTTTGAGGACATTATGCTAAGTGAAGTAAGTCAGAGCAAGGCAACTACCATATAGTCTCCTTTATATGTGGAATCGAAAACAACAAACAAAAACAAAAAACAAGCTCATAGATACAGAGAACAGATTGGTGGTTTCTAAAGATGGAAATGGGCAAAATGAGGGAAGAGGGTCAAAACGTACAAACTTCCAGTTATAAAATTAATTCGGCATGACTATGCAATGTACAGCACGATGACTACAGTTAATACTGTATTGCATATTTCAAAGTTAAGAGAGTAAATCTTAAATTTCTCATCACAAGAAAAAGTAACTATGTACGGTGATGGATATTAACTAGACTTGTGATCATTTCACAATATATAAAAATAGCGAATCATTATGTTGTACACCTGAAACTAATATTCGTATGTTATATGTCAATTATACCTCAGTAAAATAAATAAATAAATATCTATGCAAAATGGTCCTTTCTACTGGACGTACATTGCAGATGATTAAACTACATGATAACAATTAAAAATAAAAACGCACTGGAAACATATACAAAAACTACTTTTTACAAAAGATAAATATATGTAATGCAGGGACTCAACTCTCCCCACACAAGAACACAGGATATAGTGAGGCCGAAAAGGAACACCCATGGAGCCATAGATAGGGGAGTCCGTCATACCTCTATATTTTCAATGGCGGCTGGTCAAGACACAAAAGCACACATCTGCCAGTACCCCAAGGAGGGGTCTTCCTGCACCCTAGTCTCCCTGGGGGCCGGGAGAGACACAGGAAGTAGGATCAACACAATTTGCAATCCACAGTCTGCTTGCAAGCGTAGCCACGGCTACGCTTATATCAGTTATATCAGTGGCTAATGGCTGACCAGTAAGAGCTGATAGCCAACTAGTCACAGCTGATGACCATCTACTACCCGAGTCAGCACCTTTCCACGTGAGCACGAGAGCCTGGAAACTGTTCTCTAGGACTCCATCCCCACAACATATGTATAAGTAAGGATTCAACTAGTTCCTTTTGCTTCCTCTGAAGTTTAGAGACCATAAAAATCACTTTCTTTCAGTTCCATTTATTAATACAACCTGGAACTGAATTGACTCCATTTAGCAAATCAGTTACGTCTGGATGGCAACTTACCAGATATAATACCTGACAGCCAGGGCCTCTAGAGTTTGCTAAAATCGTACGATATTAGAGTGAAAGAAGACTGGCAATTTTCTTTCTTTGCTTTTATTTCTTTCTGGAATAGAATACATTTCCTAAGGCCACTTGCATTTACCTGAATTTTCACTAGGTCCGACCCGTTCAATTTAGACTTAGGTTAAGATTCACTCTCTCAGGCAAAGAATAGGAAAACCCACCTTCCAGCCTGAAGAAATGGCACCAACTGATTTATTTCTTAATAAACACTTGTTGATTTTAAGATGGTTGATGGATTCTTGTAGTTTGCTCCTATCGGAACTAAGCGTTGTCTAAACTTGTCCTAAGAGTGTGTGTGTGGGCGGGGGGGGGGGGAAATTACACGAGCAAACGGAGAAAGAAAACGTGACTAAGGGGGCCTCCTTCAGCTCTACGCACTTGTTCAGCGAGTTGGGATCAACAAGGGGTGGCACGGAGGCCACCAGCGACGGGACCAGGGGGACCAGGAACCCCGAGCGCAGCACGGCAGGCGGAGACCGAGGAGGGGCGGGACACCGCGGCCTCCGCTCCTCCCCTGGCTGGGGCGGACCCGAGACCACGACCCACGTCTCCCGCGTCATCCTGGTCACGGCGCCACCGGACACCCATGCCGGGCCGCCTGCTGCGGGGCCTGTGGCTGCGATGGCGCCGTTACAGGTACCGCTTCGTACCTTGGATCGCGCTGAACCTAAGCCACAACCCGAGGTAGGAGACCACACGCCAGGAGTAGGGGCATCTTCCTTCAACCCGGCGAGGCCACTGCAGCCGGGGGGCCCGAGGCCGGGGGGCCCGAGGCCGGGGGGGCGGAGCCTCAGTCAGGTGGCCAGGCGGCCTGAGGCCATAGGACTCCTGGTGAGTGGAGCCCGAAACGGCAGGACTCGGGGCGACCACAGCGCCTGAGGCAGGCGGGGCTTAAGTGGGCGGAGCCAGAGGCAGGCGGGGCCCCAGGTGGGCGGGGCCCCAGGTAGGCGTCGCCGCGGCCGAGGCTGGAGTTGGAGGAGGGCCGGGCCGACGGGGGCGTGAGCTTTAGGTGGGCAGAGCCTGAGGTCTATTTCCCAGCGTGCCCCGCGCTCGGAGAGTCGCGAGGTCTGGGTCCGCGGCGGGCGTGGGCGCGGGTGGCCGTCTTTGCAGTCCGCCCTGGCTGGGGGCGCCTGTGACTGGGCAAAAACAAATTTTTGAAAAAGAAGAAAATTCATACAGCGTGAGAGTGCGTGCCCTTCTCTCCTCCGAGGAATAGTTAGAAGCTTGAAATTCCTTAGAAAAGCCACACCGAAGTTCATTTTCACAGCTCCGTAGTTTATACGTGAAAGCAACCCAGTCTGGCTGTGAGGATAACAGGTTGGAGTACTTGACGCATAAAAACGAACCAAAAAAAAGCCACTAACAGGTGGTCTGAGTGCTGGGTCTGAAGGAGGGGACCTATCTAGCTGAGTGCGTGACCGGGGTTCAGCGTTTTTGCTGGCGTTAATACGTGGCTTGCTACCCTGTTTCCCTGAAAATAAGACCTAGCCAGACAATCAGCTCTAATGCGTCTTTTGGAGCAAAAATTAATATAAGACCCAGTCTTATTTTACTATAAGACTGGGTATAATATAATATATAATTAATGTAATATAATATCGGGTCTTATATTAATTTCTGCTCCAAACGACGCATTAGAGCTGATGGTCCAGCTAGGTCTTATTTTCGGGGAAACACGGTAGTGATCTGGGCGAAGTCCACATAATGCTCACTTAGGTGAACTAGCTCCGACGAAGGCTAGTAAATAACCAGAGTTTTCCCAAAGTTTCATGCTACTGAAACGAATTCAGATGCATCATTAACTATAAAACTGAGGCAGATTTCTTCCTTTTTGTTCAGAAGTAAAAATACTATTATGGAAGTAAAAGCTATGTAGTCATTAAAGAAGTAAGGTACTCCTGGGAGAGTATGTGACAAAGTGTATAATGTTAAATTTGTATTTGAAACTACACACCTATAAAAACCTATTGCATATGAAGATTCTTACGTTGATAACATTCACATAACAGCTATGGATGTTTTGGGGCCAAAACAGCTACCTGTTTCTGCTTAGGGCTCTCCTACTTACCATCTTTACTACCTTGGGCAATTTCCTAATATCTCCAAACCTGTTTCCTTGTCTGCAAAAAAGACATAATGAATATTAAGGACCCAACAGTATTTGGTATACATTGGGCTTTTCGTAAATATATGCTGTTTTAAATTGAATAGGTTATTACTGGAAGTTAGGTAACTAGAACTACACCCAAACAACTTTTTTTCCGAACTTCTTAGTTTTATGCCCATCAAACACATAAGAATAATCTTCATTAAGGCCAGTAGCCCAGAAAGCATCAAGACTGTCTGGTGAATAGAAACTTTTCCCATTTTCAGGACCCTCCGATATGTTCCAGAAGAATCCAAAGACAAAGTTATCTCAGATGAAGATGTCCTAGGAACATTACTGAAAGTTTTCCAGGCTCTATTCATAAATGATTTCAGTAAACAATCAGATATCTTGACTATGCTTCCAGAATCTGTTAAATCAAAATATCAAGATCTACTGTCAGTTCAACATCCAAGGGTGAAACTGCTTGAATACAGACATCATCAGCAAAATATCTTTAAACCAGAAGAAGTTCTTTATAAAACACTGGGTTTCAGTGTTGCCCGAGCAACTAGCTCATTGATTTCTGCTGGAAAAGGTGTCTTCGTTACTAAAGGATTGGTACCAAAAGGCGCGGTTGTATCTATGTATCCTGGTAATGGCACAATTAGTACTTTGCCAAGAGTTTCTTACATATTGATCAATATAAGTTAAAAAAAATACCTAGCCTCGTAATTCTTAGAGTAAGGAGTTGAACTGGAAACTCAAGATTTCCACAGATTTTTAAATTTGGAAATTAACTGTAAATTATTTGTTAGAAAGTATCCATAAGTATTTGTTGGGATAAATGCATTTTTCTTTTAAGAAAAATTTTATAGTCAATGTTTAAATTTAGCAGAATATAGTATGGCCTACTAAGATCAGACTGAATACTTAGAAGTCACTAGAGAGTAAGTTGGTTTGGCTGAGATAATTGATAACTGAAGGTAAAAATGGTTATTGGTTAAAACATGAAAGATACAATTTAAACCCATAAATCACTGAATAAAGGCTTTCCTGCCATTTCTACACTTGGAAAGTAAAGCAGCATCTTTGCAAAAAGATCATTGACTGGAATGCTCAGTAGAATATGTTATTTGTTAAACTAACATATTATTTGGTGCAATGTAAAATACATGTGGATGTTTGTCAGATAGACCTATGTTTTTGAAAAAGTCCTTCTACTATTTTCTAATTTTCATCCCTAAGCAAAGGAGTCTCAGTTTCTTCCTACACAACTGACTCTGTAAAAACTAAATGGAACAAGCCCGCAACAAATTAATACTAAAATAAATTTAATAGCTTAACATGTCTAGAATATAAATACCCAGTAAATATTAATTTTTTCGTTTCCCCTATTGCCAGTAGAAGGATAAACAACCTGAATGTCAGACTTATCTATCCCCACATATTTCTACATTATTTAATTGGTTATTAACAAAATACATTTTTTAAAACACTCTTAATTTGATGTTACTTTAAAAACAAACAAACAAACAAAAAAATCCATGACTTCGTGAAACTGAGCTTGAAATGTATTCACGTTTTTGTTAAGCGAGTCACATTGTGTGGACAAGTTGATTCTGTGCTCCATCTACTGTTGGGTACTCTTTAAAGGGGAAGGTAGCTAAAGAGAATGTGATAATCTAGATTGTAGGTGAAATATTAGAAAAAGCTAGAGAAATTAAATAGATTCTTCCGTGTTACATTTATGTTCCATAGAAAGGTTCTTATGATGTTTATGATTTTTACATGTTGCTGTAATATCTTTGTCTTGTTGTATAATAGGTACAGTATATCATAAATATGAGCCAATCTTTTTCCAGTCCATTGGAAATCCATTTATTTTTAGATGCTTGGATGGGGTACTCATTGATGGAAACGACAAAGGAATATCAAAAGTCGTGTACAGGTAAATTAGAGCCTGTGTTCAAATTTAATTATAGGTGACAGAACCATACCACAATGACTGACCATTAGCCTTAGTTGCCCTATTGACTAGACAAAAGTGTTTAAAGAGAAATTGCACTTTTTCAGTTGTAGGGTTAATTTTGCATTTTTGAGTTTTAAGATACAGAAGAATAATCCTTTAGCTAATGCTTTTACCTTTTTCAGGTCTTGCAATGGGAGGGATCAACTTGGCCCTCTAAAAATGAGTGATAGTACATGGCTAACATCAGAAATTCAGAATCCACTGGCCTTAGGACAATATGTCAATAATTGTTCAAATGGTAAGTTGGCACCATGGGGCTGTGAGACAACATGTAAATATAGCAGTGGTAATTCTCTTTCTTTGCCATATGAATGAGTGCCAGACACAGTTGAGTTGAATATGTCAGCTGTTTGCAGCCCTTAAGTAAATTATATTAGAGGCAGATATAAAGAGAGAATTTGGGGAAATAATGATATACATTAATTGGAATTCTTTACTATTTTTGTTCTCGTTTTGCAGTAAATATAGGCAATTGATAACTGCCCTTTTGATCATTTTTTAATAGTTAATTTAGAGATTATTTTGTCTGTGCCGCAATATAGCCTTATAGATTAACCACTAGACTGGTATCCCTTTTCTGTTACTAAGTTTGTGAGCCATTTACCGTCTCTGGAGCTTGACTTTCCCATATGTATAATTTTGATCATCTGGCTACAAGTAGCATAGGCTTTCATGTTAGGGAGACATGAGCTTGAAGCCTGATTCTTCTATGTAACTTTTAACCTTCTGAGCCTCTGTTTCCTGATCTTCAAAAAGTAAATAATAAACAACCGAAATGCCCATCGGTAGATGACTGGATTCAGAAACTGTGGTACATTTATACAATGGAGTATTACGCAGCCATAAAGAAGAAAGAAATGGGGTGGGGGGAGGGAGATGAGGGATTAGGGGGATCAAATATATGGTAATGGAAGAAGAACTAACTCTGGGTGGTGGACACACAGTGGGATTTATAGATGATGTAATACAGAATTGTACACCTGAAATCTATGTAATTTCACTAACAATTGTCACCCCAATAAATTAAAAAAAAAAGAAATCTTACTATTTGCAACAACATGGATGGACCTAGAGAACATTATGTTAAGTGAAATAAGTCAGACAGAGAAAGACAAGTACCATATGATCTCACTTATATGCGGAATCTAAAGAGAATAAGTGAATGAACTAATCAGAAACAGTTTTGGAAACAAAGAGGAAAAACTGAGGGTTGTTAGATGGGCGGGAGGTGGTGGGGATAAGAGGGAAGGTGAGGGGATTAGAAAACAGTCGGTAACCACAAGATGGCCACGGGTTTTTGAAAAATAATTTGGGGAACGTAATCAATAATGTTATAAAGATTTTGTAGGGTATCCGATGGACACGTGTCCCATTTGGGAGACCACCTCAGGGAAGATGTAGATGCCTGATCACTGCACTGTACACCTGAAGCTGAACAATAATGAATGCCAACTATAATTTTATATATATATATATATATATATATATATATATATATATATATATATAGTACTTATGGGGATGTTTGGTATAGCATAAAGAATATAATCAATAAAATTGTAATAAATATGTATGGTGTCAGAGGGATACTAGATTTGTTGGGGTAAAAGACGGGAGAGGGTCTAGGGGCACGGTGAAAAAGGTGAAGGGATTAAGAAGAACAAATTGATAGTTACAAAATGGTCATGGAGATGAAGGGTATAGCATAAGGAATATAGTCAGTAATATTGTAATAACTATATATGGCATCAGATGGGTACTAGATTTATTGGGGTGATCACTTCGTAAGTTAAACAAATGTCTAATCACTGTTATACACCTGAAACTAATATACTATTGTATATCAACTGTAATTGAAAAATGAAACAATTATTTTAAAAAAAGTAAATAATAAAACATACACACATATATATACAAATAAAACCTAGCAGTGCTTGAAACATAATAGTGATTATTGAGCATGTTCTGATAATTTAGAAAACTGTACATCAAATGTCATAATTCAGTACTGTTTTCCATGACCTTATAAAATGGCTGTTTCTAAAAATTATGTACTTGTTCCCAGATAGACCAGCTAATGTCTGTTATCAGGAATTTGATGTGCCTGCGGTTTTCCCTATAGAATTGAAGCAATATCTTCCAAACATTGCTTACAGCAATGACAAACAAAGGTTAGTCTCCTAGAAGTGCTTTTCCTATCTTCTGTCTTATGCTGTACTTAAAAATATATATTATCTAAAACAAAGCTGTATAGAATTTGCAGTAAGTTTATTAAGTTTTTTAGTGAAAAATTATAACTTAGATTTTTATGTTCATCACACCTTAATGTGTTAATGTAGACTTATCTGAAATTAAAAAGTTTCCATTTAGCTTATTCTACTTATTGCCCATTTTACTCTAGGTAGTACTTTATGAATACCATCAACCTTAAAGTTATTTTCAAGTGATTCTGTTTTTCGTACCCATAAAATCATCAAAAACTTTAAGGATCATGTTCTCCATCTCTCATGAAAACACCCAGTTGAAGAAAGAAGTCAAATTACACTATTATTTCTTTTGCCCATTTCACTATTAGATATGGAAACTTACTAGTGAAAAACAAACAAACAGGGAGTATACCAACTATACTTAAATTGAAAAATATTATATTTTTAAAAAGGTGATAAAAGGGAAATATTCAGAAAATACTTATTTTAGTGTAACATTTTCTGTCCATTAAGTGTAAAGTCTAAGAATACTCATGTAACAATTTTTAAATATAGCAATGCTGTAGGACGATATAATCTTAGTATCATTTCACTGTGTTGCCATTTGGTAGCAAACTTTATTTTGTATGGGTCCTATTAAATTGTCCTTTTAAAATGAGTGATGTTTAAAACTCAGACTGTTCCCTATACTTAAAACTTGGTAACTTTTCTCTATATATGTGTGTGTTTGTGTATTTAACAATTAGTTTTTTTAGCCATATACTCTGGGGCACGTCATTACTGTTCAACAAGTACAGAAAGAGTTAAATGAAGAGGAGGAACATTGAAAGTTACCTGACTTGTATCCACAAAAAGTATTTTTTTAAATCTATTAATTTTAAGTTATGTTTCCAGCTTTGCAGAATACAAAAATACAAATTAATTTTAAAATGTTAAACTATAATGAATACCATTTTAAAATGCTTTTTGTGATACCAGTTTTGAGGACCTGAAAATAAAAACAACATGTTCAGAAGAAGTAGTCAGTTGTACAAACTTATTGATTTATGGTCTTTTAAAATGATATAGAATACTCTACTTTAAAATAACCTCCATCAGTGATAAGAACTGTTTTCCCTACTGATATAGGGAAAAGATATAGTTCTTTCCTAAGAGGATAATAAGGAATATGAATGACACCTATAAAACCCATATTGGTTAAATTAAAAATATGAGCTTGTATGTTACTACTTGTAACTTTTGTGTATTTCTATTTGTTTTCAGTACACTTCGATGTGTCATTCTTGTTGCGCTCAGGGACATCCAACAAGGAGAAGAGCTTTTTTCAAACTATTATACAATTGTCAGCTAACTATGAATTAGAAGTTAGGTTTTCTACTTATCTATTGAGTTAATTCTAAATGTTTTTTGTTAATTATTCCTGAGTTCCACCTGTACAAAAAAATATTTTGAGATCTAATTGGAGTGGGAGTTTTTTTGTTTTTATCGATACTATATATAGTTTCAATTCCATGAGAAAAGCTCTTTGCTTCAATTTCAAATATGTAATGAATTACACTTTTATTTGGTTTTCACTTAATTACACAGAAGCTTGTTAAATTAAAACCTGCCTGAACTTACATAATTTCAATGTTGTTTTTTTTTATGTATCTCTTTGGTGGTTTATAAAATTTTAGCCAAGTCTTGCAGTGTTGATATGTATGAACTTCTATAAAAGCTCTATTTTTATAGAATAAAGCCAAAAATATTTGTTGTTACCATGAATTAATTGGGGTGTGCTTGTGTATGTGTGTAATTAAAGATTGTTTTAGCTGGCTAAGGGAGAAATGGGGGTTCATTATACTATTTTCTGTACTTTGACTAGTTACACATACAGTTTTAAAGTGTGAGAGGTTGTTTGGTGTGGGAATATAGTTAAAAGATAGTGGTGGTGGGCAGAACACCTCTTCCCCATTTCTCCTGTTTCCATGTGAAAGGCTTCCATTCGTAACTCTCCGGGCCTCTCTCTCCATCCACTGGAGGGAGAGAATTTTTCTAAGATTATCTTTGAAGAACTAGACACCTATGGCCCAGACCCCTCTAAATCCTTCTCTGTGGACTCTACCTGCAGAGACTGTGTCTTGGGCTGCCCTATGCAAGGAGTAGCCTGTAGTCAGCCCAGCCAGCGATGGAGTGAGTCTCATTCTGAGGTGGAGTATATCAGGGAGCCAACTTGGTGCAGCTCTGAAGCCACCTTCTCCGGAGAGTTTTCTTAGTAATAATTACTTTGATCTCCATCAACCTGACTCCTGCGTCCAACTCTCAGTTCCAAACATGGATAAGGAAGAGGGTGTTATTTATTGGGCCCCTCAGATCCTAACATGGAAACTGTATAACCAGATTCTAACCACCTTCACTGCTACAGCAACAGCTTTTCTCAATTTCTTGCAATTTTAATAGCCTCCTGCCCCCTTTACAGAATAGATCACCGTGTGATTCTTTTGAAAGTCAGATCTTGACCTGCCTCTGTGTACTCCTATCCTGGAGTAAGTGCGGAAGTCCTTCACGTACATGATCTAGCTGCTCACTGCCTCTGAACTCATCTCCTGCTCACTGCACGCTAGGTCACATCTGCCTGTCTCTCCTTGAACCAGCCAGGCACATTCCCACCTCAGGACTTTTCCACTAGTTCTGCCTGCAAAGATCTCCCCCAGACAGCCTATAACTCATTCCCTCCGTCACACGGCCTAACCACCCTATTGAAATCTACAATCCCCAGCTGCCACCCCTGAAACTCCCCATTCCACTTCCCCTCTTTTTCTCTATAGCATTTATGAATATACACATCCATGACAGCTTCTCTGATTATTTTTCTCAAACTCATTTGTCTTTTGTGTCACAAAGATCCTGAGAAACCAAGGGAGACTCATCTTGTTAAAAAGCCAATCTACTTAACTGAAAAGATCCTGTTACCTAGAACTTTAAGTACATGTAAAATACGGAAACCAACTCCTGTGGACATATGAGGTGGGCTGAAGCATTTACAAAGGAAGTGTTACAATGTCGATGACTTGAAAAACAGTTCAGAAAAAAAATGCATGTTATACAGAGATGGAATATAGTAAAATGCGAATTGTTCTGTCTGGGTTGTTCTTTATACCTTTCTTTTAACTTTTGTCTTAAAAGTTTGTTGTTTTTTTTCCAAGTTGGAGAAAAACTATCAGCTTAAGAGTAACATGTCATCATTTAGTGAATACCTACCACATGAAAGGTCCTGAGAGATTCAAAGAATAAAACACGGTTCCTGCTCCTAAAATGTTCACAGTGGGAGTATAAAGCTTGCATAGTATAACTTGGTCTGGACTGGAAAGATGGAATAAAGGTATTTTTTAAAAATAAAACATTTTTTACTAAAATAATTCAGATTTATAAATGGCTGTTTTCATTTCTGACATGCTTATGACATGTTTTGAATTCTACACCAGAAAACAACTTTGTAGCAGTATTGACTTTACCTCTGTAAAAACAGACTCATCAAAATCGAGGTACATGTCAGAGTACAGTATCTCTGAAGTGAACGTTAACTGGGGTATTAAACCTAGAAAAAAGTGAGCATTCCCCATCTAGGACCAGGAATTCAGTGCCTCTGGCACTGTTTTGTCAGAACCCACAGCCATGGGAACAGGATGAGGATTAGGGATCACTTACATGGATGGGATATGGCCAACAGTACTGTGTCCCAGGGTTTGGTTTAAGTGTGTATTATGAAATGTCCGATTTACAGATGCCATGAGGCCTATGAGAAATCAGAGAAGCAGCAGGTTCAAAAAGCGTACCATCGATGGAAATTATGGCCAAAAAGGATAAGGTCTAGAAGTCACTAGAGATTCTTCTGCTCCCACAAGGCTCTCCTCCTTCCCCTAAAAGCCTGAAATACTACATAGCTGTCATGATACTTGGCTGTACTCTTGGCTGTATTCAAAAGTCCCCGTTGAAGGCATTTACGTTATGTGTCCACCACAGAGCCCTGCACATCAAGGCTCTTTGGTGTCTGAAGGAATGTGGTTTTAGACAAGTTACCAAAGCAGAGGAGTCAAGGTGGGGTTTTTTTTTTGTTTTCATTTTTATCCTCCTTTTGTCCTTATACAAAATCTGGACATTATATGCAATCTGATCACTGCATATTAAGACTAGAACTAGACAGAGAAAGCTCTGGTAAGAGCAAATGAAATATGGGGACAAACTTGTGAAATTAGGCTGAAAGATCTTTACCTTGAAAACATGAAGACTTAGGGAAGATATTTCTAGTCTACTAAACTATGAATATTATAGATAAGACTAGTTTACCATAAATATATTGTCCAGTAATAACGTGATTCAATTTCAGCTATGTTCCTAAAAGACAGTTTTTGAAACATAAAACAGTCAAATATTTCCTGAATTAAACTGAAAGTATAATCCTCACTTTGAGATGACTACAATTCAGTTATAAATGAAAATTTACTACAGGATTCAAAGAAAATTTATTTTATCTACCACCTTTATTACTTATCAAATATTTACTACATCTAAACCAATTTAGCAGTAGTTAAATATCTACCCATGTGTTTAGCTTAAGACTTGTTAAATAAAAACCTATTTGTGGCAAATATTCACACGAACCAAGAAAAAAAAAAGATTTCCAGATTTTTATTTCTGGAACTGTACACCAGGTATTAAAGTACAACAAATACAAAATAATGCTCAAAAAAATCAGTGTTTATGTACAAATATTAAAATCAATACAACAATAGCAACTTCCTCTTGAACATCTGATACTAAAACTTGTTCTGATTGTCACTAATTAATCTCATACAGGGTACTTACTTCAAACTGGGACCATTGGAATCACTGGTTATCTAAGAGGAATTTTAACATCTACCATATTTAACAATAAAACTAATAGTTTCCTCCTTTTAGTGAAAAAATTAAGAACTTTTTAAAAAACATAGTAATGTCAATATTTTTATAAATTATTTCAATTTCCATTTGTAGACAATGTGCTTTGAAACTCTGGGCAAACAATCTCCTTGGTGGTCAGGTTTATTCATTAGTTTACATTCAAAGTTGAAATATTCACTAGAGACTTTGGTTAAATTAAATAGTATCACTATGCTCTATTAGATCTGACGTTCTCAAATATTTATGACCCTCAATTTTAAAAATTAAAAAGGAAACAATTGCACAATTCTTTGACCTAATTGTACACACTTTAGTATTGTTTAAACAGTATTCTACATCCTTCAAGTAAATTCAGCAGTTGACCATGACAAGAGGAAAACTGAACATTTAAAAAGCTAGCATGAAAAAGATGAAGTACGACTAATAAAAGTATTGCTATAATCACAGCACCAGTTACACTTCTAAATGAATCCGCCGTCCTCTTCAAATTCTCTGTACATAAAAGATACATCAGCCAACACTGCAACTGCTCACCATGGATTTTTGGTTTGTTCATACAAAAATAATGCAGCAAAGGAAAAAAAAAAAGAATTTATCACAGTTTGTTATAAGAATTGTGCTTAACACTTGACACTAAAGGCATTATTGTTTCTTCATGTGATTGCAAATCAGTTATTTGCATGCTCTCAAACGCAATTCTTCTAATAAACGGTAACAAATTCTATGTTAAGATGCTTAAACGGAGAGGGAAAAAAACCAGTTAAATCCAGCTTTTAAAAGAAAATTCAATAAATAGCTATTTTACATGGATAAAGTCATAGTGGTACAATTTATGAATGTCACATCAAGCATGCACAAAAATGGTATTATACATGGCAGAAGCAGTCAGAAAATATTGAATTAGATCTAAAAAGATATGAAGAATTTACATATATATACAAAAATCTTGCAAATTATTGCCTCATTTTAACAAGGAATTAAAAGTAAACGTTACCAGCTAGTTAGCACTCTCTAAGAGGCTAAAATCAGATTGGCATTTAAAAATCTATTAAACTAGCTGGAATTTATTTTTCTCTCATATCATTTTCTGGATTTTGGTCAAAAATCTTTATTTAAATAACTAAAGTGTCCATTCAACTTGCTGATAATCAAAACTTTAGATAAGAAACACTGTTTCCACCTTATATCAAGATCCCAGCAATGCATAGATAAACTGAATATATTACTGCATCAGCTACTGAGAATGGGCATGTTCATTTAAGTGCAACTGGTATTACCATTCAGTCATCTTTGTGTAAATTATTTTATATAGACCAGCCACTGTAAACCCAGAGTGAAAATTAAAGTGATAACAATGGACGATTATGGCCAGTATCTTAGTAAATCATACAAGTTGTACTGATTTTTAATAAAAGAAATAAGGTCAAAGTTTAGCACAACACCACAGCAATAAGAAGCTGACAACTTGGATAAAAATATCTAAAAGCAACATACAGCCCAGGCTACCCATTATTTACTGTGTGCATACAGGAATGCTAGACTTTAGATGTATAAATTAGAGACTGATTTTAAGTTATTAATTTATCTACTTTTGTCCACTGTGCTAACCTACAATTTATAGTAAATGTGCTACTGCGTAAACACTTCAAAGCAATCTTCATTAAAATGCTGCAAAGAAAAACAAGAATACACATCATCCAAAACTAAGGATGTCATTGCAGTTCACAGTTTGTATAATAAATACCCTCCCTTTCCATCACTACTAAGGTTACTACAATCTACCTACTCATCAGCACAACCTTGAAGTGACTTATACTTACAAATATCAGCAATGCAGCCAAACGTTTAAGTTTTTTGCAAAGCAAGACAACTAGTAGAAATTGAACATTTAATTAAGGCGGTGCAAAAAAAAAGTAAAATTCTGTTTTAACTGAAATACAAAAGCAAAGCTTATTACATCCTAATACTGTATTACATATGGTTTGCATTCACGTTGTAACTTAAAGATGCGTGTCTATAGAGCCAAAATGGCCAAAGTTTATGACAATGGCTTCTCTTTCACGTTTGTAATAAAAATAAAAGTGAGTTTGAGATGCATCTGAATGTCTATAACTTTTTAAAAAAGTGGTAACGTACCATTCTATTTCAGATAGGAACTCACATTTTTCTTGCCAACTGTTCAAGCTAAACAAAACAGTTTAAATATACTTCAAGGTTCTACTGCATTATGTGTAAAGCCGGAAGTCCCTCCTAAATATTAACACTTTGAACTGCAGTGCTACAAACAACTTAAGAGGTGTCCCAAAATGTAAACCATTGAGTGGCAACATCCTAGGCTTTGTAGACTGTGCCCGGCCAGTCAACTGCCTCAGGATAAACTAAATTATCAACGACTGGTATGATTTTTACAATTACAATCTTGACAATGGTGGACAAAAACCTCACTGGAATACCACATCTTCAAACGCCAAATTTGTAGCCAATAAATGAAGTTACACAAAAATCTTGTGACAGTAAGATGACTGATTTTGTGTAAGGTAGCCCTGGTCCAGTATTTTCAAACAGGATCCAAGCAAGCGTCTTCATTATTTGCACACAGTTCCTTGTGCTGGCTTCCATAAAGATGGACTTGCTGTTTTGTAAACTGAAGTGCTCTAGTTGAATAACATGAGAGAAGTTTCCATGTTTAAAAAATCTTTGCATGTTTGTGCAGTTTAAAGAAACCTAACCCTGCTTTTAGTTAAGAAAATAAACCCCAAAATGCTACATTTAGCAGGGATCAGGATCGGTACCTGTAAACATTGTTATTCCACTGCATCCATTACGGCAAAAGGAATTTACACAAGAAGAAGCCACTCCATTCAGTTCAGAACATCTGTGCTGGTTTTGAGCTGGTGGCCTCTGTCTACAGGTTTTAAAATTGGGAGTGAGGGATGTGGGGAACAGAAAATAGAAAAAGAAGGGAGTGGGGAAGAGGTATTGGGAGATGAGGAAGAGATAAGCAGAGCTTAAAGCTGCACCACAGAGTTCAATCTTAGTTCCCAACTCTGCTGATCATAGTTCATTTCCACATTTATGGATTGAAAAATGAAAATACTCTTGATAAATCAAGATATAGTTCTATACATACTGACATCACTGATGTCATAGTGAAAAACGTTCAAACTTCCAGTGAAAGACTAAGCAAACCTGACACTTTCCTCAAGTTTACTGGTACTGCACACCCACTGTTTCTGGGTCCCTCACTCGTGTCACTCAGAGTGAAGGGCAGCATGCTGATGCAGAGTGTGGGCACTGATGAAACCATTGGTCTCACTGGCAGACAGACTGCCGAAGTCAGCCACAGAGACAGCCATTTTGGCACTGGTGATGTGATGTGTGTGATTTTCAAAGTCCACACCCAAATTATTTACAGAAACCTCATTTATAAAGGATTCAGGAACAGCAATGCCCACTTTCAATCTCTTTGCTGGTCTTTCTGACTCTTCACTGCACATGTTCATGGGGTTTAGCTCCGAATGATAAAATCCAGTCTCAAATAAATTAAAACAATCACTTTCCCCATTGCTGGGCAGGGTGAGTAACTCCTCCGTTACAACAGGCACATGATTTACTTGTCCACGGGGTGTGTTGCCCAGTGGAGGAAAGCTATCATCCAAACAATTCACATCCGTGGGGTTGCAGCTGGTTGCTACACTGTTGGTCAAAGCTAAACAGAAAAAGATAGAAAATGGTTTATAAGTAAATCGTTCTATGTCATAAAACAAGGAGGACACAATTTTGGGCCAAGCTAAAGAATGCAAAAATACGCCAATTTTACCTGTCAAGTCACTGGCAGTGAAAGAGTTGAGAATGTTCAGCTGTTGATCAGGAATAGGCTCAGGTCGGTTGGAAGTTAAGGCTGAAGAATTTACTGTCCCACCCAGAGCTTCTGTTTCATCTACCAAACGATCCATGTAATCCCTGAAAAACACACCCCAATAATTTTATGACTGCCTATCACAGTTACAAATTAAAGTTCCTAAAGTCAAGCCCAATGAACTTACGTAACTCCAGGGTGATGGTTATATCGTTTCTTTCCGAATCTTGTCTGTTGAGCAAAGTAATCATAGCGTTCAGATTTCTTCCACATATAGTAGAATGCTACACATTCAGCAACTGTTCTAGTTCTCACCTAACAACAAAAAAATTGGACTTTTAAAAACAAACCCAACACATTTTTTATTAACTTTTTTTTAATTGGGGATTATTGGGGAACACTGTGTTTTTCCAGGACCCATCAGCTCCAAGTCAAGTCGTTGTTTTCACTCTAGTTGTGGAGGGTGCAGCTCACTGGCCCATGTGGGAATTGAACCGACGACCTTGGTGTTTGTTATGAGCACTACGCTCTAATCAACTGAGCCAACCGGCCACCCTATTAACTTTTTTTTTAATAACACTGTACCTTCAATCCATGGGACATTTTCTATCCTCCTAATTATGAAATTCTAAACATTTTATTAGTGAAATATCTTTACATTTACACTATTTAATAATAAGGTCTAACTTCAAAAGCCCAAGGTTTTTTATTTAAATCAGAATGTATTAGTTTATAAAATAAATGTACGTCCAGAAATTATCTTACATCTTTACTAAGAATTGTAAAACACTGGCATCCTTTACTGAACTCTGTGATTCTTGCTTACTGCAGCAGGGGTCCTTTTTAACCTTTAGGGGTCCAGGAATGGGTCTCACTAAAATCTAGTAATCCCTAAAATTATACGCAAATACACTTTTCTGGGAAGGACTGTGGCTTCACCAGACTATCAATGGGTTCCATGATCCACAAGAGATTAAGAACTCTTGGAAAAGGGATCGGCACTACTGCATCTGGAATTTAAGATGATTTGCTAGCTAAAAGCAGGGTTTTTTCCTCCAACATATATTTGGCTCTTATCGCCAACTGAGTTTAATAAGAACAACAATAATAAAATCTGAGCCTCAACAATTTGGCTCCACATCCAGACTAATGCCCCTCCAACTATGCACAGCTACAAATACGAGGTCAGACATACAGAGAAAATTCTGTATCTCTGTCTAATAAACACTCCACTGCTTCAGTACCCAAAAAGGAAGTTTTAGTATCTATCCTGACTAGTGAGCATGTTATGATATAAAATAATAATACAGGGACAAACTTTTTAAATCAAACAATAAAGGATACCTTTCAATAAACATCACTAACTTTAAGTCTTCACAGAGAATATAGGCTTCTTGGGGACAGAGGCCTTTCCTGTCTTATTCACAGATATATCTCTAGTGCTTAAAACAATGTCTGGTAAATGACAGGACTTAATTATTTATGAAATGAATGGATACATTTCACAAGTCATTGCAAAACTGATGTTTTGGGGGCAACCCAGACGTCTTTAACAATCTTTTATCCACTAAATGAAACACTTCATCTTTGAAAAAAAAAAAGTTACATTTTCATAAATACAAAAAAGCATGAAACTATTCAATATCATAGTGGAAGGACTAGATAATGCAATACGACAAGAAAAAGAAATAAAAGATACATAGATTGACAAGGATGAAATAAAATTCTGTTCACAGATGACATGATCATCTATACAGAAAATTCCAAAGAATCACCAAAAAACTTCCTGGAACTAATAAAGGATTATAGCCAAGGTTGCAGGATACAAAATTAATATGCAAAAATCAATTGCTTTCCTATATACCAACAATGAACAATTGATATTTGAAATTAAAACCACAATACCATTTACATTACCACACTCAAAATTGAAATACTTAGGCATAAATCTTAACAAAATATGTGCAAGATCTATATAAAGGAAACTACAAAATTCTGATTAAAAAAGACCTAAATAAATAGAAAGACATTCTATATTTATGAGTGGGGAGACTCATTATTGTTAGGATGTCAGTTTTCCCAATTTGATCTATAGGTTTAGTACAATCCTGAACAAAATCCCAGCAAGTTATTTAATAAATATTGACAAACTAATTCCAATGTTAATGTGGAAAGGAAAAAAAACCAGGATAGCCAACACAACATTGAAGGAGAAGAACAAAGCTGGAGGACTGGCTTACAGAACAAATAGATTAACAGAACAGAATAAAGAGCCCAGATATAGACCCACACAAATATAGTCAACTAGGGGCGGACGGATTGGCTCAGTTGGTTAGAGCGCAAGCTCTGAACAACAGGGTTGCCGGTTCGATTCCCACATGGGTCAGTGAGCTGGTTCCTCCATAATTAGATTGAAGACAATGAGCTGCTGCTGAGATTCCAGAGGGGCGGCCAGATGGCTCAGTTGGTTAGAGTGCGAGCTCTTAACAACAAGGTTGCCGATTTAATTCTCGCATGGGATAGTGGGCTGTGACCCCTGCATCTAAAGATTGAAAAAAAATGGCAACTGGACTAGAAGCTGAGCTGTGCACTCCATGGCTAGATTGAGAGACAACAACTTGGAGCTGATGGGCCCTGGAGAAACACACTGTTCTCCAATATTCCCAAATAAGAAAATTTGAAAAATTAACATACATATATATATAGAGAGAGAGAAAGAGAGAGAGAGAGTCAACTAATCTTTGACCAAAAAAAAATTCAATGAAGAAAGTATAGTCTTTTCCACAAAGACTATACTTTCCAAAGTATAGTCTTTTCTATACTTTTTCCAGAAAGTATAGAACAACTGGACACCCACATGCAAAAGGGAAGGGAAGGGAAGGGAAGGGAAGGGAAGGGAAGGGAAGGGAAGGGAAGGGAAGGGAAGGGAAGGGAAGGGAAGGAAATCTAGACACAGACCTCACATTTTTTCACAAAAATTAATTCAAAATGGTTATGGACCTAAATGTAAAACTATAAAGCTCTCAGAAGGAGAACTACATAGGGGAAAATCTAGATGACCTTGAGGATGGTGATGACTTTAGATACAACACTAAAAGCACAATCTATGGAAGAAAAATTGGTAAGTTGGACTTCATTAAAATTAAAAACTTCTACTTTGCAAAGACACTGTTAAAAAGATGAAAAGACAAACCACAGACTGGGAGAAAATATTTGCAAAACATATCTGATAAAGGACCATGATCCAAAACATACAAAGAAATCTTAAAACTCAACAATAAGAAAAAAACACCTGACTGAAAAAATGGGCTAAAGACCTTAATAGGCACCAAAGAAGATATACAGAAGGCAAACGAGCATATGAAAAGATGCTTCACATTATATATCATCAGGGAAATGCAAACTAAAACCTCTAGTTATCATGAAACACCTATTAGAATGGCCAAAATCTAAAACACTGACAACACCAAATGCTGCCAAGGATGTGGCAACAGGAACTCTCATTCAGTGCTGGAGGGAATGTGAAATGGTACAGCCACTTTGGAAGACCGTTTATTTCTTACAAAACCAAGCACACTCTTAGCATATAATCCAGCAATCCACGCCCATTGGTATTTATCCAAAGAAGTGGAAACTTACATCCACAGAAAAGCCTCCATACAGATGTTTACAGTAGCTTTATTCAAAATTGCCAAAACCTGAAAATTACCAAGGTGTCCTCCAATCCAACGGGTGAATGGATAAACAAACTGGTACAACCACAGAATGGAATAAAAAAAAATGTGATAAAAGAAATGAGCTATTAAGCCACGAAAAGACATGGAGAAACCTTAATGCATAATTGCTAAATCAACGAAGGCAATCTGAAAAGACTAGACACTATCTGATTCCAACTACATGACATTCTGAAATGGGAAAAATATAGAGACAGTAAAAAGCCCGAGGTTAAGGTGGGGTAGAGGGAGGGAGGAAGGAATAGGTTAGAATAGGTTAGAGCACAGGCATTTTTAGGTCTGTGTAACTATTCTGTATGATACTATAATGGTGGACACATATCTTTATATGTTTGCCAAAACCAACACAAAGAATGAACAGTAATATAAACTACAGACTTTCAGTTAATAACAATTAATTAATGTATTAATATTGGTTCACTAACAAATGTATCACACTAATGTAAGATATTAATACTAATGGAAGCTGTGTATGTGCAGGGAGATAGGGTGTAAGGGAACTCTGAGTACTTTCTGATCAATTTTTCTGTAAAGCAAACACTCCTCTAAAAAATAAAGTCTATTAATTAAAAAGAAAAAGGCATAAAATATTGACCTACCCACCTAAATACTTCAGAATCCTATGTTCCTTTAGGATAAAGAAAGATAATAAACTAAGCAAACTTAAATGAAAATCATTCCAAACTATTAGAATATACACACATACACACACACATTTTTATTTTTTAGAGCAGTTTTAGGTTCACAGCAGACTTGAGCAGAAAATACAGGGGTTCCCATATACTTGCTGCTTCCACCTATGCACAGGCTCCCCCACCATCAATATCCCCACCAAAATGGTACATTTGTTACAATCAATGAACCAACAGACTCATCTTTATCACCCAAAGTCCATCATTTACATTAGGGTTCACTCCTGGTATTGTATATTCTATGGGTTTTGACAAATAATGACATGTATCCACCATTACAGTATCATATACAGTAATTTCACAGCCCCAAAATCCTCCGTGCTCTGTCTATTCATCCCTCCCTCCTCACTAACCTCTTCATCCTTCCCTCCTCACTAACCCCGGGAACACTGATCTTTCTGCTGCCTCCAGTTTTGCCTTTTCCAGAATCATACAGTAGTTGGAATTATACAGTATGCAGCCTTTTCAAACTGGCTTCTTTAGCTTAGAAATATGCATTTAAGGTTCCTGTATGCCTTTTTGTAGCTGTATAGCTCATTTCTTTTAAGAGCTGAATAATACTACATTATATGGATGTTCCACAGTTTATCCATTCACTTCAAAGGACATCTTAATCACTTGCAAATTTTAGCAATTATGATTAAAGCTGCTATAAACATTTGTGTGAAAGTTTTTGTATGGACATAACTTTTCAACTCCTTTGGGTAATTACCAATGAGTACTACTGCTAGGTTGTATGGTTAAGAGTATGGTTAGTTTTGTAAGAAACTGACAAACTCTCTCAAAGTGTCTGTACCATTTCGCATTCCCACCAGCAATGAATGAGACTTCCTGCTGTTCCACAACCTCACCAGTGTTTGATGTTAGAATATCTTTAATTGCTTTTAGTAACCAATGTTTCTTCAGCAACTGCAGTTCTTGCTGCTGAAGAGAAACATTTTTGAGGCCACAAACCTCTGAGTAGTTTAGAAAGAAATCAAAGTCAAGGAAAATGGAAGAAGAGTAAGACTTCCTGAAAAACACAATAAATGCATTTTCTTTAAGTAGATTATGACAATTGCATATGTGTAAAGATATGTGAGTATATTACCAGCCCTCCCACGAGCAGGCTGTGGCATCTATGAGAGCAACAGTAGAAATGTTAGTGGCAGGGAAGCATTAACAAATGGCTTCCTTTTCTTCTACCCAAGTGACTGGAAAATTAGTTGCTTATATTCACTGCAATTACTAAGCAATTTCTCTGTATTAATTTGCCTAACTTACCTTATTCTTCTGTATAAGATGAAAATCTTTTCCAAAAAGCATGAGTGCATGTTCAAAGCTCCGGCATTCTTCTTCCGTCCACGCAGTCATTCCCTCTAAGTAAATTTTAAAACAAAACTCATTGGCCTCAAAACCCTTTTATATGAATCACTAATTTACTGTCAGTGCGTTTTCCCCATAAAATGCCATAAACACACTCTCTCTCTACACACGCGTGCGTGCACACACACATTCTATATGTTGGAGATTTTAGTTAGGATTACAAAAAGTATACAGGCTATAAATCTTTTGAAAGTCTATAATACCAAAATATAAACACTGATTATTTTCTCTGCATATGGTGGAATAATTTAATGTTTTTCTACAGTTTATGCTGATTATTTTTCTGGGTTTTTGTTTTTTTTTAAACAATGGGAATATTTTTCTTTTAATTAGAAAAAAGGGTTATATCCTTTATGGGGAAAAAAGCCTTATTTTAGTCTCACATCAAAACTGTAAATTCTTCAATTAAAGACCATAAATAATCAATATATATTTATTTAAAGTCAGTTTTCAGTGTTATACTCTGGAAATATAAAGGAAATAAGAAATAGTGCATGCTCTCAAGAGACTTAAATCCTATTCAACTTCCCAACAAATGCTAACGTTGGTATACTAAAATAAAATCTACTTGGGCCAGGGGAGACTTGAAGTGCCTCATTCAATAACACTGGGGACCAAGACCCCAAAGCCATTAGTAGTCTCCCATAAAGGTGAAAAATAGTTTGAACTAAGAAAGAAACCAGTAATTTAATTTTTGAGTTATGAGAGCTTAAAATGATTTCAAAGAAGCAGCTTTTAAAAGGAAACACTTCAATAAACAATCTTGACCTGTAAGTTTCAATGTACTGTTTTCAGCTTTTTATTTTTCCAAGCCATTCATATACTAAGTATTAGTTCACTGTACATAAACTTAATGGGGCATGCAATCAATTTATGTAATGATAAAAATACTGAAATTAAAGTTAACCATTTTCCTTGAAACACATAAGATAAAACCTAAACACTATAAAAATGTTACATAATTACTAAAAATATACTTCTTGCAAAAAATTCAATGGACTATATTATATATATTTCTTTACATATTAATCTACTTTCATTTCCGGTCTGATTTTTAAAAAATTTTTTCAATGAAATCATAAAATCATTCTTTTTAATTACTCTGAATATACTGTTATCTCTGGGGTCTGCTTTGTTCTGTAACTATTTCTTCAAGAAAGTGGAAGTGACACGGAGGGTAACTAATTTGTATTTGATCACTCTGGTACGTCTAAAAATAGAGGGTAAGAAAAAGGAAAAATTTATTTGCTATGACGACGAACAAAGATCTTACAAAAGTGTTACAGGTCTGCTCTGCTTAATTTGATCCTCAAATGACCATCTCTGGCATTTTCCTCTCTTAATCCCAAGTGTTCCTACCTTGAGATGCCTTTCCATTGCAGCAGTACCTTTCAATCGCTTCCTTTATATTATGGTTACACTTGAGAAGTTCATATAATGCCTAGTAGAGAGAGGAAAAAAACTATTCAATAAAAATAACCAAAAGTTCATACTTAACAGCGTCATTAAAAAAAAAAAAAAAAAAAAAAAAGGTGTACTTTAAAAGTCCTAACAAATATTGACTGATATGTTCTCTAATTCTCTAATTTCAGAACATTTAAGGGTCTGTTTACTCAGACATTTAGTCTATATAACTATCCTGGCAGATTGATTCTGGTATTCCAAGTTCACTGTTTATTCTCACTCTACCTCTCAGAAGTGATCTAGCAGTATCATCTTTAATGTTGTTTTTTTTTTGTTTTTTTGTTTTTTTTTGCTAGGCTTCTGAGCTGTGGTAATTCCCCTATTTTGCATTATTTTTCCTAGCTGGGAAAAATTAAAACCATAGTCTTATCTCTTTATCACCTACTTCCTGCTTTTGAGTTTTAATAAACGGGAATAGCAGCAGACCTGGAATAGAAGTATGTATACTTGAGTGACTAGGTTTATAATGGTCTGTTATTTCCATTTGCTATAAAGGGTGTCATTTTTTAAAAACAGAATTTCTTCCTATTAAATGTCTGAAATTATGAATATACTAAATAGAAGCAGACAGAACTCAACTAAAAGTTAAATGATAATCCACCTTCTCAAGTAAGTTTCAAGAAAGGCAGGGATAGCTCAATATCAGTAAACCTATTACTACATCAGTAGTTTAATAATCAATCATTAAAAACAATCTCAACAGCTGCTAAAAAAGCATCTGATAAATTAGTATTCATTTCAAATTTTAAAAAGACAAAAAATAATAGTTATAAGTAGACAGTTACTACCTTACTATAATAAAGATAGCCTATATCGAACAAAGGGCTGGTATTATTCTTAATGTAAAAGCCTCAAATGTATTACCTTCCTTCAAAAGCAGGCCTCATATCACTATTACTAACAAACGTCTCTTGAGAGTTATGGTTAATGCAGTAACAAATAGAACAGAAATAAGAGATATAACAATGGTAAGGAGGAACAAAAGTATAATTCAATAATGACTTTAAGTCTAGAAACCTAAGAAACAACTGAAAAGCATATTAGTTTCAAAAGCTCAAGAAAAAAATTTTTTAAATGATATTTCTCTACAACAATATACAATTATAAATATAACAGAGATCCCATTTACAATAGCATTAAATATACATACACATATTTAAAAGATACTGAGAAATTAATTAGATGAATGTGATTTTCAACAAAAACATGAGTGATAGAAAAAGTCAAATAAATGGAGTCAGACCACGCTCTTAAAGTATAAGGTTTAATGTTTTAAAGTTACTAATGTTTTGAAGGTACTAATTCTTCCAACATTAATTTACAGTTTTAATGGAATATCAGTACAGAAACCCAACGGGATTTCTTTTTGATAGCTGACAAAACTACATACTTTGAAGTTCAGTTAGTACGACTTCTCTGTGTTACTTGGGAATTCAAGTTTAAGTCCACCTATCTTGGGTACTCACTAGGCTGGCAATAGATGAAAAGATCTGTGAGGGGCAAGATGATGTCAGAGGGCAAAAGGGGACTTCAAAAGGCCTTTAATGGGCAACATCTCACCTACGCCCCACACAATCAGGAGTGTTCTGCAGCTACAGATACACAGAGCTTAAACAAGTGCTCCTAAGTGAAATTTATACAATCTTTTTTTTTAATTTATTGGGGTGACAATTGTTAGTGAAATTACATAGATTTCAGGTGTACAATTCTGTATTACATCATCTATAAATCCAACTGTGTGTTCACCACCCAGAGTCAGTTCTCCTTCCATCACCATATATTTGAAATTTATACAATCTTAATAAACATTACCTTTAACCACTTCCTGAATGAAGTTCAAGAATAATCCCAAAATACCTTTATTATAAAATCTAAAAGTCCAAGCATAGAGAATGTTTACATAAGTGATATTACAACTATCAGATGGAATATGCAGTCATCAACAGTGAGGTATAAAGAATTCTCAGTGACAAAGGAAAATAATATTAAGTGATTAACAGAATATAAAATGGTATCTAAAGTAAGGTATGTGTATCTGTACAGAAAAAAAGGCCAGAAGATATGAAATATTATAGTGATTATAACTATGTCTCGAGATTTTTTTTAAACCAGTATTTTCCAAGTTTTAAACAACTATCAGAAAAAGATATCCAGTTGACATGGAAGAAATACTTGTACCAAATACAAGAAAACCAGTAAGATACTACCAGTTAACTGCTATTAACAATAGAAGTTGAAGTATACCTGCTCATTATCCCTGGTGTGTGTTCCTGAAGAAATCCTGTCCATTATTTTTTCATTTCCAGTTCTTAATGAGGTCTCAACAAGGTACTCCTTAACTTTGCTCTCCAAAACCACACCAGGACGCCAAAGTAACTGATCTTCATTTTCATACACTGATAAAGAAAATCCCATTAACACGTTAAAAATAGTGAACACACTCAAAGATATATATACAGACGTAGTTCCTCTTCCTTGATAGGCTATTCACCGGAACAAGTAACTAACTTTGAGGACACCGGTAATTTCATTATCTGGCAGTTTGAGCTCTTCATTAATAAAGGTTAAAAAATGTTTTTTTTTATCCTTTATTAAGGGCCAAGTGTTCCAGTGGCTAAAGCAAGTAGCTTTTTTGGTGGTTGGATTTCAGGATTTACTAACTAATCAGAAGGCTTTTTATACCTAGTAAAGTCTAATATAAAACTCCATAGTGGTGTCTTATATTCTCGTAATGAGGGGGTAAAAATAACCTGTGTAAATTCTTTAATAACCTCAATGGAATTTTCTATTGAACTCTCAAAATGGCTCTATGAAATGTCTAGAAGTTAAAAATTGACAAACAAAAATAAAAACCAAAATATCTGCAATAATGAAATATCTAAGTATATTTTTCCTTTACTGATTTCCTCCCAAAAGGTGAATTTTTTATTTACAGGAGGCAGCTGATTAATCAAAAATGAAAACTAACAATAAACAGAGGAATAAACTTTCTACAATCTCTGCAATATAAAGAGGCTGATATACTAATAAGCAAAATATCACTAGAACAGGTCTGTTTTATTAATGCACACATTGCTGCTGTAGTCAAAGCTTCTACCTCACACAATAAATACAGGTGGCCAAAGTTTTTTTCCCAGTGCTTCAAGTGCAATCCATTCTTCAAGTGTATAATAAGTACTAAGGATAGTTAACAAAACTAATCTATTGCAAGTTCACTATGTATAAGAGACCATGGTAAGTACTTTATATTCACAACTGTACAGGCAACCATTATCATTCTCGGCGAAAAGGAAAGTTAAAAATAAAGTGTGCCTGTGAAGCAGTAAGATTGACTTTTGTGCTGTTTTTGGAACCAGTTTCTTTACAATTTGGACAAAACTGAAATAGGTAAAATAGCTTAGGTTTATTCCCTCAAAAGGTAGAGAAGGAAACCTTCCATCCTGAATGTGTGCATAAAACTGAGAGAATATTACCTCCATTATGTTTATTCTAAGAACTGACAGGTACTGAGCATGTAATTGGCTCCAAGGGTGTGTGTGGCATTTGGGCGGCAGTGGTAGAGAGGCTAGGACATCCGAATAAGATCAGCTACTGCTTGCTTTCCCAGGACAACTGCCTTCCATCACTTTGAAAGCGGTTTAGGGAAACAGTATTGCTAGGGGCTGCCAAGGCTAATGACCCCCAGGGTAGCCAGTCCCCCCTTCCTTTAAATAGGGGTGACCTGACATAGAGGAAAAGAAGAAAGAACTCTGGAAATTTTGTGTTGCTATGCTGTTTTGCCCTCATGACTTCACAGGGACCAATCAACTCATTAGAAAAAAGCCAAATGCACATGGCCAGATCTACTTAGTTTCCAAGTTCAACTAGGAAGGTATAACTGCATTTTTATATCCCACCATTTCTCTGCATATTTTCAGAACCAACTATAATTGGAATCTACCGAAAATGTGAGGAAAAACTAATTACACTCAAGTAGGGGTGTACAACAAAAGAAGAAGAATCCTTATGTTCCACCAACTTCTTCTCTTTCAGGGCAGGGGCAGGAGTATTTCTTCTGGTCTCTTTTTCACTCAAGAGTTTTCTTTCCAAGAGGTTTATATCTCTAACATTCTCATTATCTCAGGTGATGATTCTACCCAATTCTACTGGAGCAGGTTGTAGGCCAAGCAGTTAGTTGCACCGTAAGAGGCACTCTACTATCTCAACAGGTGCTGAGTACACTGGCCAAGAAATACTGTACTGAGAGGAAGGTGACTCTCTGAGTCTCATGGTTAGTTTTGATATATTATTTCTAAGTCAGGCCTACATTTTCCCTGACTCTACATCAATCTTTATACTACCAAGGTTGGTTTATAACAAGATGTTTAAATAAATGTATTAAGGGATAACTTGCCTATCAGATATTATTAAAATCAAAAGCCTTCTTCCTTACCTTTCTCGTTGCCATCATACTCTCCAAGATAAGGGGGAATCTCTGCCTGATATTGTAAACCGATCATTATTTCCTACAGGAAAATTTAGAAGTAAAAATAACTTATTATAAAAATAAATACTGGAAAAAGATTTCCAACTCATTAATCAGTTACTACAGGTCAAAAGAAACTTCATCTTACAACAATAAAATTTCTCAAATTATTTCAAAAATGTTTTAAAAAGCTACTTTAATACGTTAGCCCAAATGGTCTATCACGTTATGATGAAGGTTGGTAACTCAATTTACCTTCCTCAAATCTTCAGGTGAGTTACCACTGTCTGTTTCAACATCTTCAACTTCTGATTCCTTATCACCATCACATGTAGTATTTGCTTAAAAGAAGAAAATTAAATTTCAAAAAAGGTTTATATTGCCTATTTTTGCAGCACCTGAAAGAATGCCTCACATGTGATATTTATAAAAATTTGTTGAATAAATGAGATCAGTACAAATATACTGAACCTCTTGTAACAGTCTTACATTTTAACATTGGTCAAAACAAGACACTGAAAAGAGTAAGAAAGCTTATAGTATCCTTATAATTATTTGGTGTTCAGTAAGTAGTTTGGGAATGTAAAAGGCAAACCACTATGGTCACCTTAAAAAAGAATATAAAGTGCTGGAGTTCTGATTATACTAATGTAGACTGGGACACACAAAAAGAGCCGCACATTAAGGCCACCAAAGTTCTAGTTTTGTGCATGCAAGCGTGTGGGTGTATTTGTTAACTGACCAGTTATTCTACCATATAAATACATGAGAAATAATCAAGACGGTATATAAGAAATTATTTCAGTTCAAAGATCTTTTAAATTACTCATAAAAATTAAGGGATAATACCAAGAACTACAGGAAAAGGATTAAATACATCACTAAAAATAAAAAACACTTTTTGAGCAACTGATAGCTGTCAAAACCAGGAGAGTAACGCCTTTTAACAGAAGTCCAAAAACTGTCTATATAATTTCATGATTAAACTAAGACTGATTACCATAGCAACAGATGAGTCTTGGGGAAGAGAACAGCCTTGTAAAACTAAGCAAATGTTTTAGTTTGAATATCAGTTGACCTCTATCCCAATAAAAAAGGTTATAATCTTACTCAGATTCTAACAGAATTTTATTTCAATCAAGAAAAAAACTTAGACTATTTTGACAAACTACTAAATGTAATGAAATGTACCCAAGCTAGACTATCAATACGACTATTAATCAGTAATGACTGGGTTTCTTACATCGTAAAGGCCTAGGGAAGAAATCAGAAGTTTCATGGGAAGTCACTGATGGTGTCAGATCATCTGCAGAAGACTGAGTTTCCTCATCATCACCCGACAATAGGTCTTTTGCTATTTCCTCCTGTAAGAATAGGAATGCAGTGCTGGCGTTAGAACTGATTACATCTCATTAATTTTTAAAAATGTCTTTTTATAACATCATTCATAAACATATTATCATGATGCTATGATACAATTAAGAACTAGATGAAGGTCCCATAGTTCTGAGAGAATTTAAAATTCTATAATTTACTTCATGTAACTATTTAATAACATTTAAGATTTAATTATATATAATATTTAATAAGTATATTAGTATACACCTATAACAAACAATTTGCCCATATTGTTTATATCCATAAAAAATAATTTATGGATATGCAGAGAACTTAGTGGAAGCTGCAGGCTAATTTTAGTGAATTTACAACAAAAGTAATCTTACTTCTAAGTGATTAACAATTAAACTCACTCTCTATCAACATAAATAAAAACAGTCAGCCCTCAGTATCCGAGAGTACCGCATCCACAGATTCAACCAACCATGGATCAAAAATATTTGAAAAAAATGTTATGTTATTGTTAATTGTCTGTGTAGTTAGGGCTACAATGGTTGATCTGTACTAAACATGTATAGACTTTTTTTCTTGTCAGGTTCCTTAAACATTACAATATTACAACTATTTACATTGCATTTACATTGTATTAGGTATTATAAGTAATCTAGAGATGACTTACAGTATACAAGAGGATGTTCACAGGCTACATGCAAATACTACACCATTTTATAAAAGGGACTTGAGTACCCTTGGATTTTGGTATCCAAGGGGTCCTAAAACCAATCCCTCCCTCCACGGATACTGAGGGATGACTGTAAAACAAAACCAAAAAGTCTCCGAACTCCACACTTCCAATAATTTGAAAAGTCCAACTAATGAATAGCTCTGACTAGTGATGTAAGTTCCAAAGAAACAGGTCTGAATTAAGTTTTATGTCCAAGTGTACCTTCATCCTTGTGACTGGTACATAAAAGGCACTCAATATTTGCTGAGGGACTACGGTCATTAAGGTTCGTGGTACATTAATATCACATTTGACTGAAAAGTGGGAACATAACTCACAGGAAGAGGTTCCAAGATGTGGATTCCTCTCCCTGCCTGAGATCGGAAAGGCGAGGAAAGCTTTCCAGGGATCTGTTAGCAGAGACAGTGGCTGTGTGAATTTTCCTCAGCAAGGACTAGGCCTTCCCCACAACCAGCCTATGGTATCACCGAGCCTCGGCTGCTGCAGCCGCTGTCACTCGCAGAGCCCAAGTAAACAAGAGATTCTCTCCAACCATGCCATGCCTAAGCCAGATCAGTTTGAAGTCTTGTGGAGGATTTATTAATCAATGTATTCAAGGGTTCACAGGATCAAAAGTTAGGGCAAAATCTAAGTTTAGATATAATGTGTTCGCATAGGAAAGATGGAAAAATTATGGAAGAATACTCAAGCATGCAATGTATTATGAAGCAATTATATACTACTTTTAAAGTAGTGTGATCGAAGCCATACAATATTTAAAACAGTCACCAAAATGATAAGAGCAATGGGTCAATAAGAAGTTTACATTTCAGAATTATGAAATCCTTTAAATTAAGGAAACTCTAATAAAAATAATCAGTGGTGATAGATCTGGAATTTTTCTTTTAAATGATTGTACTTACTTTGTCTAGTGTCATATCTGGTAGTTCATCTGCAAGTTCACTTGGGGAACTATTTGCACTAGAATTTGCAACTGCTGGAACTGTAGGTTCATAGCCATAGAATGCCAGTAAATCTTCTAAAGGCATGTTTCCTTCCTATTCAAGCCAGGGCACAAACATGAGCTCAGGAGATGTCACAAAACATCAGATAAACTGTCATGCCCTTAATGTTCACAAAGCACATTATCAAAACAGAAGTATCAAATCAAAGCCAAGTTTTAGTTTTTCCTTTTGTTCCATTGTCAGAAAACAGTCTCAAAAACACCTAACACATTAACAAAAGCCTAACAATTAACATCTTAGTTTTTATTTTCTAGCATTTCACTTTTTAAAAAAATTCCTCAAATATCTGCTTTAGTGCAGTTTTTTTTTTTTTACCTTTCACATATAAAGCTTTGCCTTGAAAACATTTCCAATTAATCAATCAATAACTTCATGTAATTTTCAGCTTGTTTCCTTGCAATTAACAGCTTACCACTTGGTTTAGTCTTCACATTAATTAGAAGATACCTGATGGGAAACCTTTGCTGAACATTTACTAAAATCAACAATATTTATATATTAATGTTCAAAACACAATTATCCTTTAATATTTCTACTAATATATCTACCTTCCATACCAATTATTTCAGGTTTTTTTCCAAAACTGTCTATTGGAGTTTGTAATATTACCACCATCTTACCAATGAGAAAACTGAGGCTTAGTTCTGGGTTCAAATTCCAGGACCCCCAGTTCCCTTACTGGCTGCATTGCTTTCATAAAATGACATACTCTGGTTGCACTGCTGTCTGTATTATGAAGATCTATGCCATGTCACATAGTGACACCGAGTCACTGATTTTCCCTCACTAATCCATCTGAAAATAAGTGCTATACAGTCAAGTCTTGAACAACATGGGTTTGGATGTCATGGGTCCACTGAGCCGTGGATTTTTTTCCAAAAATATATGGAAAGTGTTTTGGAGGTTTGTGAAAATTTGAAAACACTTGCAGACAATTTGAAAAACCTTATGATTTTTTTAATAACATTTTCTTTACCCTAGCTTACTTTAAGAATACAGCCTATAATAAATATAATATATAAAATATGTGTTAATCTACTATTTATATTGATAGTAAGGCTTTTGGTCAACAGTAGGCTATTAGTAGTTAAGTTTTTAGGGAGTCAAAAATTGTATGTGGACTTTCAACTGTGCAAGGGGGATTAGCAATTCTCACCCCCACATTATTCAAGGGTCAACTTTATTTTCTTTTAAAAAATATTTTAATTCAACTGCTAAAGTATATAGAACTATTTAAAGTTATTTAAATAAGTAACTTCAAAACAATATATCCATGGATACGTTAATTTGTTAAATATTTTTAAGGCACTTATGTCCATCTATTAAGAGATTCATTTTTAAAGCTTGCTTATTGGTTTAGTGTTCCCCTTAAGACAAAATACCTAAGTCATGAAGCAGCTAAAGCAGAATGTGCAAAACATGCCCACAGATGATCAGTAAGTGCTGAGAGGAGCCAGTGATGAATGACTCCTAGAGAGGCAGCTGACTGCCCCCCAGGGCCCACAGAGGATGCAGGATCTGGGGGGTCCCCAAGAAATCTGGCCTTGGCCTTTGCAGGTATGTAACTTACATTTTTCACTACGCCCGATTTAAAGCAAATTCATGCTAAACAAACTTAGAATAAGATATACAACAGAATGTGTTCATTTGTAAATTTGCAATAGGAGACCTGTGCCTTTCCAGTGACTATACCATTCATGTCACTCATGAAATAAATCCTTTTAGCTTGGGACTAAAATCAGTAAAACGCTGCTTTGCTAGCAATTTGAGTCAACGCAAATTGAGTTGGATGGTCAGAATGGACAGAAGTTCACCTAACGCCATGGGTAAACATTATGAATTACTCTTCTCCCAAATCAAAGAACTCCTCAAAGATGCCCTAAACTAGATTTAGAGTCTCTCTAGTCCTGCTCCTTGCAGAATCCCTGCAACCCATCCCGTTTGGCTCATAATGGTTATAATATAAGAGGAAACTGGGTTGCAGCCTTTGCCAACCACCTGTCAATAGTATTTCTCCAAAACCTGAGTTTCAGACTCCCTCCATAGCTGCAGAGATGACAATTTGTATGCATCACACACTGACAGTCCACCTTCCCCTTAATACAGTATTTACTAGGTCGTAGGTACTGTGAGAAGGGCTACCAGCTAAGGATACAGAAATGACATTTATAGAAAAATTTCTGCTTTCAAGAAGTTCAGTCTTAGTAGAAGAAACTGGTAAGTTAACATTTATACTACAATGTCATGGCTGCAATAATCAGTTCTGGAAATGGTGCTATAAATTGGTGGGTACAAAGAAGGGAAGACCTACACTCCAGGAATACTGGTATAGGGTAGTGAAGTACCACACAGAGGGCGAATACTGAGCTAAGACTTGAAAGATGAAGAGGCCTTTGTAGACGTATACTAGGTTGTATACTAGGGACTTGTGTCTGTCACCAGTAACACTGAGCTCTGACTGTGCCAGGCCACTGCTCCAGGCGCTGGTATAAAACACAGGTCTTGCCTTTCTACAACTTACAGACTAAGGGCGATACTGACAATACACAAATACTACTAATTATGAGGAATAAAAAGGAAATAAGCAGGGTCCTGAAGTTTGGGGAGGTGGAGAGGTAAGAGGAAGCAGGGAGATCATAGAGGACGCTGGTGCTGGGTAAAGGTACTGACACAGACCTGGACAGAAGTGAACAGATGAGATACATTTTGAGGTGTAATCACATGAGTTACTGGATGTGGGAGTGAAAGGGAGAAGGAAAGATACTCCCAAGACTTCTATTTGAGCAACTGCTTAGATGGTGGTAACTTGTACTGACAGAGACGAAAACTAAAGAAAGAAAAGACCTTTGAAGGAAAGAAATTAAGAGTTCTACACAGGGTACAAGCTAAGTCTGAGAGGCCTATGAAACATCCAAGTGGAAAAGTCAACTTGGCGGGAAGCCTGGAGCTCAGAGGATCAGGCTGGGCTAAAGATATAAATCTGGCATTCATTAGCATCTAGCTGATATTTAAAGCTACAAGAGTTGATGAGCTCACTCAGGGAGAGGGAAGAGAGAAAAGAGAAGGGGATACATGCTTTATTATAGGAACTTTCAGATATGCTACCCTACAGGCAATGAGGTATCTCTAGAAAATTGTAAACATGGTTTACATTTTGGAAATAACGTTCTACAGGGAGTAGAAGAATGAGAGCCTGAACTAAAGAAGGGAATTATCTGAACGAAATTAAGGAAAATCTGTTTCTTGACTTACTTGATAGAATGAATGAAAGTGACACTGAGTCTAAATGGACTGCCCATTTCTGGTCTGAGAAGGCTAAGTAGCTATAGCACCATGAGACAGAAACACAAAACAAATAAACTTTAGGATGGAGGGTGTGATGGTAGATGATGACTAAATGTAAAAGTTGTAGCAATGGGCTTGAATTCGATTATCCCGAAAAAGGATATAGAGTAAGAAAACAAGAGCTAGAACCCTGCAGAACACCATAAATTAAAATGTGGGCAAAGAAAGAAAAGTCCATAAATGTGACAGAGGAAGACACCAGAGAGCAGAAGCAGAACTAGGAGAAATCAAGATAATGTAAGTTAGAAGAAGAGAGTGTGACGAAATGAGGGGTGGTGACTTGGGTCAAATATCAAAGAGAAATCAGTCGAGATAAAGACAGACATGCATTCTTAGTATCAGTCAATTAGGAATTTGACCTTACAACCTGTTTGAAGCAGCAAAGCTAAGCACCAAAATGGGAGGGAGAGAAAGTACATACACTATACAAGAAAGACTCAGGGCAACACAGGGTCAAAAGAGCATTTCTTTCAATGTGGGAAATGTACACGTAGGATTCTATGCTGAAATAAAAAATTAGAAGAATAAACGGAGGGCAGCAGGGATGGAATCTAGGGGTTAACTGCGGATGTCCCAGGCAGATACTCCTGGGACAGAGGGAAAGAAGGAAGAATGAGTATAAAAGTTAAGTTTGTATGTGTGGGGCAAACAGGAGGTTCCAGGTAGTCACTCATGAAAATCCTACTTTCTCTATCAAGACACAAGCATGATCATCTGTTGAGGGAGAAGGGGACCACCTTAGTGGAAACCTCATTAATTCGTTCAAGGGATGACACTCTATGCTCGTACTAGTCCCCTAAAGGGGTCTGGTTCTAAAACACAGAAATTATCTGGACTAAAATTTTTAAAGCAAAACTAGAAAAGGTGCATGCAGTCTCTGAAGCACTTATCGCGAATGAGCTTTCTATTAGAGCCTAGCAATAAAGAAAGCACTTAGTAGTCCTTTAAAGCATAAATGACATTTTTTTCAAAACCAAGTTAGTAAATCTCAGTCTCCAAGGATCTGTGGTGACGAGATCAGCTTAGAAGTTTGACCTAGCACCTTACCCCAGGTATAAGGATTCTTCTCTTCTGTATTTTTTCTCAGGTATATTGCTGGCCCTACTTCTAAGGGACACATTTAAATCTAGGTCCACTTACGAATGAACTGTTTCATAAGCTGAAGGGCTTGTGTCAGGAAGAGAACAAGATGTAGAGGCAGAGGACGCACTACTTATTATTTCTGTTGGCTCATCACCGAACCCCTTTGACCTCCATTTCCTCATCTGTAAATACAACAATACCTAATTTCCTGATCCTGTGACGCATATCCTCACCTATCAGAAATCAGGACACATCTTATTACCAATGCACAGTGCTCCTCCCTGGCCCCATCTATTGATTTTTAAATCTATGGCACATCTGACAATCAACACGGCCTCTGAGACGAGAAAAGAATGCGAATGCTCATCTGACACACCTGACAGTGCTGCTGGATGGGTCGAACGGGATTGTCTAAGTGAAGTACAGATCAATTTTAATATAACGCTAGTCTGCTATCTTAAAATACAAGATGCAAAACAGTATACATGTAACTTTTTTAAAATGCTTAAAAAAAAAAAATAAAAAAGGAAGGACCAATACCAAAGTCTTAAGTGTTACAAAAGGTGGTTTCTACTTTCTCATTTCACAAAGAATATCAGAGGGTAAATCTCTATGTTAATATAAAAAATGTGAAGGACTTTTAAAAAAAAAAGTTATAGTTCTAAATCTAGGACTACTGAATAAAACCTCTCAGAAACAGTGACGTGAATAAATTAAAATATAGAAACACATGACATATAAACCTTATTATAATGTTTAACAACAAAAATCTAGTTACATAATCTGTCCTCTATACTTACCAAATCGCTGCTATAAGAAAACTGATTTTGTACTTCTTATTTTTCATACCAAATAAGGTACTAAAAAAAAAATTGTAAGCACCAAAATGTAGGCCATCCTTTAGTCTACAAACTATTGAGTTTATTTACTATGAGTATAAAACCTTATTGTGAATTTTGAAAATGAGTATTAACATCTAGCCCCTAAGACTCTTAACATGTACCAGTGCCTAAATCACCATTTCAATAAAAGATTAATAGAATACATTATTTTAAATTGTGTACAAGTAATTTTAAATTTCTGGAAGTTAAATGATCCTTACTCTTCATATTTGTGATTCTGTCTCTTTTATTTATTTTCATGTTTCGTTAAACATCAATAAAGAATAGAGACCACATCTACACAGCATGCTTTGCTACAGATAAGAATCACAGTTCAGAGAAAGTGGGCGTCAGTCACTTTTAGAAATAACTCTTGTCCCTTGCTCAATGAGAGAAGGATTAGCTTTCTGAGTGGAGACACAGCTCTTAGGACTTCACTGGAATTTGCTTAAAGATCATCTGTATTATTTTGCCGTGATTTCCAAGAATGTGATAAAATGCCAAGAAGCAAAACTTTACATATTTCATTTGAAATATATAAAGGGCTATAATTTTTCTGAATCTACAAATTCAGTGCTAGATACCATTACAAAGTAAGAATTTAATTACCAGTTTTTACTAAACAGAATGAAAATCGCAGGAATCAGGGACTAGGTATTTCTGTGAATAGATAAGTAACTTTTTGCTTTTGATTATTTCTCTGTATCTTCTCTAATTTCCTTTTAAAACTCAATAAGCACAAATCAAAGCAATTATTACAATCTCTCGAAGAATAAAACCTATAAATCTGAAAAACAGAATTTCACCAAACCACAAGAATCTCTAATACTGAATGAGTTAACACATTACATGAAATTCTTAATTCTTACTGTTTTACTGACAAAACAGCTACCTGCATGACTGAAATGCACATTTATATTATTTTCCTGTCATGCTGTAACTAGACTGCTGTCTCCCTATCTTTACAATTGTTAATATGTAATCAAGAAAGGTGCATTACGAGAACACCTGGGACTTTTGCCCCATACCCATAGTGGTGTCCTGACTTAAAAATCTACAGGAGAGAAGTGATGATTCTAAGAAGCCCTCCATGAACTTCCACATCAGGCTAAACATCTTTTACTAAATATGTCGGGGGGGGAGGGGGGCGGTGCCAAAAAAATGTACACACATGACTTGTATTCATCTTTTGTCATTGGTATATATTGAGTATTATAATTTTAATACAGTTTTTCCTTTCTTAAAATGTGTACATATTTTTTTTTGGCAATCTCTGTATATACCCTTTCTTCCATAGCTCTCATTGCTTTCACAGTTCTTGGCATACCATATAAAAATATTTGTTCCATTCAAATATATGGTGATGAAACAAGAACTGACAGATGATGTATTATAGAAATGTACACTTGAAACCTATATAATTTTAGTAATGAATGTCAACCCAATAAATTTTTAAAAATCTGAAGAAAAAAATTGTTCCCATTTGTCACCCCACACTAGATTGTAAGCTCCTAGAGTTCAGAAACATTGTCAAATTGCTCATTTTTGCAATCCCAAGATCTACCACAGTCCTCGGTTTAGTGATAATGTTAGCTGGGTTATAATTCTCAGTTATCTTAGGTTACACATGGATAAGAGCTAGAAAGGAATTGCCTGAAGAAAGCCAAGGCAGAGCTGAAGACTCTTGGGCTTCTTTCCTCATCAACAGGCAATACTTTGTCATCACACCTGAAAGAAGTGATAGGAAAGACTTTTCTTCTCGAGTATTTCCTAACAAATTTATCTCTACATTCCCAAGTATGTTTGGCTTTTATAGAAGATATATATATTTTTAAATGACTAAATCTAACTGTAACTGTGTTAGATTAATTTGCCAAATGAATGTGTTTAGAAAATTTTAGGTCTACCAGAGCAAGCCTGGGGTCTAAGCCCTGATAACTTTGCTTTCTGTTTCCCTGTATATTAACATGAAGAAAGAAATGCAATAATAGCCCACCTTTGCCTCACAAAGATAGCAGAAAAGATTATATAAGAACGTACTTTGTTTTCTTGAAGAAAAAGAGGTATAGAAACTCAAAGGATTATTATTCAACAGTATTCCTGAAAGGTCTTGTTATTCTGGGCTGACTAGAGATGTGCAAGTCAGATTAATTTATAGATAGGTATAATCCTACATTTTTTCAAAGTGACCCCTATGGAGGTCTCTCTTTGTAGTCCTGGTATAAATATGTGTTTAAAATCCAGTTCATTTGAATTTATATTGATTTTCAAGTTTAAAAAGTTATAAACTAGATTTACTCCTGCCAACTTTTCAAAAGATGACTGGAATTAGGAAATGGGATATTACTAATTTACATTTTAAAATAGAGTGAAACTTTTTTTCTCTTTCAAGTTTCTTACAGTGTTCTACCAGATGTAAGTAATCTGAAGGAAAAGACTTCTCCCTGTATCTACTGCAGTGCTTAAACTCAAGTTTGACCCTCAGTAGAATAGAGTGGTATAATGCAAAGAAGCATGGGCTAGGATTCAGAACTAAGTTTAGGGTCTACAGTTGTCTATATCTGTAAAATGAGCAGATGTACCTACTTCACTGTGCTGGTATAAACTTAAAAATTAGGACAACAAATATAAAATAATTTTGAAGAATTAAAAGTGTACTTTGCCTATCCTCCAAAATAATGAGAAAAACAGGGACAATCTATAAAAACCAGGTCAAAAACAAAAATGCTGACCCTATTTTTATTTCAGATAGATTGTAAAGTAATTTATGATAAAATTTCAAAATTTTTACTTAAAGTTTCTATTGAAATACTAAAGTAAAATCCTTTACCTTTTCTAAGTCTTCAATTTCAGAACTGAAGTTTTTACCCTCATCCATCATTTCCTCTTCTTCAAGAGTTCTTTCATCATCATAATCATGGACCAACATCTCAGCAGTGGGGTCAAAATCATGATCCTCAGAAGACAAAGACCCAACTGGAATGAAACAAACTCAATCACCTTACAAGTTCACAAGGTTATTTACAAGAGAAAATATTTTGCGCTCTTCTGCCAGTTCCTTTTAATGCGTAAGGTTAAGCTTTGTTATTAAATGCATTTACTATCTATTTTACAGGTTATAAAGACCACACAGTTCTGAAATGATATCTAAACCAGCAAAAGAACAAGGCAGAGTAATTTAACACTTTTATAAGGGGTCCAATCCATAAGAATAAGACTTATAATAGCAGCACAGTGATTTTTAAATGGTGTGGCCCTCAGGCAGCCGGTTAGCTCAGTTCGTTAGAGTGTGGTGCTCTTAACAAGGTTGCTGGTTTCATCCCCGCATGGGCCACTTTGAACTGCGCCCTCCACAACTAGATTGAAACAACTACTTGACTTGGAGCTGATGGGTCCTAGAAAAACACATTTAAATAAATAAATGGAGTGGCCCTTAAAAAAAAAAAAAAAGTCCTAATAGGAAAGTCAAACTTGCTTATGAGTTGGTTTAATTATTTGTCTAAAAGCAGTAGGAAAATGTCAGAAGGATTATGAATGAAAGAGTTCAAAAGAATCTGTTACACACTACGGCCAAACACACTTCATAAGAAGAGAATATAAATTTTACCCAAAGTCTAACCCTCAAAGATGCAAAACACAACAGAAATATGGTTTTTGAACAAATGTAAGTTTCTGTGCAACAGCTATACAGCAATTCCCTCTTTAAAAACACTATCACTTTTCATGTCTATACAGTATTTCAAGCTCCCCAGCTTTAATCAGACAAGCATTAAACTGTAAGAGCATGCTTTTCTTTAGATCACTAATAAAGGGAATATTGAGAATCATATCTAAAAGTTTTGGAAGATATATCCCGTTCCAAGTTTTGGTCAAATCATACTTGCTAATAAAATTATGTTGCATTTTAATGGCAAATATGAAGTTAGCAGGATACTCTGAAAACCACGTGGAAAAATAAATAAGATCTAAAATTCCAAGAGAATGAAATCAAATTATGAAAAGCAGGATTTTCTCCATTTGTTTTACTATAGTATCTAATTCAATTAGACCAGTGACTCTCAGAGCACGGAAGGAAAGAAGTGTCAGAATCCTGGGGTGAAAGAAAAGTGGAAGGAAGCATATTCAACATAAAAAGTTTGATCTGATTTTAGTCAAGCTATTTAGTATTTTGAAATTTCAAACATTTAAGGACATTGTGAGATCATTAAGAAGATACTGAACTAGACCAAAAGATTTTTCACTATGGAAAAATACCACAGACATTTAACTCAATGTTTTTGATTCTGAGTTTGGAGAACTCTGACAATTAGTTCCAAAAATAACACAATTTCTGTGGGACTGAATTCTTTAGGAGGTTTTTACCAGGGGTGCCAAAAAATGTATACACATGACTTGTATTCATCTTTTGTTATTGGTATATATTGAGTATTACAATTTTAATAGTTTTTTCCTTTCTTAAAATGGGTGTACATTTTTTTGGCACACATTGTGTTATGTTTGTTTTTTTTAATGCTGAAAAATCTGCTCATTCCAAAACCTGTTTAAATATAGATGGTTTAACTTGAAAGAAAAAACAATATTTATTAAATAGCTCAAAAGCAGAACACCCACCATTACAAATTTCTTTTTTTTTTGAGGAATTGCTGGAAACCTCTGTGGTATGCCAACATGTCAAGGAGTAAACAGATGGTAACTTAGTTCTACCTCTTTTCTAATCCCATATCATTTGGCCCAGCAGGCTCCCTAAAGTGGAAGGCATTCAATAAGGGCCAGAAATGAAGGGCCTCAGGGTCTACTCTTGGCTTTGTCCCTGGCTTTCTGGGACCTGAGGCAAGTCATTTAAACTTTCTGGGCTTACGTCCAGTTTTTCATTTGTAAAACACATAGGGTTGGTTTAAATGACCTCAAGAGTCTCTTCTAGCTATAAAATTCCCTTTAAAATGGGCCAATCAATTAAAAACAGGTTATAAATTTGTTAAAACACCAAAACCACACTATCTTTTTGCTTTTTATTTGGATTGCAACTTCTTAAAAGCAGACAGTGATACCAAATGGAAAAAATTCCATTATCATCCAGATGTTTGGCATCATCTATATAAATATTCTTTTCCTGAAATCAGTTATAACAAAAAAACATTTGTCTCAAAATTAGAGAAGTGTTTTAAAACGTAAAGATGTAGACAGCTATTTTTAAAATAGCCACCATTTCTTCTACTTGGTGTTAACTATTTTACAATACCTTAAATGATAATCGCGTAGAACTCAAAAGTCAACTAAACACACAAAGTAATATGCAAGGAAATGGACTATTCCCTCTAAGACAACATGTTGTAATATACTTAGACTTGGGAGCTCATCCAGGCTCTGCTATTAACTAGGTGACTCTCAGTAGAATTATTTAAAAGTCTCTTCAAGTGTAAAATAAGGGAGTTGGACTGTTCAGAGGTACTTTTCCTGGAGACTGTAATAAGAGGGAAAAGTCAGCCAAGAGGGGGCTGGAAAGGGGATGAGAAATTGAAACAATGCTATCCTTACATTTTAGCACAGGAGGAGAAAGGTCCTCACCAAAGATGGGCTTCAGGGGTTCCATAAAACCCATTGTATGCAATTACGCATATGTGCAGAGTTCTGGAGAGAGTCCCTTTGCTTTCATCCGATCCTGACAGGAGTTTCTGGCCCCCAAAAGGCTAAGAAACACTGTATTAGAAGATCGAAGGTAGTCTGACCTCAAAAATTGTATATTACCATTTTTCAGTGCCAAACTTGGAAATTCTGCTTCTTCTGATTAAGCTGGCTTTACCTAACTCTCAAAATTCTATTTTAATACAGTCTATAGACATTGCTCAATTATGAAAAATATAACACAAAATAGGGCAGACAAGAGTCATAGTTAATAATCAATATAAGCAACCCCAAAGTTCTGACAAACTAAAGAGTTGATTTCTTGAAGAAACCAAAATTAAAATCTAAAACTAAATTTCTAAAGTTGTGCAAAGATAATTTGGGATTGTTTCAGCCTTAGAGAAAAACAAGATATTGTGAGCATTAAACAAATATTACTCAAAAAAAAAAAACACTGTTAGCTGTTAGCAGCTTTGCAACAAGGTAATTTTCTTTTCAACAAGCATGAAAAGAAAAAGAGAATAGTTTAACTGTTCCTTCCTCGAACAGCTTAATTACCCAAATGTACACTGAAACGCTTAAAAACAAATGATGAAAAACTCGCAGGACAAGTTGTTGTGGAAAACCTTTAGCAATAGACCTTTGAGCCCCCATTACCCCTTGGGACCCCCTGAAGAGGTAAGAAAATAGGACAAACCTGGGCTCGAACTTCCAAAAGAAGCCTAGGAGAGAGAAGAAAACGTGCGGTTAGATCGCGAAGCCTAGGGGAAGAGGCAGCGCCGGCAACTGGGCGCAGAGGAGGCGGAGCCCGGCGCTCCTCCGCAGCTGCCAAAAGTGCAAGACGTAGCTTCGCTCCAATCGCTCCCGGCCCCTTTCGGGCCCCTCTTGGCTGCCTCGTCTTCCTTTTTGAGTCCCCAGTGTACAAACTCACAGACCCGGGACGAAGCCCGGAATCTAACAGGCAACTCCAAGCAGCCCCTCGGAGCTCAGCAAGTTACAAAGGGAAGACGCAAAACCCAGAGCAGTCGGTTCGCAACATCGGTCCCCCATCCCTGGCATCTCAGGAGTCCCCCAAATCCCACCCAGCTCTCTACCACCCCAAACACCACCTCGCAACGCACACCCTTTCCTGGAAGGGGCTCACCCTCTGACAACCTAGTGCATCCCCTGGAGCCTGGGAGCCCCAACTCCGGGGCTGTCTTCTGCCCCCGCGCGTAGGCCAGCTCGCAACCGGACACTCGCCCCCAAACCAAAGCGCAAACCCCCATCCTCTCCCCTGAGTCCGGAGACGCGGTCCCTCGGTCGCAAAGATGCTGGTTCCTTCCCGGGTGTTCACTCCCTCCCCAGGCCTGCCGGCGAGCCCCTCGCCCCAACGAGGTCCCGCCGAGGGGCTCCTGCTGCGCTACCCCCTCCCCCCAGCTCACTAGTCCCGGGGGACACGGCCCGGGCAGCTTCGCTCGCCCTGCCTCCCTCCTCCAGCCTAGGGGAAGTGGGGCTACTGAGAGCCCCCGGACAGAGCGTAGAGGGTCTTGGTCGTCCCCCCTTCACCCCCGGGGCTCCCGCATCTCCGGGGCTGCGGAGCCGGGAGTCCCTCTCGCCTCCCGCGAAGCCCGGCGGCCGCGCATCCCGCTCGCCTCCACGCCCGGAGCAAAGTGGAGGGTGAGGCTCCTCGGCGCTGCAGCCGGGACCCTGGGGGCCGGGAACACAGAGCACTCCTCCCGCGGGGCAGTGGCGCAGCCCGCTCCCCGCTTTGCAAGCCGGCCGCGGAGGGGGGGATCGGCCGGTTTCCACCCACCCCGGCCCCGGGGGGCGGCGCGCAGGCTCTGGCGGCCCGCGTCAGCTGCCCGGGGGCACGACACAGCGCAGTCCCCGGGCCAGGGCTCGATGCCTCTGGCCACCGCCTCCGGCCCGGCCCCGTCGCCCGGTCGGGTCGCGGCTGGAGCCGACGCGGCCTAGTCCCGGAGGGAGACCGCTCTCGCGCCCGCTCCCGCCCCCCTGCCGGCCCCGCCGCGGCCAGTCGCCGCCCCGCGGCCCCCGCGCCGCCACCCATGGGGCCGTGGGAAGGGCCCCGGATCCTCCAGGCTGGCTCGGGAACCGCGGGGATCCGCCGGGCGCCCGGTCCAGCCCGGCCGCTCTTGCCCGGTTTCCCTGCTCACCTCCGCCATATTGGTACCTTTAGGGCGAACGAGCAGCGCCGAGCCCAGTCCCCGGATGGGGCGCCTGAGCCAATCGCAGCCGCCGCCGCCGCCGCCGCCGCGGTCCGCCCGGCACCCGCCCGGCGGCGGGGGCGGCTCGGCCCCTTATAGGGCAGGGCGGCCACGACGCCCCCGGCCCCTCGCACGCCCACCCCGCCCGGCGCCCCGCGCCCCGCGCCCCGCGCCCCGCGCCCGCTGCGGGGGGCCCGACTTGCACCCGCGCTCACCCGCCCTCCTCTCGCGGCTGGAGTTAAGTTCTTGCAGAATTGGAGTCAAGCGGGGGACGGATGGAAGCACGGGTGCGGGACAGACCCACGTCCAGCTCGCCGAGGCCACAGAGCCGGCCATGGCGGCTGAGGACCCAACGACAGACACCCGGGTCCGCCAGGGTGTGGGGGAAGCGGGCAGGAGACGTGGAGGGACAACTCGACAGACTTCCTCGGGAAGACAGGAGGTGATCGATGGAGTAGACTGATGGACGAGAGGAAGCCCCGAGAAAGGGGAGAAGTGGACGACGGACGGCAGGGTCAGTCCAAAATGAGAGGACAGCGACCGGGCATTTTGAGTTTTCCCGGAAGATCCCTGCCGAATCGGGGATGCGGAGCAACATGCAATGGCTCTTGGAGTGTACGGTAGAAGTGGTCATTGGCCAAAAAGTCTCTGGAAGGTAGTGACAGTACAGAAGAAAAGATCAACAGGGCAAACAATTGGTAACGCATAGACTTGCACAATCCAAAGAAGACACTCATGAAATATAAACCGTGCACGTACAGAAAAAATTAGAACAGTCCTAGGGGTTGTTGATCAGATAGTCCAGGGGGTGACCCAGAGGTACTCACTTGATAGACTTGTGGAAGGGCAGGAATAGTATATCAAAGTCCCTGAAGTGAGTCTCAAATACACTACCACCCACCTTCCTCCCCAAAAGCTTAGGGTCAAAATGGAAACTAGTCCTATGGGCAAGTGCATGGATGCAGAAGGGAGGAAAATGCTTAACAGGTATACCTGCTCCTAAGCATGCCTTGTGGCCATTTGCTCTTCTTTAGAAGACATAAATCTAACTCCGGGCAGATCCATCTCCACTGAACAACTTTCTGCAAAGTATACAGAAATACTAAAAACTTCATAGCCCATAGAGGTAAACCCTACAAGAAGTTCAAGTCATCTTGCCAGGGTACCTTGGCACAGGATTGTCTTGAGGCAGGAGTCCAGAAATAATGATATGTATGGAAAAGAAAGTCTAAAAATATGGAAAAGTCTGCTGTAAGGTTCATGGATAAGTGAGATGCCTACACGATCTGGGCCTTGCAAAGAACTGGAGAGGAAAGTGATCTCAGATACTCACGCTCTTCTCCCAACTATTGCTGAAACATGTAATATTAAATGATACAGAGTTGAGGTTTTTGCTGTAATCTCACACGTTGAGAGAGAGAGACTTTTCAGGAGTCTCTAAAACTTTCCATACTTAGTCTAAATGTGAAAGGTCTGAGTTTTAACCTGGGGTCACCTTTGATTCTCCCCTCCATGGGTGCAAACTGAGGATGAGGCTGGAGACTGGATGATGGATAGGAGGGGAAAGGGTTACTTTCAACATTTTTGCCAAGGCATCTCAAAATTAAAGTTATTCCACTGGTAAAACTTATTTATTTATGGAAATTTTAGGGAAAATCACTTCAACCGTTTCTGAACATCGTAAAGATATGGAAAATTACACTTTCCCTGCTGTGAAAGATACCTTTCGACCTTTTGTCCAGTCAAATAACTCAAAAACAGCTGAACTTTGAAACCAGAGGCTTGGCACATGTACGAACTGTCCTCAATGAGGCATTTAGAGTTTTAAAGGAAAAAATGGTTTGAAATTAAGTGCAAGTGATGAACTTTAGAAATGTGGCAGTGAGCACATCTCATGGACCGACCATGAAACAGAGCCTTGAGCTTGACCACAGGGCCTGGAATCTGAGTCATGAAGAAAGTGTCTCCAACAGTTTGCCTCGTACTTAATCCTAAGGAAAAACATTTTCTTCATAGCAAAACATTGCTGACCTAAACTATAAATGTAGCCTTAGGCTCCATGTTGCCATGTTTAAGAAATATACAGACTCATGCACTTGCATAAACTTAGGAGAGTTTCTGCAGAGTCTCCTTTTATTAAATTGTAAAGATTTTATACAGGCATTTGTAATTTTGATTGCTTATATTCTCTCCATCATAGTACATAGTTTATGTAGTCTGTGTCCTGGTTATTAAAAAAGGATTCATAGATAAGTGAAGCTAAATTAATTCAGTTTAAGGAAACAGCTCCTTTCCCACCCCTAATCACTAGAGAAAAATTTTACTACCCAGTCTTATATAACACAGTTCTTTTATGATAAAGTGTGAAAAGTCTACTGTATGTACACGTATCTTTCATTCTTTTTGATGACAAGGAGTTAGTACAGATAAAAAGTCCCCTTATTCCAGGGAGGTGAAATACAAAATTACTTTTTACTGTTGTTATCCTGTCACCACACAAAAGGTGGCGTTATGTAGAAAGGAAGTCCTATGCTGGACACTGAGCACTGTGGGGTCACCATAAAAGTCCTGGCCCCTCAAAAGGTTATAATGTAACTGAGTAATTTTTATATGTGGTAGATAGGAACAAGAGCCAGGAAAACTCAAAACTGAAACCATGGTAACTCCCTAAGGAGAACCAAAATATAATAGATCCACCCGTCATCTTCAGAAATGAAATAAATCAGGAAAAGATTATAAATATGTGATTTGAGATGTTTTACAATAATTACACACAATAAAGTAGGAAAATGTAAATATAAAAAAATGAGAACCAGTGAAACTAGTTAGGCTAGGAGGTTAACACCAGAGAAAAAGTTAGAACAAGAATAGGCAGGTAATGAAGTATAACGCACAATATGAGAGTTAAACCATAAATTTGGCTTAGAGCTTTCTGGAACCAAAACAAAAAAATTTTTAAAAAGTAAATACAATCAGTTGCTTGGTTCTCATTGTCTTTGAGGAGAAATATACAAATTCTTCAAAGGAAGCGTTTCAGGACATTTTAAAAGAAATGTCTTACCTGAGCTACACAGTAACAGTAATGCAGAGGGAAATATCCTCTGCCAGATCTTCAAACACACTAGCAGGTTTTTTGGGTGACCATCCATGAATGTATGACTTACTGAAAGCAGTTTTCATAGGGCCACAGTAATGCGATACAAATATTTCATTTTCTACAGATTCCATCTAACCCAAGGAAAGATAATAGACTATCCAAAGTTAATCTCAAGCGGTATGGTAGTCAGGCAGGCACAATGAATGAATGAAGCAGGCCAGTGAAGACAGAAGTGGGGGCAACAGCAAACCCACAGGTGGAAATCCTGCCTAAACGGAGCAGCCACTCAGTCTCAGCAGACTGGTTCTTGCCTTGTGAGAACGTGAGCCCAGTGCTTCCAGACCTTCTAATTTTCCAAGAACAGCTGGAAAGCTGGATTTTTAATGTGAATTCTCCTGGTTTATAAAACTTGTCAACTAATTAAAAAATTTTTAAACACAATGTAGGCCAAATAAATCACATTCAGTAAATCATGTTAACTGTGAGCTTCCAGTTGGCAGACTAAACTGGAACATCATCCTAATATCCTTTCAACATGGCTTTGGATAAAACTGTAACACCAACAATTCAGCTCTCCATCACATCAAACTTCTTGGGTTTTTCTAAACATGTACACGTGTGTGTGTGAAATTCAAATATTCTTTGTTGGAATGAATGACTACTCTCTGAGAAAGCTAATTCACTGTAGTAAGCTTTGCCTAAACAAAATTGTTCACAGAAGGGAGATGATCTACATGGTACCTAAAAAAAAAAAAAAAAAGAAAGGAAGGAAGGAAGGAAGGAAGGAAGGAAGGAAGGAAGGAAGGAAGGAAGGAAGGAAGGAAGGAAGGAAGGAAGAAAGAAAGAAAGAAAGAAAGAAAGAAAGAAAGAAAGAAAGAAAGAAAGAAAGAAAGAAAGAAAGAAAGAAAGGGAAAGAGCATTCAGAGATAAAAAGAGAGTAAATCCTCAGTTCATTACAAAGGAAGACGGGACCTGGTCCATAGTCATTATATCTGACCTATGATGGTTCAAGGCTGACTTTATAATAAGATGGATGCATCAAGCCAACATACCTTTGTAAGGCTCACCACTTAGATCTAACAACTCAGTGGCTTTAAATTTGAGGAATATTCTCAAAATAATTTTGAAGAGCTGTACTGCTTTCCACATACCCAAGTGGACATCTAATTTTTTCATATAAGTTTAAATAGTTGCAAAGGATACACTTTACAACATACTGTAATAATCATTGTAAAATAAGCTATTATCTAACACTTTTAAATGTACGAAATGTAATCTAAATACCACAGCAATTTGATATAGCCATTATTCTTTTAAAAATGAGCATGTTTCTTCTTTAACAATAAAACACTTTATAATTCCTTTTTCTCTTTAAACTCATATTCACCTTCTTTTTCCTCCAAAGAATTTTATCCCAATGTAAAAGCTTTATGCCTAGAAGTCTTTGATTGATACCCTACTATCTTGCTCTGCAAAACAAATATCCCTATAAATTGACACTCAAAATTAATAATTTTCCTCTAGATTACATAATCAGTATAATTATTATTAATTCACAATCAAAACAATATACATGTATTACAAATTTTGATTAAAGCTTATTGAACAAAAATCAAAATTGCATTGGAAATCAATCTCTTAATAAGATGAATGGGACCTTTAAAAAAATTAGTTCATGTACCTGTGGGTGACAATTACTTAATGCTAAAATGAGAATGAGTTTAGCATCAATGATATTCTTATTTTTTATTTGCTTGGAAGTAAGCTCAGAGAAACCATATTCATACAATAAGTAGATGAGAATGGAAGGGTTTTATTATTTTATTAAACCATCACTCAATTCTCTGAACTCATGTTGTAATCTTCTATCAAACATTATTTTTAATGTTCTTACATTGATATTTTGTTTGTCTTCAATTTTTCTGAAAGCAAAGAATTAAAAGCTGCCTGACATACAAAAAGATTTGTTACCCACCCCTTACAGTCTTTCACTATAATTTACTTAAATTTCTATGAAAAATGCCAAAAAAGACTTCGCCGAGACTTATACGTCTATTAATTGTACCAGTTATTTTCTTTGCTCAGAAGCACCTGTTTAACCCAACAGACTCAGAAAAAAAAGGGGAAATGAAAATATTCTTAACTTCAATACTTTCTTGCCAATGTAGTATTTTTAAATAAAATGCTTTATTGTGTCACACATTTAAAATATATTTTTGTCAAAACCTTGGAGGTGTACATTTATCCCTTTCAGTTTGTGGAAAATGTTTGCCTTATAACCCAACTAGCAAAGACTGTCTTCTTTGTCAAACCAAAGTGCCAGATCAGGCATGCTTTCTTTCAGCAAAAGTCTGACTTCATTTTTCAATTCTAATGAACACGTTAAATCTTATTTTGAAGCATATTAAAAAGCATTGAAAAATAAATGATAAACCACATACTATAAAGTAGGCAATTCAACATTAAAATAATTTACTCATTTTATGTTATAAAAATAAAAGTAATCAACATACAGTTCTTCATTACTTAGTTTATCATTCAATGTAATGGGGGGCTTTAACAACAGAAATTTATTTGCTCATAGTTCTGGAGGCTGGAAATCCATGACTAAAGTGTAGACAGGTTTGGTTTCTCCTGAGGCCTCTTTCCTTAGCTTGCAGATGGCCGCCTTCTAACCACATACTCACATGGCCTTTCCTCTGTGTACAGGTATCCTTGTTGTCTGTGTCCAAATTGTATCTTTTTATAAGGACATCAGTCAGAATGGATGAGGGCCCATCCTAACAGCATCATTTTAACTTAATCACGTGTTTAAAGGGCCCATCTCTTACTCTGAGGGTACTAGGGAATTAGGACTTCAACACATGAATTTGGGGGGAAATGACTCATTTCATAAGATGTGCCTCTTCGGATTCTTTCCCCGCAATTTGCCTTTCCGACCCTCAGCCTCCAACATGCATGACCAATTCCATTTGGGCAGCGGCGTGCTGGTGTCTGGCTCCTGCCACTTTGTCACTCAGAAGACACTCCAGTTGCAGAGTATGGACTTTGGCTTCCTGAGTGACTGTTGGAGAAGTTGGATGGTATAAGCCCAAAACATGGAGGAGGTTTTAATTCTACATGAGGCAAACTTCAGTGAATGGGAACATAGAAGACAAAGGGTGCCAGGCAATTAAACTCCCTCTCTTCCCTCCCTTGGGTGGATGGCTCTGGGACACTGTTTCTCCATACAGCAGGTCACACAGCACGACATCCTAAAATGTCCAGCAGAAGTCCCTGCTGAGCAGCCTGCCGCACCTCCCATGGCTTTGCCATGAAGAAGGGACCAGTGTGGTTAGGCCTCACCTTGCATTGTCACATCCTTCCCTGTTTAACTTCCTTTTCCTCACTCTTGCTGCCATGGCTTTGTACCTCCTAAATACTCCCAAGTGCATCATTTTTTCATTCTTGCCTCAGGCTCTGTTTTCTAGGGAAGTCAGGCTAGAAGGTTAGCATACTTGCCAACAGGAAAATAAGACTGAAAAAAGAGGAACCACCTGTTAAAACTGACAAACACTGACAAGGAATCTTGGGGCTGATTCTGAGCTGAATATCATTCATCAAAAACAAGCTGCTGCATTATATATGTTGAGTTCAGGGGACTTATCATCACATTTTATGAAATATGAGATTGGAAAGTGTCTCAGTCCATTCTAACTGGAAAAACAGAAACCGTTCTTGGATTTAAAACAAAGGAAATTAATCCATGAATTGGTTACATAGGTCATGAAAGAGCTGAGGTACAAGAAAGGACTGTGAAGCAATCCAGATATTTGCAAAAGCAGAAAATGCTACCACTCCTAAGACAAAAGGGAATCAGTCTTACCACAGCCCAGAGGCCACTCACTGGAAGGTGCTGGAACTCTGGTGTGCTTGATCAGCTAGAGCTCTGAAGATACAACTCTGCTGGAATGCAACCAGAAACAGAGACAGAGGACCAATATCCCGCTTCTTGCTTCCTCCGATTTCCTGCCAGTGCCTCCCATTACCTGAATTCAGGAAAAAACCAGCTGACCCAGGAGCCTGGGAAATGCAGCTTGCAGGAGATGGCAGTCCTGTCAATACAGAGCAGTTTGAGGGAAGAATATAGAATGGAATTAATGGCACAGGCTAAGGACTGGCCCAGAAGACAACAAAGGTTAAGCTGGAGAAATAGATCAACAAATTTAAGAACCAGGGAAGTGTACCTTGGGAGAAAAAAATAAAACACAGTTAAACATAGTGGACATTGGACTAAAACAGATCTGAGTTCAAATGTTATTAGCATGTGTACTTGAATAAGTCATTTAATTTACATGAACCTCAGTTTCCTCTTTTCAATCTGTGCTGTCACCCTCCTAGAAACAGTAATACTTCAGAATTGTTCCACTGAAAAGTTGGATTTTACCTACCAATCATCATCCCCACTGAAGGTCACTCCTGGTATTAACTCCTGGGCACTTTTGGCCTGCTCTTCAGGAGAGCCAAGCCCACTCTTGGAGCCAGAGGAGACACTTAGGTAGAAAGATGCAGGAGCCAAGTGTATACATGTGCTGCGTGAAGGCGGCTGCTGGGTAGACTGAGGAATGTGGATCAGCACTGGCAGTAGCTGCTGCTGATATTCAGCTGCAAAAGATCTAAAAATCATAAGGGGCCTCAGTCCAGCCTTAACTCAGCACAGTTGTGCTTTCATGTTTCTCCAAACCAGTGCTTTTCAAACTTTTCTGACCAATATTCACAGTTAGGAATATATTTTTCCATTGCGACCCAGTATACACCATGTGTATATTTGTACACATACACATCTATAACTAAAACAAAAGTTTCATAAAACAATACTTACTCTTTCTAAGTAGCATGTATTCTATTTTCCTATTTCATTCGATGTTTTTAAACAAAGGTTGCAATTCCCCAAAATGATTTTATGACCCCCTAAAGACCTTACTTAGTTCATTATTCTAGCTACTCAAAGTGCTGACTGCTGCTGTGACAAATAAGGAGCTGGAGCCAGACTGTAAATAAACGATGTCACTATACACTAAAGTCCTTAAGTACTAAATTCATAGCAAGATATTCTCAATGAAGGAAGCAGTGTGTTGGTTGATATTTTGGCACAAGCCTGTTCTCTAATCAGGGACCAGTAACAGTTCATGGACCCACACTTTTTGTAGCACTGCCCTCAACCACACTTAAATGGGGTTGGGGAAAAAACGGCTTGTTTCAAGAAGATAAAAAATTTTTTTTCTAACACTTGCCCTTCTCTGTTGTGAAAAGATCCCTAGCCCTCCAAAGTCTCATTCGGTTATTTCTTGGAGTCTCTAAAGGACGTTTCTGATGATGTCATCAAACCACATTTACAGAAGGTCCCCATCCTCTCCTTTAATGTGAAGGCCAGAAGCAGGGGTGAAGAACACTGCCCACGCCCTCCACTCATCCCTGCAAGGAGGACCACTTAGTCCATACTCCCTGGCTCCCTGCCTCCCTGCTCCTGCTGCCACCCAGCCTACTTGGGAAGGAGATTCAAGTCCCACTTCTGTGGACTAAGCACAGAAGAAATACAGGTTCCCACATTGCAACTGTGGTTCTCCTTTCTAGTTTGCTGGTGAGTTTTGTGAAGCTACTATCTTCCAGCGTAGCAGTCCTCAAACTGGAGTACCTTAGGACAGTGGCTCTCAACCAGGGGCAGTTTTGCTCTGCAGGGGACATTTGGCAATGTCTGGAGACATTTTTGGTTGTCATAATTGGGATGGGGGACATTGCTACTGGCATCTGATAAGTAGATGTCAAGGGTGTCACTAAATATCTTACAATGCACAGGATAGCCCCCACAACAAGTAATTAAATGACCCAAAATGTCAATAGTGCCAGCATTGGGAAACTCTGGCCTAGGGTTGTACGTATGCTTCCCAGGGGTGAGCAGACACAGACGATTTTAAGCTGATTGGTGATATATCGTCATTTTCTATTTGTACTCTCCTAAATTTGGTCAGCCACAGTCTGCCAATTGTCCTTTCCCACCTCCCTTTCACAATGACCTTTCTCCCAAATCCCAAATATATATTCCCGGGTATAAAAACTTCCAAGGCACCCGAAAAGGGACAATTTGAGAATGTACAGCTCGCCCCTGTGAGGAGGAACTGTGAGGCAGTTCCCTGAGTGCAAAGCAAAAGTGTTTTATAAAAATATTAAAGCAGCAATGTCTTCTTTTATGCAGGTCACAAACTCCTGACAAGTCTCTGAGCCGTTATGTCCCCATCTATATGTCTTAGAATTAGAATCCAAAAATAAGATAAGTTGATCACAGGGAGACATACACATTTATCTGAATTGATTAACGAAGTCAGACTTTTTCTGACTGAAAATTCAATCTGGCTTGACAGTTGGTTTGACAGTGAGGACTGGTATTGCCATTTACTCACTATATCAGACATTTCCATAGACTAAATTGGTTAAATTTGCAGGCCAAAGTACAATATATAATATTCCAGAAATAACATCCTTTGCAACTATGCAGATTCATAACAGAAAAATTTACATGTTAACTTTAAAATGTGAGAGGACGGTGACAGACGTCAGAATAAGGTTACCTGTGTGTAGAAGAGGGTAGGTATCAACAAGAAGAGAGCCTGCTAAGGGGCTGGAATGTTCTACATCTTGATCTTGGTGGAGGTAACGTGAGTGTATAAATATGGAAAAGTTCATTGAGCCGTATGCTGAAGATTTGTGTACCTTATAAAAGTTATGTTTTAATAAAAGCAAAAAAATAAATAAATAAAGAGGTTTTTCAAAATTCTTTTGTGAGAGTATTCAAGCAAAAAAGTTTGAAGACCACTGCTTTAGGAGACAGAGAGGACTACATCTTCCTGGCCTTGTCCTTGTTTTCCTTCACCATGGTCCAAAATGTCTCTCCTATCCTCTATCCTCAGGACCTCTTCCTCCTAACATGTTTCACTGTCCTCCCAAATCCTTGCACCAAGTCCCCAGAAGTCACACTCTGTGATCAACACACCCTCAGAGCCAGAACCGCTTCCCCAGCCATCTCTCCCCACCGTCTGCCTTAACTGAAACCTGTTTCCTTTTTCCAATCCCCCTAGTACGCTGTCCTTTCAGACTACACAATCCTCAGGATCAGGAGGTGAGGTCCATGCCCTTGCTCCTTTGAGGGGAAGCCAGGATGCTCTGCCCTCTGAGAATCCTAGTATTCATTCACACTTGCTTCACTCCCAGTCACTGTCATTTACAAACTGTCTGGCCACTGCCCTTCACAGGATCTTGTGTACACAGAGCCTTCATCACCCCAACGCTGCTATTCTCTTGGTTACATTTATACTTGAAAAACAAAAGAGTTTAATTTTAATGAGGTCCAATGTATCGATTTTTTTCTTTTATGGTTGTTACTCTTTGTAGCCTATGTAATTTTTGCCTACTCTAAGTTTTCAAAAGTTTTCTTTGATACCTTTTTTCAAAATATGTTATAGTTTTCAGTTTAATATTTATGTCTGTGATCTATTTGAGTTAATTTTTATGTTTGGTGTGAGTTAAGGATCAAGATTCATTTTTTTTTCCACATAAATATACGAGTACAGTTGTCCCAGCACTATTTGATGAAAAGTTTTCCTTACTGGCACCTTTGTCAAAAATCATATGAAAATATAATATGTATCTGAATCAGTTGAAATATGCATTATATACATATTTTATATACAATATATTATATATATGAGTATATAATGCCTATTTCTGGGCTCCATATTTTGTTTCATTGTTCTATATGTCTGTCCTTAAGACAATTCCACACTGTCTTGATGACTTATAATAATAAGACTTATAACAAATCTTGAAATCAGGTAGAAACCCTTCAACTTTGCTTCTTTTTCAAAATTATTTTGGCTATTCTACATCTTTTGTTTTTTTCTATAAGAATTTTAGAATCAGTTTGTCAATTTATAAAAAATGCCTGCCACTCTTTTGAATGAGATTGTTTTGAATCTATAGATCCATTTGGAGAGATGAAATCTGAAAAACAGTGATTCTTCAAATCCACAAACACGACATACTCATATGTCTCCATTTATTTAGGTCTTATTTACTCAGTAATGTTTTATAGTTTTCATTGTACCGGTCTTGAACATCTTTTGTTAAACTTAACAAAGTATTTTGTGTATCTTCAATACTATTTTAAGTAGCATTTAAAGTTTTTCATTTTATAATTGATTGTTGCTAGTATATAGATACTTAATTATATTTTATATATTGACCTTGTATGAGTATCCTACAGCTTTGCTAAACTTACTTATTATTTTAGTAGCTTTTTAGTAGAATGCTTATGATTTCCTATGTTCACAAACATGTCATCTGTGAATAGAGACGGTTTTACTTTTGCCTTTCTGATCCACATGCCTTTTTTGTTTTCTTGTTGAAGGACCTTCACAACAACGTTGAATAAAAATGTGGAGAGTACTTATCCTTCCTCATTTCTGATATTCCTGGGGGATATAAAGCATCTCATCTTTTCCTGTTGAGGTGGTTTTGAAATATATTCACAATTTCTCTGATTCTCTTCCCTTCAAAAAGTGGAACTTAATTCCCCTTCCCCTGGCATGTGAGCCATAGTTGGTGACTTGATTCTAATGAATAGATTCTGATGAAAATGACTGTATATAACTTCCAAACAACCAGGTCATAAAAGGCATTGTGGCTTTGTCCTTGCTTTCTCTTTCTTTTGGATCACTCACTCTGGGGGAAACCATTTGCCAGGCCATGAAAACACTCAAGAAGCCTTGTGAAGAGATCCATATGGGAAGGGCCTGAGGCTTCCTACAAATAGCAAGTAAGGACCGGAAGCTTTACCCCAGTAGCTTCGTGATGAGCCATCTTGGGAACATATCCTCCAGCCCCGATGACTGTAACATCAGCTGGCATCTTCAGTGCAATTTCATCAGAGAATCTCAGCCAAAACTACCCGCTAAGCTGCTCTCAAATCCCTAACCCTAAGAAATAGTGAGATAAGTGTTTATTGTTTTAGCTGCTAAGTTTTGGGGTAATGTTTTACACGGTAAGAGATAACTAATACAGTCATTAAGTATTATGTTTCCTGTATATGCCCTTTATCGTGTTAGGACATTCCCTGGTATTACTAGTTTGCTGAGAGTATTTATCGTGAGTGGATATTGAATTTTCTCCATACCTTTTCTCCATATATTGAGATGATCATAGGGTTTTCACCTTTATTCTGGTAATATGGTAATTTTCAATGTTTAACGAACCTTTCATTCCCAAGATAAACTTTATAATTGTGCTGAATACATACAATGGGAATATTATTAATCAGTAAAAAGGCATGAGCAACTGATACATGCAACAACATGGATGAATCTCAAATAAAACTCTGGTTCCATTTCATGTATATTAAGTTCATGAAATGGCACAACTAATCTAGTGACAGAAAGTAGATTAGTGCTAGCCTGGAGCCAGAAAGTGGTTGGGGATTGACAGTAAAGGGCAGGAGAAAAGGGTGATGGAAATGTTCTATATCTTGATTATGGCAGTGGCTACACAAATGTGTAATTCATTAATCCAGTACCCTTAAAATGGGTGCACTTAGACATAAGGGAATTTCACCTCAAGAAAGTTGATATTTAAAAGTTTATGCTTGAATTCCACAAAACTAAATAGGTTGAGAATGTGTTTCCTAGTCATGCCCATCAAAATAAAAATGCTAACCATTAGGTCTAGGTTATGTTTAAACATGGTTATCTGTGTTATAACTAAAGGTAGCAATTTGGTTAATGACCACAGTTAAGAGAGAAAACACTGGCCTAGTTAATGGATTTAATCTATTCCCAAGTCTAAATGGTTGTTAAGTAAAGGCTTCTGCTGTGTATAGAATGGTTATTGTAGGAAAGTGTACTTTCACTGAGCCTACTTTCCTAAGGCGAAATTTAAATATGCTTGAAAAATCCAAATCAAAGGCAATTTTGCAAGGCAGAAAACTCTACTTGAGTGATCCCAGCCTCAGAATAGAGGGTTAAACAGAAACACGATTCACGAGTTTTCTGGTGGTTTTTCTCTTTGTGCTGACAGCATTTCTCCTTTGGCTGATCCTAAAATCCGTCTCACCCTGAACTAGGACCCTTCAGCCTGGAACAAATAGAAATGGTACAAATGCCAACAATTGTTTCCAAATAAACCAGCCATAAAAGAGAAGTCATTCATAAGAGGAACAATTAACATTATCAATTATGTAACTGTCATCACTAAAAACAGTGATTTATTATTACCAGGCCTAACACTGACCCTTCTCTCCCTTATCTTTGCATGTGCAGAAAATGAAAAAACTGAAGGAAATCAGAGTCTACCTCTAAACCGGTAATTGCACTTGCCATGCTGTCATCCTTGTTCTTCTCACGGTAAAATTCCAGAATGGCTGCTGTCCTCAGGTCAGCCCCTCCTGGACTCTTCATCTTGTCAGTCCAACAACTGGAGCAGAAAAGAAAGAGAAGGATTACGATAAACTGCTAGTCATATTCAACGTTCCCCTGTCTCTACTCTTTTATTTTGGGGGTAAAAATCTAAGCACACCACTATTTGCAACCTCTTTTCTTTAGTGGGGGAAGCCAAGGGCTAAGTCTGCCAGGGTGATGGAGGATGCCTTTTACAGGAAACCCAGAAAAGCCCTGAAATCAAGGAAGTATAGGATAGTAACTTTAGTGTGCCCAGGGGGAGCCAGGAGCCAATAACAAGAGGACCATAATAAAAAAGACATGATAAAAAGTGTTGAGGATATAGAGAAATTGGAACCCTTGTACACTGCTGGTGGGAATGCAAAATGGTGCAGCTGCTTTGGAAAATAGTCTGGCCATTCCTCAAAAGGTTAAACACAGAGTTACCACATGACCCAGCAACTCCACTCATAGGTCTATGCCCAAATGATATGAAAACATATGTCCACATAACAATTTATACACAAATGTCATAGCAGCATTACCCATAATTACCAAAAAGTGGAAACAACCCAAATGTTCATCAATCGAAGAAAGGATAAACAAAATGTGGTTTATCCATACAATGAAATATTATTTGGCAACATAAAGGAAAGAAGCATTGATGCATGCTATAATGTTGATGAGTCTTGAAAACATTATGCTATAGGAAAGAAGCCAGTCACAGAGGATTACATGCTGTATAATTCCATTTATAGGAAATGTCCAGACCAGGCAAATATATGGAGACAGAAAGTACAATAGTTGTTGCCTGGGGCCGGTGGGAGTGGGGAAAGGGAGCAGTGGCACATGGAAGGATTGGAGGTTCATGGCTAAGGAGTGCAGTGTTTCTTTTCGGGGTGATGAAAATGTTCTAAAAGTGATTGTGGTGATGGTTGCACAACTCTGTGAATATCCTAAAAGCCATTGAATTGTATACTTTAAATGGGAAAATTATATGGTGTGTGAATTATATTTCAATACAGTTATTACAAGGAAAAAAAAAGAACTAGGGGACCTGGGCAGGAATGGAAGACTCACAAGTTCACCAGAAGGGTGGGATTGCAATAGAGAGTAAGCAGGCAGGTGTCCTGAGGCAGTTCCTGGGCTGGGTGTTGTGTGCTGCTGCTGCTGGTCTGTATTTGCTGCAACTTGGTCTGTATTTGTGCAATTTGAGGCACTGATAGGGTGAGGTGAATGTAAAGGACCAGGGGATGGGCTAGACATCTGTATAGTGAACTGCTGTTTTTATAAGAAGAGTGCTTTTATATTTGCTATTAAAGAATCCCAAGAGGCTGCTTCTGTGTTCAGGATTTTTTTAGGGGGCAGGTGGTGGGCCCTGTGTTGACTTATTTAGGCCCTCAGGGTCACAACGTTGAGTTATTTATACTCAATTCAAGACACTTGATCCTTGCTGACCTCATGTAAGGCCTTTTTGTATATTCCTTTGTATTTATTCGTTTTTACTCCCGTATCTCACCCAAGCAACCATTCTAATGGACATAATGAACATCTTTTGGTTTGTATGTGTACACTTGCCTATTGAGTGCTACTGTTTTGTATGCATGTATCCTTAAACTTAGTAAATATTATTGTATAGGAGGTCTCACTCTGGTTCTTCTCTTTTTTCACTCCACACATTGTTTTAAGACCTATCCACACTGTTAAGAGTACACCTAATTCTTCACTTCTTGTCGGGAGCCATAGAAATCCCCAGGCCTTGCCTAGGCAGAACTTCCTGGTCACAAAGCCCAAAGCCCGCGCGCGCCAAGCCCAAAGCCCGCGCGCGCCAAACCCAGAGCCCGCGCGCGCCAAACCCAGAGCCTGCCCATTTCCTTGTACCTCATATGGCATCGCCCTGTCCTAGCCTATCAGCCCGCGACAAGTACCTCGCCACCCTATGACATAGCATATCCCACCCCCATCTGACATAGCTATATATATAACCCGCCATCGTAATAAAATTTTGAGGCTTGATCAGATCCCTGTCTTGCCTCCATTCTTCGCGTCTCCTGTCTCCCCCCTTTTTCATCCTCAACAGGTTTCTTCCCCTCGTCCCACGTTGCATCGTCCTGCCGGTCGGGACATTTTGGCGCCCAACGTGGGGCCCGAGGTACGAAGATTCTATGAGGACACCTACTCTGGAAACCGCCGCGGCCCCCCCCCCTCCCTGAGCCTCCACGGGCTGGCTTCTTTCGAGCCCACGCAGTTTTCACTCGTGGGACAAGACTCGAGGGCCTCCCCGGCGCGAGTGTGGCTTGTTTCGAGCCCGTAAGGGACAAGACTCGACAGCCCCCTCGGCAGTAAAAAGGCTCGTTTGGAGTTCACGAGGTATTCACCCGTAAGAAAAGACTCCAAGTTTGCCCGACGTTGGAGTAGCCGCCCAGCGAAGGACGAGAGATTGGTGAGTAGGTGATTGACATGGGACAGGAGTTGAGTTCACATGAACTCTTCCTTAAGGGTATTAAGGAATCTCTCAAGATGCGGAGAGTTAAGGCTAGAAAAAAGATTTACGTGAGTTTTTCAGTTTTGTCTCTGATATCTGCCCCTGGTTCCCCCAAGAAGGAACGATTGATCAAAAATATTGGAAGAGAGTTGGAGACTGTTTTAATGATTACTATCGGGTTTTTGGACCCAGCAAGGTCCCTGTATCGGCATTCTCATATTGGAATCTGATTAATGATATCCTAAAAATACATTCCTCAGACCCAGATGTTAGAGAGATCTTACAGACAGGGGAAACAGTCCTAAAGGAGAGTTCCCGCCCCCCTTCTGTCTGCCAATCTGTTTCAATAGACATGCCAGAGGAACCTAAAAAACAAGCTGATAATCAGGAAGCCTCTGCCTTAGAGAATCACCCATTAAAAGACCCCCCTAAAATCTACCCTTCCCTTTTGGCCTTTAATAATCAGGACCAGCTCTCCCCAAGAGACCAGATAGATTTAGAGGAACAAGCTGCCCGCTATCATAAAAAAGAAGATCCCTGGGGCCTCGCCGCGCCAACCTTGCGCGCCCCTTCACAAAAATTACATACCCCTCCCCCTTATGTCCCCCCTCAGGAACTCCCAGCATTCTATGGCCCAGTCTTAAACCCAAACCCACCCCTATTCCCACAAGACACCCTAGTTCAAAACACCCCACCCTTAACCGATCCCATTAGGCAGGCAAAAATATCTTTAACCCAAGAAATTTCTTCTCTTAAAGAGACACTCCAACAAAAACGCGAACATATGCAACTCCTAAAGGAGCTACATGCCCTTGAAAAAGAACTTAAAACCTTAATGCCTAACCAAAGCCCTGAAAAACCTCAAAAAGGCCCAATACTTAATAAAAAGACCCTAATGACCTTTCCAGTTACCCGCAGCCAAAACCGTGGCCCACCCTCTCAAGAGGATACAATGGAAGAGACTGACAATGAACCCCCCGACTCTCATAATCCCCCCTCGGCCGATGAGGCCTCTGACACAGAAGACCCAGAAGATAACACTCCCAACTCCAATGATCCCACTGGCCAAAAATATCACCGGCTAGGCATCAAACATATTAAAGATTTAAAAGGTGCAGTAAGCTCTTATGGCCCGACAGCGCCCTACACCTTGGCAATTCTGGAAGGTCTCAGTGACCGTTGGCTCACACCCAATGATTGGTTTAAATTAGCTCGTGCCACCCTTTCTGGGGGGGACCATGTCCTCTGGCACACAGAGTTTAAAGAAAACTGCCGAGAGATAGCACAGCGCAATAGTGAAAACTCTTGTTACTGAACACATTCAAAAAATACTCCACCACCTATTCCCCCCTTTAACTTACCACCCCTTGGCTCTCCCAAAATCCCGGGATATGGATTTAGACACACAAACCAACAACATTCTCGAATCCACCTTCTGGGCCTTAAATCATTCCAACCCTTCTCTTGCCCAAGACTGCTGGCTTTGCATGACTATGGGAACTCCCATACCTACTGCAATCCCCTCCAATATCACAGTAAACACACAAATCTCTAACTGTTCCCGTCTCTCCCTTCCTCTTAGAGTTCAACCTGTAGGATTTAATACCTCCCCCTGCTATCAGGGACGATTTCAAAACAACACTTTTGATGTAGATCTAGGGTTTGTCACTTTTACTAACTGTTCTGACATCATTCAAGTTAACGAAACCTTGTGTTCTAGCCCTGGACAAGTTTTCATATGTGGGAACAGCCTCGCTTACACCACGTTACCCACCAACTGGACTGGACTTTGTGTCTCAGCTAGTCTCCTCCCTGATATCTCTATTATCCCAGGAGACACACCTGTCCCTCTCCCCAGCCTAGAATTTGCCACCGGGCGCCACAAGCGTGCTATTACAGCCATTCCCTTACTCGTAGGGCTAGGAATTACTGCTGGAATAGCCTCAGGTACCGCGGGAGTAGGTGTTGCAGTCCAGTCCTACAATAAACTATCACGCCAGCTGATAGATGATGTCCAAACACTTTCTGGGACCATCAATGATCTCCAAGATCAGATTGACTCTTTAGCTGAAGTAGTCTTACAAAACCGTCGAGGCCTAGACCTTCTCACTGCAGAACAGGGAGGTATCTGCTTAGCTTTACAGGAACGCTGCTGCTTCTATGCTAACAAGTCTGGGATCGTCCGAGACAAGATCAAAAAACTACAAGAGGACCTAGTAAAAAGACGCAAAGAACTCTTCGAAAACCCACTCTGGACGGGTCTCAACGGACTTCTCCCCTACCTGCTCCCCACCCTTGGCCCCCTCCTATGCATCCTCCTCTTAATAGCCTTCGGGCCATGGGCTTTTAGGCGCATTACTGACCTCATTAAAAACCAAATTGATGCTGTTTTGGCCAAACCAATCCAAATCCACTATCAGCGGCTAGCAACAGGGGACGGCCTCGAAGAAGGCTATCTTGGCTTCCTCCCCACGGGGACGACATAATACTAAGGGTATGTCTACTCCCCCCACGAGTTGGGGAGGGGTATGGGCACCGAGGTGAGTGCAAAGCAAAGCATTTGCAAGGAAAGGGCTCGACTCACAACGGTCGGCTCCCTTTAACTTTCCTGAGAACATACCTGGTTTGCATAGAGGTTGGTATCAAAAAATTCTCTACCTCTCCTCCACAAAAGATACCCAAAACCATCCAATAACGAGCTCCGCTCGTTGGAGGAACCAGGCCTCTGTTCCCTCACTCGGTCAAGGCCCACCTCCTTAAAACAAACAAAAAGGGAGGAGATGTCGGGAGCCATAGAAATCCCCAGGCCTTGCCTAGGCAGAACTTCCTGGTCACAAAGCCCAAAGCCCGCGCGCGCCAAGCCCAAAGCCCGCGCGCGCCAAACCCAGAGCCCGCGCGCGCCAAACCCAGAGCCTGCCCATTTCCTTGTACCTCATATGGCATCGCCCTGTCCTAGCCTATCAGCCCGCGACAAGTACCTCGCCACCCTATGACATAGCATATCCCACCCCCATCTGACATAGCTATATATATAACCCGCCATCGTAATAAAATTTTGAGGCTTGATCAGATCCCTGTCTTGCCTCCATTCTTCGCGTCTCCTGTCTCCCCCCTTTTTCATCCTCAACAGGTTTCTTCCCCTCGTCCCACGTTGCATCGTCCTGCCGGTCGGGACAACTTCTAACTGCTCCCTGGTGTGTGTGCACTACATATTACCTAGCTACTCTCCCCATGATTGACATACAGGCTGCCTTCCTCTCCCTGCTGCCAGTACCCCCAATTATGTGAGACATCCATGAGAATGCTCCTCACAGAGCTCTAGTCACAGGGAGTGTCGCTGACCAAAGCAGCCCCTGCCTCCCACCACTGCTGCTGTGCTCTGAAATCCATCTGTGTTTCACCCAAGCTCACACGTTCTACGGGCTGTCCCAGTCAGTGAGGAAGTGCAGCAGGTACACTAAGACAGACCCATTGCTGGGAGACATGGGGTCCCTCTCACAGCTGATTTGGCTTGAGGTCTTCCAGTGGACTGAAGAAGCTTCCTTAGACTGTATGGCCGTCTAGTACACTTCTGTCAAGCTTCCTTCCCTCTTTCCACCACTTAGGACCATACTTGCGTCACGGTATGATGGTCCTTCCAGTCTTCCCCATTTTCTCACAGGCATCTCCCTTAATAGAATCTTCGTACAGTTCATTGATTTAATCTACTTCTTGACATCGGTTTCTTGGAAGACCCATAATGCTATAGCTAACATCCTTGTACATGTCCCCTAATAAAACTGTGTAAAGATTGCTTGGGATGTACAACTAGGAGGGAAATTGTTGGATCATAGGATGAGACCTGATTGTTCCCTGGAGGGGCTGCTCCCACTTGCATTCCCATCAGCAACACATGGGGTTCCTATATCCTCTCATCTCTGCCTCTTTGTGGTATTATCCAGCTAATTTCTGCCTACCTAACAAGTATAGAGTGGTATCTCTTTGTTGTTTTAAATTTCTTTTTTCTGATTATTAGAGTTACTGCTCATTCTTCATATGCTTATTAGTCTTTAGGAATTCCTCTTCTGTAAGTTACCTGTTACATGCTTTGCCCATTTTTATGTTGGCATTGCTTTTTCTTTTTTGTTTCAGGACTGCCTTGTATATTCTAGATACTGAACCCTTGTTGGTTTTAGACATTGCAAACATCTCCCAATTTACCATCTAGTAACTTTGTCCATGATGTCCTTGATTGAACAGCAATCCTTAATTTTCATATAACCAAGAGCATCTGTGGAAAAGGGAAGGGTTGCTGACATCACATCATGGTCAAAAGATTGAACTATGGCCAGACACACCCAGACTTCTTTCCTGGCTCACCATCTCCAAATGTGGACATATATCTAGACTAGTTACTTCTCTAGCTTTCAACTTTCATCTCTAAAATGGGATAATGTAAGAGAATCCCACTCATCTCAAACAATTGGGATAAAAAATCATAAAATGCCATATGTTAAACATTTTTTAAACTTAAAACATACAAATATGCATTTATTAATACATCTTTATGTAGAGCATAGGCCTTTTCTTTGGCTAACTGTACTTCACAATTTTTTTCTTATCGAATCCAGATCCATATGGCAAATTGAATCCCAATGGCAACAATGTCCATTTTGGGATTCTTTAAGGTATAGCAAAAATTTGTACCTTCTAGGCTTTATTTTCTACCTGTTACAATTGTTCTTACCCACATTTAATTGACCAAAAGGTTTTTTTTATCACATTGTTCCAGAGTACTCCACTTAATTTTCTTAGGAACAACTCTTCACACTTGTACCCAATGTCTATGTACTATTATTCAGTCAAATTGCACAATTATAGCAAATACAATAGTCACAAATTGGTGTGAAAACAAAGAAAAAATTTTTTATGAGCACATGACTCATCATTTGGGAGCAGAAGTGCAGCACAGGCAAACCAGAGTTATTGGCTGTAAATGTTCCATGTGACCTTGGAGTCCATCCTTGTAGGTCACGGAGAAAATGGAGAGTCTTGGGGAATCTGATGAGTTATTTTAGTGGGGTCTGCTTAGGAGTTTCTATTGTTATCTTCCTTTTGGCTGTTGTGCTGACACTGCGCCTGATACCTAAATAAGTGCTCAGTAATTGTTAATCATTATTAATACCAGACCAGTGGTTCTCAACCCTGGGGAGGTCTGTCCCTTCCTATCCCCACCCCCACCAGGGAACAATTGGCAATGTCTGGAGATATTTTGGGTTGTCTCAACTGGAAAGATAGTACTAGTTTCTAGGGGGTAGAGGCCAGAATACGGCTAACCTTGCTACAGTGCCCAGGACAGTCCCACAACAAAATGTCAAGAGTGCCCAGGTGAAAAACCCCACACTAGACTGTATGCTTTAGGAGAACAGTAACCATATAGTTGTTTATTCACAATTGTATTTCTAGCACGTAACATCCCATGGTCCTTAGTTAAATACTCACTAAATATGTGTTGGCGCCTGTGTGCAAACTGACTCAATGAGTTAAAGACTTTTGAGATAAGTGAGAGCACATCCGGAGTCAGGCCCCAAGCCTTCCAAGGAGCACAAACAGACCCCTTCCCAGAAAACGAATCCAGATCACTCTGTTCCTGATCCAATTTCTGTGTATTACAGCTGGTCAACAGCAATTGTCTGCTTGTACCATTTTTGGCTGATATATTTACCCACTAAGAGTTTGGGTTTTTTAAATTTTTTTCATACTTGATATCTGTCTAGATATCTGAACTTGGCTGCTATTCTGCAATTCAATTTTGGTCCAGTTCTCTGGAGAGCCCAGCCCTCCACCTATCTACTAGAGTTCAGCATCTTGCCCTCCTGCCTGGCACCTGAGCTCTTACTTCAGCTCTGCCGCTGGCGCAAAAGAGATTAGACAAAAAGAACACATGGGTGTTAGAGCTGGTTAGAAAAAAGCCCGGATGAAGACAATAAAAGAATCCTGGCCCAGAGAAGCAGGGAAACTGGGTTCACACCCTAGTTCTACTGCTTATTATATATTTATCTTTTCTTAACTTCTGTGTTCTCATTCATAAAATGGAAACAGGAGTGCTTTTAAATCTATTTTGCAAAGTGGTTTGTAATAAAATGATAACATAAAGGTGATTTTCAAATAACCTAAAGGTTTACCAATAACCTAAAATAAATGCCTTTGGTAATAATGTCAAAGAAATCAACTTATTTAAAATATATATATATGTAAAACATAATACATAAATAAATATGTTTATATATTCCACATCGCCCCCCAGCGCTTTCCCAGGCAGACAGAGATAAGAAAGCTAAGCCCCTCAGAGGTTAATGCTTTGCACAATTCAAATACCTGGTATGTTCCAGAGAAACTGGACTAGGACACAGCCCCATACTCTTTCAACTAGGATACCCTGCTACTAAGCAAGTCCTTTGAAGACACATAAAATGATTTTGATAGAATGATATAAAATAACCACATTATAAGGGGGTTTGGCATAAAAGTAAGCTGCATAGCATATGCCCTAAGGATACTTTTAGAGTCGTGTTCCAGAAAGTAAAATTGGGAAATAGTAAAACTATGTAGCTAGTTGTCTCTTTTTGCTTTCAAACATTTCAATTACAGGATTTTCTTGTGGCCCTGAAATTTCTCTAGTCATTCAAGTTTCGGCTGTTCTTTTTGTGGCATGGATCTACAGAACAGCAAATGCCATAACGTTTAATTCACGCATGACAGTCGCCTGTGTCACTCTGTGGGATTCAGCCAGGCCTGGCAATACTCATGGATGGATGCAGTGGGAGGAGGCAGCAGAACTTGGAAGAGTCTCTGCCCTGAGGACTCAGACATAAGGGAGGGAGAGGGAACCAGCAGCTGCAGTTGCAGTGAATTCCAGTTTTGAGCACAGCCCTGGGGGAGCGCAGACGCAGATGGCCTGAGCAGGCATTGAGAGGGAAGAGGAGCCCAGTGGGTGTGGGAAGCACAGACTGGGGCATGCAAGGTGGAAGTCCAGGGCGCCAAGCCAGGAGTCTCAGCACTGGAGATATCTGTGCTTCTGGTCCCTGGGAAATGGAAGGGCAAGGCCAAGGGAAACTCCTGTTCTAAGAGGAGATGAGGACACCAGCCAGGTTATTGAGAACAGACTCAAAGACAGAAGCCCAGATTCAAGAAATGGGGCCTGTGAAAGATGGAGAATTCAGGAACAAAGTAGGTGCTGCTTATGGACCTCTGGCATAGCTGAGCTGACGTAGAAAGACTGCTTTGAGGGGAGAGGAAAAGAGAGAAACCAGGTCTAGACTGGACAAAAGAGATGGTGAGCTAACAACTGTCAGGCTGTGGGATCCTTGATTGTTTCTGTTGCCCCATTGTAAACACAGTACCAAGCACACTGGAGTCTCCCTTACCTTTGCTGGCCCAGAGTAGACTTACAGGTCACTGTATTAAAGAGATAACGGAAAACTTGGGAAACTCTCTGGGTTGAGATTTTAAATATTTACAATATCCTCTGCAATTGGTTGTTAGTTGACTTCAGTGGTTCCCTGGTGCCATCTTGCACCTGCCACCAGCCCACAGAGCTCTTTCTAGGCAGCCAGCCCCAACCTCCCAAACCTGTGTGCAATCTCTTTGAACAAAGCCTGTCAGAGATGTTTAAATGGGAGAGAGGATAGGATGTAAAAAACAGGGATTGATGGGAGGGAACTAGCTCTAACTGAGGTCTAAACTGGAAGAACACTGAAAAGGAAGTGGTGTAAAGAGAGATAGCAGATGTCTCTCTGAAACATTTTGTGCTAGGATTGAGTCTCCCTTGTAAGTCAAGCTTTTCAAACCTGATCTACAGAGGAATGAATAAATGAATGAATGGCCAAATGAACAAATCAGTGAATGAATCGAAGAATCAGTAGACTGATAAATGAATGGTGAGGAGAGGAAAATAGCTATGTACACCATCATTATATAGGTATTTGTGAGAGAGAGAGAGAGAGAGAGAGAGAGAATTCAAAGTGTTGATGGATATAATACGGATACAGAGAGCTATTCTGGTGCTTAGAGAGAGGAACTGGTGACAAACTAAAGGAGAGTCACAAGCCCCAAAGTGCCTCAGAAGCCCTCACCCCTAGAATGGCAACAGACTTGTGTGGCAGCTGCACCCTTACAGCCGACAGCTGTCGTGTTCAACTCTCTCCTTCCCCCATCCAACTGGGGGGTGTGGAGAAAACAGGGGCCCAAGTCAAAGGACACTCTACTGAACCAGTCCTTTCTCTGACAGGTCCCTTATGTTTACTCCCTGACACTACAAAGAGACTACATCACAAAGCACATAACTAATGCTTTAATGCAAATGAAATCCTGGGCCTTTGAAAGACCCACTACCCAGCACTGGCTAAAAGAATACTTTACACATGCACTGTATTGTGACTATACAGAGTGGAGTGACCTCCAGCTTGATTTTATCTAGCCAATCTATAGGGGAATAATGCGTCCTAATGGCCTATTGTGCCTGACCTTTTCAGAGTGAATATAAAGTTCTCAACTGATAGAGGGAGTGAGTACTAGGATCCCTGGGGGAGCTTTGTCAAGCTTCGCTGGCCTCAGGCGTCCTAGTCCCCATTCTGGTCTTCTCTGCCTGAGAGAACCTGCTAGAGGTCAAGGAACTAGTCTGAAGTTGTTTGCAGTATTGCTAACATCCAACACAATCCCTACCACACAGTTTGGGCTTAATATGTATTTCTCGAATAAATGAACGAATGTTCAGACGTGTTTATAATCAGAATTTGGAGCGTGAAGGGATCTTAGAGCTCAACCAATCATCGTATTTAATGGCAGAAATTGGGCCCAGAGTGGTGAAGTGACTTGTCCAATATCACACATCTAACTAATGGTTCAGCATGGCTACTAAAATTGCAGAATTCAGAGTGGTCAGTATAAAAATGTAAAGTAATCAGTAAACATAATTGTTTTCTGGAAAGGGCAAAGCTCCAGTTTCAGAGGATTGGTCAGGTAATCTGATTGAGAGAAAGCAAAGACATGCTAAGATCACATGTCAAATGTGGAGTGTGCAGACCATAGATCTGTCCTATCTTTAGATTCCTGCCTTCCCCGTTCTGAAAAGCCCTACTGCCACCTATGCCTTCTCTTCATTCTTAGCCTACAAAATACAGTCGATGAGCATGGTTTATCAGTGAAGTATTTACTTTAGCAAGAGAAAAGGAACCAGTGCTGAATGCCAATTCAGTGCTTCAAAGATTCTGAGAGAGATATTCATTAATCAGAATAATTTAGGTGAGATTCCATTTCAAGACATATGATCTCTGTTATGAAATCCCTCACCACCATTAAGACAACTTTTCCTGACGCAAGAGCATAGTGTCATGAACATGGCTATTAATTTCAGCCTACTTTTTTCTACTGTCAAGAGCTAAGAAATCATTGAAGCAATTACTGCTTTTTCATTGGGCAAAGGCCAAAATAAAATCTATAGCCTTTGCTTGCAGGTTAAGATCCTCTCAATACTTTACACTCCAAGGATCTATACATCAATCTATTTGGCTTTGAGTTGCTAGAAAGTGTTGTTACTTTAAACAAACACACGACCAAGAGTGACAGTTTCCATGTGGCCACTAAGACACCACCTAGAGAAGATATTGATGAGACACAATCACCTTCTTAGACTGTGCTTTGGTGACTGAGCTGCTAGAAAGGAACACTGATGTGGAGGGGGTGCACCTTTGTCAAGCAAATGGCCTGGACATTTTGTTACCATTTTGAAAATAAGGGCATCTTATGAAACTGGACTCTGTGAAGAACTTATATCATCTGTCCTTAGATTCCATCCATCCAAATGGCATAAACATAATCAGATGTTGCCAAATATTTTTAAAATATTTGTATAATCTTGATTTAAAAAAATGTTAAGGGAAGCATGTTCTTCGCCACTGTATTTCCAAAAATAACTCTTGCACATGTCAACAATTGAGCACACAACCTGTGTTATCTGTGCCTTCAATCACTTGCACTATTCTTCATCTTTGAAGCCAGCTGTTGAAGGGCATTAATTGCGAGGTCACTTGGCTTCCAAAGAGTATCGTTTGACAGTGGCAAACGAAGTCATCCACAGATGAAAGATAAGAATCTTTGAAACTGTGTGTGGCCTTCATGGTTGCACAATATCAGTGAGACCAGAGAGGTGTTACCAGGGGAGCAGGGACTCCTTTCTGAAATTAAAAAATGCATACTACTGCCTTGTTTGCCCTGAGATAACTGACTTGTGAAATCTACAGTCAGCTAACATTTTAAAATCTTCAAATGGCAAGACTTGCAGTATATACAACATTCTAAGAGTTTATCCTAAGATAAATTTTAAGGAAAAGATTTTAACCAAGTAATTATGCATGCAAATTTGAAAATAAAAAGCTTCTTTACCAGAATGATTTCTACAGAATGTTAAATGCAGCACTTGGGTTAATATGTATCTCAGTACGTAACTGCACCCTTCCAGGCAGACCTCAGATACTGAAAAGTGTGGCAGAATGGCAAAGATCCTATCTACCCCAGGCTCGTATATCACTTTCCAAAGAATTTCAGTTGTAACAAACCTTCTCAAAAAATATTTTATAGTGAGATATTGTAATTCTAAGTAGTGAGACTCAACATTTTCTTCTTCTATTCCCATGACATAATAATTAAAGTTGACAAGTCCTTCCTTGGTCCCATTTACAATCTATGAAATTAAAATATGGTTGTGGTTTTGGTGAAGGCCAATTAAATAAGGCAACCCTGCATGAGTTACAAGAATAAAATGTTGAATTAGCAATTCTATTTCCATGAATTTATATTGAGAAAATAAAGATATAAGCAAAGATTGATGTAAAAGGATATTCACAGCAGGATTTGTCTTATAGGAAACAATTCAGAATCTTAATGCTCAATACAGGGCACTAATTAGATGATGGTACAGCCATTAAAAATGATTATTGAAATCTAACAATGTTTACATAAAATGCTAAGTGTTGGAAAAGTTATAAAATAGTAAAGATGGATGAACTAATTTTTATGGGGGAAAAATGTATTTACACGCATACAGAAAATAGTCCAGAAGAATATATGGTATAACTGTGGGTTATTTTAACTTCCTTCTGTCATTCTACATTTTCTCAAATAAATATATATAAAGACTTGCATAACTTTATTTTAAAAACACATTTTATAAAAAATAATTAAATTAGTAGAGGCCAAAAATACTACCTACCAGATATTTGTCATAGATACTGCCACCCTCCTTCCTAGTTGAAAAGTCAGGATAGGATAACTGATGAAACAGATAAACCCAACATCTCTGTGACTAAACCCAATGAGAGGTTAGTTTTCACAAATATAATGGTTCAGTGCAGCCGTTCCTAGGCAGATCTTCTATGAGCAGTGACTCAGCAACCAAGTCTTTTTCAGTCTATTTGCTTCACTAGATCCTTTGCATTCAGTCAGCAGGAGAGGGAAGAGAGAGTTTGTAGGGGTGCACAGGAAGTTTTCTTAGACAATCCTGGCTATAACTCGTAATATCGCCCAATTTCATTGGCCAGAGTTTGGTCATATTACCATGTCTAACTGCAAGGAAGACTAAAAAACATCTAGTTATGTGATAAGGAGGGAAAAGGAAATAATTTGGTAACCGACTTGCCAATTGAAGCTCACACTAGCATAACCATTATGGGAACGACTTCCAAGTGGTAACTGCGTGGTCCATGGAGGTAGGAGTGAGGTAAGGAAAGGAAAATTAACCTAGCTGAACCCAACCCAAATACATAAAAGATATGCAATTCCCACCTATTTGAGCAATGTAGAAGAGAATTAATTGGACATTGCAAAAGAGGGCATTCTCACCTATGCGCTCGTTTTTTTTTGTTGTTTTGTTTTGTTTTTTGACCATCTAACTCATGATCATGTTGCCAGAATAGAATGGCTTCATGTTATCCACGACTGCGACCCAACAGTTTGCTAGATGTGGATGACTGAAGATCTGAGAGAGCCCAAGGTGAACTGGTATCCAAATTCGTGAGTCCAATCTTCAGAAACATGATTGCACCGATAGATCTGAAATTGTGGCACAATCAAACATCAGTGTAGTTAAATATTTTACCCTGAAACCTAACAATGTGAAGTACTCTCTCTGAAGAAAGGGTGCATTCATGCAAAGAGGTGATCTTTAGAAAAATTTAGTAAAAGAAAGAGCTAAGAATAAGATTTGGCAGTTTACTCATCACTGTTCAGAGAGAAACATGAAATCATAATTTTAGCTAATATTCATTGAACTCTGTGGCTCTCGGGCTTCTAAATATTTCACATACACTGTATCACTTAATTCTTAACAACTCTATGAAATACCTTTTTAACAGAGGAGGAAAACTATGGTCAGGGAGTGTAAATGATCTGCTTAAGTTTTCAGTTTGTAAGTGTCAGAGTGAGGAGTGAACCAAGTGTTTTGGATACCAGAAGCTGAGAATCAGTGCACTCACAGCATCATATGGGACATGAAAAGCATGATCACCCAGGAGGTGTGCCCATGAAAGGGCAGGAAGAATTCATTGTGCTCCACTTGGGCCTGAATGAAATATTTCTTCAACCATCTGTTTCTCAGTTTGGTTGGTGTCATCTAGGAGCTTATAAAAATACAGTTCCCAAAGCCCCTACTAAATGAAAATCTCAAGGAGTGGGGCTCCAGGATCCACATTCTTACAAAGCCCCTATGGTGATTCTGATATGCAGTGACATCTGGGAATTAATACTCCAGGCTTTCCCTCCCTTGGCTCTGATTGACACACTTGAAAGAGTCTATTTAAAATTTCCATGTAAAAAACCATGTAGACGATGGGACAGGGTACACTAGGTGGCATGCATAAAATTCCACTCAGAAGAAAATTTATACATTTTTGTGAATTAGTAGGTTAGCTATCAGTTTTGTACATTACTCTTCTAGAAAGTTGATCAACAGGAGTAGCTCTGCCTCCCCACCCCCACCACCAATCTGTTCATTTCACTTTGTAGTTTGGGTAGGGGGACCTCCAGTCCTGGTTGGCCCAGGGCTTTTCTGCTTTTAACACTGGAAGTCCTATATCCCTGGACATTTCTCTGGTCAAACTAGTAGAGTCAGTATGGTGGTCAACTCATCCAGTTTGCCTGAGACTGTCGAAAGTTTTAAAACTGAAGGTCCCACCATACCCTGGGAACACCCTGAGTCCCAGGTAAAGTGGGTTGGTTGGTCACCCTAATTGGTCACAAATCACTGCCTTCTTGTGATACTCTCTGTATGTGATGGCCTCAGACAAATTCTCTATTTTATTTTTTACTAAAATGTGTCATCCCAAGACTCAATGATATCCAGAGTTTTCAGGAAATAAGGATTTTATTTCTAATGAAGCCTCATAAATATTAAAACATACAGCTTATAGGCCACTGTAGAGTCCTATTTGGAGAAAAGAATATCGTCAATTAGGATTTCTCAAAAGTGGATGCTCTGTAATCTCTCATTCTTTCATAAATAGGACTGAAAAAGCAAATCAAACGTATGTTGATATATAGCTCCAACTATTAATAGGAAGTGATCCAAGGGCCACACCAGAAATGTTATCATGGAAACTCCAAGGTCCCTGGAGCCTGTAGAAATGACTTTGGTGTCATCAAATGTTCCCAGTCCAAAAAGGTCCCCAATGCCTCCTTCCTGGGCCAAATGCCTCTCTGACTGCGGGTTTAGGTTTCATTTTCCATCTCTCACAGTAGTTATGTTTCAAGTGAGTGACCCAAGTGAATGAGTTTGACTGATAGATTTCTATTTTGTTTCTGAGACATTTTCTTCATTGAAGAATTGGTGAGTGCTGGGTCAGTCATTTACGTATACATTAGCACATCTAAATATTCAAAAACAGTCTGCTTTAGTGTTCCTAAACTCTGCTTCATGCATAATTCACATGTTTGACAGCAACCTGTGTTATTCAATTTATTTAAAGACTACAATCAATATAGCACTCTACTCCAACACATAGCAACCAGTCCTTTAACTGTAGTGTGCTTTAAAATTTCTTTCCAGTTATTTCTTCATCACATTAAACCACAAATATAGGGTAATTACTAATAATTTTATCTCCATTTTGCATGTCACTACAATCAACATATTGATTGCTTTTTGATTATGATAAATGGTTGGTTAAATTAAAGGATAGTGATTAAGAATGTTAAGCTCTGATATTTATTTAATTCAGCTGCACCAATTTAGTTTCTACATGGTAATTTCATAAAAAGCTATTGAGAATCAGAGTAGTTATTTGAATCAAGTTATAAAGAGCCCAGTTTCCCCAGGAGAATCTGGCATTTTAGTAAATTATATCAAGTAGGGGTTTGGTTTTGCCTCCTGGAGTACACAAATCACTCCAGCATTATGCTCATTTTGATATGTAAATAGAGTAGAGGAAAACTTAGGAAATTTCTTAGGTTAATTTCTTATTTTAGGATTTAAAGAAACAAGTCTCAGAGAAAGACTAAATGAAGCCTATTTACATAAAACTTTGCCCTGTAAACAAGGGCTAAACTGGCTGGGTAAAGACAAAAAAAACAAGAATTACAGAACTATGACAAATAGTCACTTTTGTAGAGAAGTTGAGAGATTATCAAAATTTCAGCTTACAGCCAGGAAACCCTTTTCAAAAGAATAAAAATCCACTATATTTAGAGTCCCTTCAGATGAGGTGCCGTGTTTTCATATAAAAACCCAGTTTTATGATTAACAAAGATCAGCCCAAACTAGAATGATCAGTGTTAGAAAACTCTTACTAACATCATCCAGACTGAACTTTCATCTCATTTCCTCTTACTCTCTTTGAATGGCTATCTCTCAACACCTTCCTCATGTATTCATTTAATAAATATAGTGTGTTCCGATGAGGTCTGTGTCTTCCCTTCCACCAACCAGGAACATGAGAAGCTACACAAAACCAACTTTCATATTTTCTTGACTCTACTGCATACATGTTTCATATTGTACTGTTTCTGAAATCAGGATACGATTAATATACTCTTTCCTTCCTCCCCCCTCCAAAAGCTGTTACTAATTACATGGTCTCACAATTTATATTGTCTTACAATGAAACTATCATTGCTCACAGACTCACCCAGACTAGAGTTCCCTTGAAAATATAATCAATCTGGGCCATAGCTGACTTTTTACAGAAAATAAGTGGGGACTAAATACTCCAGATACCCAACTTTTAGTGCATCATGGTTTACTTCCATATCAACATTGGATTCCCCTGAAGATGAAACATCTTCTTTGTCATCTCTTCTCTCCTAGACTCTCTTTCCCATACTATTTTGTCCTTCCTTTCTCCTGCCTCAGTCACTACTTTTCCTTTTCCTCCCAAATCTGTCCATTGTGCTCTTGGACAGAGAACATTTTAAACTCCACTGGATTTTCAACGTTACAAATGTTCTCTTACGTCTTCTTGCCAAAACAGAAACTCAGACCTTCCCAACAGAAACTGCTTGCGCTTTGAAAATTTGTTTCTCACTGTTCCACACCTTAGGTCAAGAGATTAGATTGACAGCTTCTTCCTTAAACTATGATGCATTCCAGCCATTATTCATCCATCCTTGAGTGAAATCCTATGTTCCTTTAAGGCCCATAACCTAGTTTTACTGTCCTTACTTCATCATCTCTCTTATTTTTTTGACCTCCTCATTATATCCCATCATTCACTATGAACCTGGGTTCTCATCTACCATCTCCCTCTTTCCCCCAGTCTATCATCATTGACGGTTGTTTCAAAGTCCATATGAAAGACCCATAAAGCACTTTAGTATCTTGTTTCTTTACCTATTCAATTCTAAGTACCATCACCTTTACCTACTTCAATTGATATATGAGTATCACCATCTAAAATGATTCCACTTCTAAAATCTTCAAAGATCCCACTAACTGGATCATAATCTCCTATCCTTATGTTTTTCTTACTCTGAAATTCCCAGTACCTGTTCTTGACATTTTTCTTCATCTTTTCTGCATCTCCTTTTCTATGTAATCTAGACTCCGTAGCCCATCTCTTCTACCACTCTCCATCCAGTTTCCTTCACTGCCTCCCTCTTTGATCCTTCCATCACACGTGCCCAGCAAAACTCTAAGCGTGAAGAACCCAACAACCTGGCTTCTGTGCCACATACCAGGTATGTTCGGCACTGATGGAAAGAACAACAACAACAACTATACAAACAGACATAGTCAGGCCACTCTGTAGTAATGGACTCCAACCAGGTCTTAAGTGGCTGCCTGGAAATCCTTCTGTTGTCTGCGTAGCTTTACTCCCACTCTTTACAGAAATTATCCAAATTTCTCTCTCGTCTTCTTAACCTATATTCCATCATTCCTCACTCTCCATAGGAGACTTCACCTTAAGGAAAATAGAAGGAAACACCCTTAACTTTGTGCTACCCAATGTACGAATTTTATTGTGTCTATAACTCTTTGTCCTTCTTTTCCCCATTGCCAAAATGGGAAAGATGCCTTGCCTCTTATCTAAGTCTATTCTCTCTGCTTGTAACCTAATCTCATTTGGTTCTGCCACCTCTCAATATTGTATCTTCACTCTTGCCCTCACATTACCTCCTTTCTGAAAGCATTTATACCGGCCCCAGAATTTTCCATCTTAAAAAAAATAAACTCACTCTCAGCTCCACATCCACCATTTTCTTCCTTTCATAGACAAGACTCTTAAAAGAGATGTCTGCACTAAATATCTCCTCTTCCTCTCCTGTCATTGGCTACTGCAATTAGGTTTCTCACTCCACCGAAGTGACTCTCACTGAGACCTCCAATCCATATCATTAAATCCAGAAGACACGTTCAAGACTTTATTTGAGCCCTGTGGCATTTGACCATATTCACCATTTCATCTTTTTTGAAGTTCCCTTTCCTGGGTTTTTGGGAAGCCATGCTCTCTTGGTTTCTACCCTGCTTCTTTGGCCACTTCTTCTCAGTCTTTTTCCCTAAGCATCTTTTCTTCTGCCCACCTGTGAATGTAGGGGACCCTTAGGGTTCTGTTGTAGCCCTCTCTTCTTCTCCACTGCATGATCTTCACTGTCTGTGCCTTCAATTAACATCCATATTGTGTCAGTTCAGGGTTTCCAAAAAGCATCTACCAAGATGTGATTCGATGTGCAAGAGATTTATTGGGGGAAACATCTGTGAAAGATAAAAGGGGAGGTAGCAGAGGTAGGTTGGGAAAACATTTAGAAGATTATGTCATTCTGACAACTGTGGGAGAAGAGGAGACAACAAAGAAGATTGGGGAGGAATAGTCTCAGACTGCCATGCAGTTCTAAGAAAGTTCCAGTCAGGCTCATGGGGAACCCTGGCACCAAAGTTGTCTGTTAAGTTGATCTGTGGCTCACTGAGAGGTATGACCTTGGTGGGAACAGTCACCAAGGTGAGGTCAACTGGGTCTGTCAGTCAACCATACTTCTCATAGCAGGTTCTCTTGAAGGAGGTCTGAGCAGAGCACTTTCATAGCTAATACACATACCAATAAATTTCAACCTTAGCAGGGCATCAGAATCCTGATGGAGCTCTATAAAAACATATGTATTTATATCATGCCTTCCGAAAATTTTGATTTAGTTGGTTTTAGATGAAATCAGGCATCTAATTCGCAAAAAGCCCCATAGGCAATTCTGATTTGTAGCCACATTTGGAAACAATGATCTTTATGTTGATCATTTGAATTGTTCTTTTCAGTTTAGAGCTCCATCCTGAGGTCCAGACCCATAAAATCCACTGCCTACTGGGCCTTTCCATTTGGATAACACAAATTAAAGTCAATATAATCTGTCCCAAGCCTCTTCCTCTTCCTGCCATCCCTATTTCAGTGAATACCAATATCTTTCACCTTTCAGTGGTCCAAACCAGAAACCATGACATCATAATCGACTCTCCTCTCCCCTATTCAAATAGTCACTTCATCACTAAGTCCTGTCGATTCTGCCTTCTTAATATTTTCTGAATCTTTCTCTCTTCTCTGGTGCCAATAGATTAGTTAAAGCTATCATTCTTGCTTCCCATCTTGTCTTCTCTAATTCATTCTTCACAACACAGCTTCGTCATCCTTCCATAACACACGTCTGATAATGTCACTCCATTGTCTCCTCATGCCTCTCAAGATAAAGTCCAGAATACTTTATATATTATACAAGACTACACATTTGGGACCCAGTTTATCTGCCCTGTATTATTTCTTGCTGTCATCTTACCTCCTGCTGAGCTACTTGTAGTTCTGGAAGATGTCAAGGCCTTTGTATCAGTTGTAATCTTTTCCTGAAATATATGAGATGTGACAATTAAGTTTGCGAACTTATTGCAACAATGTTGCTAACTTTTTTTATATCAGAGGGATTATTCATTATGAATTTGTACCAACTGGACAAACAGTTAACCAAGTTTACTTTTTGGAAGTGCTGAAAAGGCTGCGTGAGAAAGTTAAACGACCTGAACTTTTCGCCAACAATTCATGGCTCTTGCATTACAGCAATGCACCAGCTCACACGGCACTGTCTGTGAGGGAGTTTTTAGCCAGTAAACAAATAACTGTATTGGAACACCCTCCCAACTCACCTGATCTGGCCACCAATGACTTCTTTCTTTACCCAAAGATAAAGGAAATATTGAAAGGAAGACATTTTGATGACATTCAGGACATCAAGGGTAATATGATGACAGCTCTGATGGCCATTCCAGAAAGAGTTCCAAAATTGCTTTGAAGGGTGGACTAGGCACTGGCGTCAGTGCACAGCTTCCCAAGGGGGGTACTTCGAAGGTGATCGTAGTGATATTCAGCAATGAGGTATGTAGCACTTTTTCTAGGATGAGTTTACGAACTTAAATGTCCAACACCGTACTGCCCACTTATTTTTCTTGCTAATCCCAAGTCTCTCAAAGCTCCATTTAAATCCGTTTCTTTTGTAAGCCTTCCTTTTCACCTCCACCCAGATGGGCTACATATTCTTTTTTTTTTTTTTTAATCTGTCCTTAGATTTTTTTTATTTTATTTATTTATTTTTTTAGTTTTATTTTATTTTATTTTTACATCCCTCACACCGTGAACCCCCTTCCCCCCATCCACCACCACCCCGACCTCACACCAATGGGCTACATATTCTTGTACTCCAGTAGCATCCATTCATTGCATGTTTCACAATGAGGCATGGATTTGCCTTCTTCACTGTAGTATCCCCTGTTCTTAGCACAGTGCTTAGCACAATGTACACTCAATTAATATTCATGTATAAGTGAATGAATGAATGAGTGATGTTTTGGCCTCTGTACTAGACACTGAAGCTCTAAGCTATGTGCCATGAGGGCTATGAGCAGTAGGAAGAACATAGGCTTTGAATCCCAGCATAGCCTTCTTCTGGATAACCTTGGGCAAATACGTAACCTCTTTGACCTTCAGTTTTCTCATCTTTAAACTGAAAAATCTCTCTGGATTGCTGTAAAGATTAAATGAATTATTTAAAACATGGTGCCTGTCATATGGAAGGTGCACCCTAAAATTCTAGTTTCTTGATTCTAAACTTTTGCAACTTCTCGGTTTAACTCTTCATCTAATCCAATCTGACACACCTTCTTTATTCTTTCCCCCTTAGAGCTGTTTCCTTCCTGTATATTAGACCATCTTCCCACGAGTCATCTATATAGCTACCTTCCTCTTTTCTTTGATTTCTTCCAAGAGCTAATTCCTGTACCTCATTGCTGAGGCAGACATCACTAATGGTTTTTGCAGAAGCTGTGGCGTCAGACACAGCAGCCGATCCATAAGTTACTGCTCATCCATGTGAGCAAATGATAGGGCTTGAATCCCCAGGTGGGATATGATAAATATAATTGCTGAAGTGGATACCATTAATGGTTTTTGCAGAAATTGTACTGTCAGTCCTTCATCATATGGACACATGTACTCCCAAGAGGAACCAAGATAATAAATTCTGATGTATCAGAAGTTCTCAGCCAGGTCTTGGGCATTAAAACAATCTCATGTGAGCATTTAGTGGGGACAAAGCAAAAGCTAGATAACAAATCCTTCTCACCCAGATGTTCTGAAAAACTGCCTTAGGACTCCTGTTCTGCATAGATTTAACTAGCTAGTTAACTCTTCTCGTATTTACTGAGTGCCTCTAGGCTGTGAGTGGTCTAAGGATAAGTACAGCTTGTAACCAGGAGCATCTTACCCTTACCCATGCTGTAGTTTACAGCATGGGCTCCAGCACCTATCTGTCTGAATTCAAATGTAGGCCTTACCTCTCACTCCTTGTGTCACTTTGATCAATTAACTGCTCTGTGCCTCAGTTTTCTTGTCTCTAAATTGGGGAAAATGACATTACCTTTCTGATAAAGTTTTTAAAAATAAACAATACATTTTAGGGGTTACTTAGAACAGCGCCTGCCACAATATGCACTTAAATATGTTAACCACGATTGTTGTAGGAATGCAGAAAAGGAGCATTCATCAGGCTTGGGGACCAAAGAGGGCTTCTTGGAGGAGAAGATTTTAAACTGAGACTGGAAGGATGAGTGTAGATGAGGAAAAAGGTGTTTTAGACAGTAGGACCAGCATGTACAAAGCTCCACAGAACAGTGACTGTGACCCAAGGTGGAAAACTATTAGCTGAGAGTTGCTGGGTTATTGTGTGTGTGTGTGTGTGTGTGTGTGTATGTGTGTGTGTGTGAGAGAGAGAGAAAGAGAGAGAGAGAGAGAGAGAGAGAGAGAGAGAGAGAGAGAGAGAGAGAGAAATAGAAGGGCTAGAGAGAGAGATGTTAAAGGGAAGCAGGTGTTCCACATGTCTTCTACTTGTCCCTTCTTGTTACACTCTCCTACGTCCTGCTCTTTGCTTTGTCTTGAGGCGGACCCAGACTTTTATAGACTACTTCTGTGGCTCCCTTGCTTACTGGTTTCCAGTTATATTTGGCCAGTGAGAGGCCCTGAGGGCCACCAGAGGGAGTGAGGGAGGAGAGTGAGGGTGGGATAGCACACTCCTGGGTCCCAGTAAGCCACAGCTCCTTTCAATTACCCCTCCTTACCCAGACATAGGGAAAGAATCCCAGCCTGGGAAAACACCTGGGGTAGAAGGTCACCAAGCATGATATTCTTTGGGTCCTTGGATATTTCAAACAACGACTGGGTCTTTGTAACCTTATCCCAAGGGTCAGCCCTGAGGATCAAAGAAAAGAAAACTCTCTATCTTTCTTTTTATATCTCTACTTCATTGTTTCCCTTAAGAATCTCCTGGGATCAAAAGGTATGGGATTTCAACTTTTCACTTTCTCTATATTATATCCTCCTTGTTTGTTGGGACAGATGGCTTCATGACCTAACCATTTGATAAAAGTGGTAGCTACTTGATGCTATGATATGAACCTCTATGTTCTGAATGCCTCAAGAGTGGCTCTGAAACTGGGATCCATAAAATGACTTGGCCCCAGGGATTATCTAGGACAAAAATACCTCTGTTTAATATGCTCATGATATTTCACCTGTTATATGAAGATTAGCAATGATGTACGTGTAATGCACTACATAATTCCGGGCATGTAGTAAGTGCTTATCATATAGTACCTATTATTATTTTGTAAGTTAGAAATAATGCTGATATGATTATTATTAATTCTTAGGCAGTGATTCTGAAGGGTTCTCTCTACTGCACCCAGATGAGTACAGACCCACTTGCATAGCCTTTCTTTCTTTCTTTCTTTCTTTCTTTCTTTCTTTCTTTCTTTCTTTCTTTCTTTCTTTCTTTCTTTTTTTTTTTTTTTCATTTTATGGTCTTTAATCCTGCATCTGGGTTACTATGTGTGGAGCTGTGGTAGAAAGAGTTGTCCCAATCCTGTCATCACTTGCCAGGCTAATCTGTAGGCTGTTCTGATTACCAAGACCAGAACTGCTCTGCCTTTGAGAAGCACATCTCGGAGTGGGAATGGGTCAGCCACCCAGTTATTCCTGATTCCAGCCCTGCAAAGCTCTCACCTATATAACTTCCTCGGGGCCACAGGCAACATGAAGGTTTGCCAGGTTCGTGAAAACTGCTGACACTACCAGTCCTGGCCTCTAGGGGCACTCTGGTCTGTCTACTCATCAGAGCTGAAGTGGTCAAGTAGAGATCATAGATACGGACTCTTTTACACACAAGTTATTAAACCTAAAATAACTAGAAAAGCCCAAGCCTGGTTTTGTTTGCACAGTACCCAAGGTTCATAGGAACTTGATCCTTCTCTTTTGTGCTCTCTCACTTGGAGAGTAGACTAAGGTGCATGAAAGCTTAGGTCAGTTTGGGGGATACCACTGGGGTAGGGTGGTTTTCTAATTTTTCTAATTTTCTAAAGCAGAGTGGTTTTCTAATTTTTCCAGAATTCTCCAATCTTCTCTCTCTGTGTGGGTCCCCAGCCTATCCTGTCTATCCTTGAGGTGCCCTGCACAGCTGCTGTGCAGCAGCCTTGTTCTTTGGAGGAGTGTATTCTATTTGGTCTCTTGACTTTTCAGTTCCATTTTCTCAACATTTGAGAGCTTCTAGACACTGGAAATCCTGCTTTAGTTCATGATCATTTCTCTTAATTCTGTTAGTTTTGCCTACCTGAATCATCAGCTGGTTGTTAGGGCTGGTTCTATCTCTAATTCAATTCAAGGTCTTTCAAAGTATGGTCTGGGGACCACAGACATTAGAGCCACATGGGATGCTTGTTGATAGTTACCATTTCCTTCACCCCAAAACACACACACACACACACACACACACACACACACACCCTTAGATATTAATTACAATACATTAAAAGGATAATACACCAAGACCAAGTGGGATTTATTCTAGGTATTCAACGTAGGTCCAACATTCAAACATCAATGTAATCTACCATATCAACATGCTAAAGAAAAAAAAGAGCATGTGATTATATCAATTGACACAGAAAAAAAGTTTGATGAAACTCAACATTCACTAATCATAAAAACTCTCAGTATCCTTGAAATGAAGGGGAGTTTCCTCAACCTGTTGAAAAGCATCTACAGGTAAACTTATAGTTAACACTACACTTAATGGTGAAAAACTGAATGCATTCTCACTAAGATTAGAATGGCAAAGATGCCTGTTCTCACCCTTCTTATTCAACATAGTACTGGAAATTCTAACCAGTATAGTAAGGCAAAGCAAGAAAATAACAGGTACCCAGATTGGAAAGGAAGAAATAAAACTGTCCCTATTGGCATGATTGTCACATAGAAAATCCCGAGTAATTAAAAGAAAAAGACCTCCTAGAATTAATAAGTGAGTTCATCAAGATCTCAAGATATAAGAAATTCATACAAAAATCAATAGTATTTCTATATGTCAGCAATAAACACATGGACATTGAAATTAAAAATATAATACCACTTAGAATTTTTCAAAACCCAATAAAATACTTAGCTATAAATCTAACAAAACATTAACAAGCATTATGTCTTATAGCTGCATGTGGATCTATAATTATCTCAAAATAAAAGATTTAATAAAACAAGGTAATAGTTACCAATTGTTCAATATTAACATCACATACCAATATTGATCATTAGTTATTTTTGGATTTACCTGTAATGGTCTTATTAAAGTCACTTTGCTAATTTAAAAAAATGACCAACGGGCGGCCAGTTAACTCAGTTGGTTAGAGCGCAGTGCTCATAACACAAAGGTAACTGGTTCGATTCCCACGTGGGCCAGTGAGCTGTGCCCTCCACAACTAGACTGAAAACAACAACTTGACTTGGAGTTGATGGGTCCTGGAAAAACACATTGTTTCCCAATATTCCCCAATAAAAAAAAAATTAAAATTAAAATGACCAAGCCACATACCCCCAACACACACGCTGCAGGTCAATGCCTAGAAGTCGATATTTCTAATAATCAAATCTGATATGCTCTAAACCACTGTTTTAGGTGAAATTTGATATCATTCCTCATCATTCTAAATGAATGTTCCAAGGTCACCTGTAAGTGACCGTAGGGGTCAGTGGAAGGATAAAGAAGTCCTTGAGCTTTGCTACACAAACATCTTCCAAGAAAGTCTGGCTCTTGCTGTATCATAGGATATGTTCCTACTGGAACGGACCATAGCCTCCTACTTCCTGTGTAATGCCTTTGCCCACCTCTCCATGCTGTGCCAGGCGACCCATTTAGTTTCACCTGGAGGAAAAAAAAAAAAAAAACATGGTATTCAAAGTCTTAGGGTCAAAATGAGGATCTTTTGAAAAGTACGAAGGAGTTGATTTTAAAATGCAAGTGCTGACACTTACAGTTCCTGATCCTGCAAATGGTAAAGAACAAGAAGAAAGTCTCTTGTCAAAACAACAGCTCTGGGTACCATGTAATCACACAGTTTTGCCTTGGAGTAAAGGTCCACAGCTAAGCTAAGGGAAACCATTTTTTCCTAAAATTTATATAAGGTAAACAGGGATGTTAAAAAAGACACACAAGTTACCTCTAATGCCAAAGAGAAAGAATTAAAAACTGTAGTAGACAGCTGCTTGCTTCCCAAAATGTCTTGGCAGCCTCACAGCTGCAACTTTTCTGAAATCTGAGAAATTAAATTCAACAGAGGAAATTCAGGGCTAAAGAATCAAGACTTTACCAAAGCATTAGAAAGTTGAGAGGAATTTTGATTAGAAAGTAATCCACACCAAAAAAATCTATGCCAGGTCAGTATATATAATCTTGACTAGGAAAGACAATGCCCACAAACTGGGAAAGTTCTTGATTTTTACATTAGCTTTTCTCATTTTGTTCCAGGTCATGAACAAGGAGACCTGCTATGACCAAAGATTTTATGATTGTGTACATCTATCTATGGAGAAACAAGACTTGGGTAGGGGGATCAACAGAGTTGTGTACAACTCATTTATTCATGCATTCAACATTTGTTCAACCCTTCTACATATCTTGTCTGGGTTCCATGATAAAGAAGACTCAAGATGTAAAAGATATAGCTCCAATTTCTAGGCAATATGGTGGATTGAGCTGATATAAAAGGATCACCCTCAAACAATAATATTGCTGGTAAAAAAAGTCTAACAAAAAAATTTCATACATAGCTGTGGGGACAAAGCCCCAAAAAACAGTTTCCAGGCTCTCGGCCTCACAATAGAAAGGTGCTGGCTCGGGTAGTAAATGGCCATCAACTGTGATTGGATGGCCAGCAGCTGTGGCTAGTTGGCCGTCAGCTGTAACCCGTAAGCCATTGGCCACTAATATAACTGCTGTGGCTACGCTAGCAGAAAGAATGGGGGCTAGCAAGAGCGGATTGCAGAGAGGTGGATACCGCCGGTGAGAATATAGTGATATGACTCCCCTACTTATGGCTCCGTGGGTGTTCCTTTTTGGCCTCACCGTGTCCTGCATTCTTATGTGGGGAGCAGGAGCAGAGACCCCGCCAGACGCACCGCATGACAAATGGCGCAGCGAGCAGGGTCCCCTGCGTAACAATAGCTAAATTCGAAAGCAAGTAAAGGAGATTCCTAGGTGCCAGATGCACAAAATAGGAATTGGAGCCAAACTTCTCAAGAAAATATTGACGAATTAATATAAACCTGAGAGGCCCAGGACTAGGGTATAGTGGTTTCATGGGGATAAGAGGTGAGGATTTGGACTTCCCACAAAAGCCAGGGCTCACAAGCCTTCTCTGCCATTTCATAATAATGAAATGGAAGGACACTGACCACTATCTAGGAAATGTTAATGAAGCTATTTTTTCTACCAAGGGAGAGTGGCATCCATCAGAAATCAGAATCCCAAATCTGTGCCACAAGTGTGGGAGACCACAAATTCATACTACTCTGTAGAAGAGGAAACACCAAACCAAAAGTTTAAAATTGATAAACCTTTAGCCAGATTCGCCAGAAAAAGAAACAGAAAGAGAACACAAACTAACAATATCAGGAATAAGAGAAGTGATATCACTATATATTCTACAGATATTAAAATAATAAGAAAATATTATGACTAATGTTGTGCCAATAAATTCAACAACTTAGATAATCAAATGGACAAATTCCACAAACTACCAAAGCTTACTCAAGAAGAAATAGATAGCTTTAATAGCCCTATATCTATTAAAGAAATTGAATTGGTAATTAAATACCCTTCCCCAAAGAAAACTTCAGGTCCAGAGGTCTTTACCAAGTTCCACCAAATATTTAAGGAAGATATCATACCAATTCTGTACAAACAATCCTCCAAAATTGAAAAAGATAGAATATTTGTTAATTCATTCTATGAGATCAGCATAATCCTGATACCAAAACTAGATAAATAATATAAGAACACTACAGACAAACAGCCCTCATGAACATAGATGTAAAAATTCCAAACAAAATTTTAAATATCAATTGTATCCAACAATATAAAAGTGACACTACATTGTGATGACTTGGGGTTTACCCTAGTGTATTCCCCAGTACTTGGGGGTAATCCCAAGAATACAAGATTAGTTTAACATTCAAACATAATTTACCATACAGGTTTCTTTTTTTAGCTAAAAAGCTAAAATAATGATGACCACTATGTATGATCATTTCAATAGATGCAGTAAAATATTTAACAAAATCCATCATCAATTTCTTAATAAACAAAAGAAAAAAGTTCCGCAATCTGATAAAGTGCACCTAAGAAAAACCTACGACTAACATCATATGTAATGGAAACTGAATATTTCTCCCTATAAATTCAGGAATAAGACAAAGATATGCACTTTTGCATTTCTAGTCAGCATTGCATTTTCAGGTCTAACCAGTGCAGTAAAGCTAAAATAAATAAATGAATAAAGAGCAGCAAGACTACAAAGAAATCAGTAAAACTGTATTTACAGAAGACATAATTGTCTGAGTAGAAAATCAGAAGGAATATATATAAAGGCTACTAGAATTGATAAATGAGTTCAGCAATGTTGCAGAATTCAAAGTCAATACATAAAAATCAATAGTAATTCTATACACTAGCAATAAACAATTGAACATTGAAATTAAAAATAGTATTTAAAATGAAATAATCAGGGATAAATCTGAGAAAATATGTGCAAGCTATGTACACTGAAAATTACAAAAATATTGCTGAGAAAAATTACGGGAGACTTTAATAAATGGAAGAGACATGGTGTTCAGAGAAGATTCAGTATTGTTGAGATGTCAGTTCTCAAATTGACCTACATTTTCAATAATCCCAGGCTTTTTTTTTGTAGAAATAGAAAAGCTTATTCTAAAATGTATATAGCAGTGTAAAGGACCCAGAAGAGCCAAACTGCTTTTGAAAAAGAACAAAACTGGAGGACTAATGCTACCTCATTTCAACACTTATTATGAAACTACAGTAATCGAGACAGTGTGGTATCCAGAAAGACAAATAAATCAATGAAATAAACTAGAGAGTCCAGAAAGAGACCTACACATATACGAACAACTGATTTTTGACAAGGATGCAAAAGGAATGGAGTGGAGAAAAAATAGCCTTTTCCACAAATGATGCTGGAGCAATTGGATATTCAATTGGATATTCACCTTGTGTCATTAAAAAAATTAACTCAGGTTAGGCAAAATTTCTTAGATATAAAGCCAATTTGGGGCAGCTGGATGGCTCAGTTTGTTAGAGTGCGAACTCTGAACAACAGTGTTGCCGGTTCTATTCCCACATGGACCAGTGAGCTGCACCCTCTGCAACTAGATTGAAGGACAACGACTTGGAGCTGATGGGCCCTGGAGAAACACATTGTCCCCCAATATTCCCCAATAAAATTTATTTAAAAAAAGAGAAAAATGTATGCATTGGACTTCATTAAAATTAAAAATGTCTGCTCTCTGGAAGACATTGTTAAGAATGATTTAATAGGTATAGAGTTACAGTTTTTCAAAATGAAAGAGTTCTGGAGATGGATTGTGATGATAGTAGCACAACAATGTGAAAGTACTTAATGCCATTGAACTGGAAACATAAGAATGGTTAAAATGGTAAATTTTATGCTATGTATATTTTACCACAATTTAAAGAAATCTCAACAAATGAAAGAAACCTAGTTTTTAAAATTGGGCAAAATATTTGAGCAGACATTTTCCAAAGAAGATATACACTAGAAAAATAAGCATATGAAAAGATGGTCCACATTGTTAGTCACTGTGGAAATGCAAATTAAAACCACAATGAGAGATCACTGTATATTTATTAGAATGGCAAAAACTGAAAATACTGACCATACTAAGTTTTTGCAAGGATATGGAAGAATTTGAATTTTCATATAGTGCTGGTGGGAATGTAAAATGGTACAACCATTTTGGAAAACAGTTGGGTAGTTTCTAAAAAAGTGAATCATACACTCACCATATGTGATCCAGCATTTTGACTCTTAAGTACTTACCAAGAGAGATGGAAGCATATATCCATGAAAAGACTTGTAAAAAAAATTACAGCTGTTTTATTTCTAACGGCTATAAACATGGAAACAACCTAAATGTTCATCAATAGGTGGATGGATAAACAAACTGTGGTATAGCCATATGATAGACAACTACCTAGCTCATATTTATTACTCCTTTTTTAAAACAAAAAGAACATGGATGGATCTGAAAATAATTATGCTGAAAGAAGCCAGACAAAAACAATAGTACATACTATATGATTCCATTTATATAGCATTCTGGAAAATGCAAACTAGTCTATAATGACAGAAAGCAGATTGGTGGTTGCCTGGGTGGGGGCGGGGACAGAAGGTGAAAGAGAAAGGGAGGGAGGAATTACAAAGGGTCATGAGCAAACCCTTGGAGGCGTGGGATATGTTCATTATCTTGATAGTGGTGATGGTTTCATGAATGTATGCATATGCCAAAACTTACCAAATTGCATGCTTTAAATCTGTACAGCTCATTGTATGTAAATTTTATTTCAATAAAACTATCAACAAAATCAATAAAGGAGCTTTGTGAGCTCAGACTTGATCTGCCTCAGTGAATTCCATCTGTTGGTAGAGACAGAGATTGGTGGTCATTTAACAATTTGGAATTTTCACTTTGGAAAATGATCAAAGAAGACAACCTGGGATGAGAAAAAAATATTACTGAACCATGTGGAGAGTTTTAAAGAGGTTCGAAGTGTTCATATTCTCTGCATTTAATCAGCATAGAAGGTCTTAGGGTCACAAGATATTGGGATGGGGGAGATCTCAGACAAAATACAGTCCAGTTTCTTTATTTTACAGATGAGGAAATGAATACAAGAAAAATAAAGGGACTTCCCTTAGGTCACACAGTTTGCAAAGCAAAGAATAAAATGTGAATCCTCTGAAGCTTACTCTAATGCTGGTTTGTTTGTTTGTGTGTTTTATATCTAGCTATCCTAAACCCTTGTTTGTGTGTTTGTTTGTGTGTTTTATATCTAGCTATCCTAAACCCTAAACAAGTTTAGGTACTAAACTTGTTAATCTATAAAAATATGGACTAAGATAATGCCTGGGGGACACTGAGTTCTTTCGTGGCCCTGCAGATGTCCCTGAACACAAAAGGGACCACCCTACCTTTCTATTTTAAGTCCCCAAACCTTCTTACACAGACAATACTCCTTGTAGGGCAGTAAATGCCCATCTGGTTACCCTCAAAGTCTAGACAACTTGAAACCATTGCTTTGAAGTGAGTTCCTTACAGGTACAGTCAGTTCTGCTCTAATGCTTGTCTCGAAAACACAAATTTATTCCAATGTGATTATATTAGGAAACAATATGAGCATAATGCAAACACTCCTTTGCCTAGGTGAGATTTTATAAGCAAGAAACACTCAATAAAAGCAAAAAAAAAGTGCCTACCTGAACTGAGCTGCCTACGAGTACACAAAATGGGCATTTATGTACACATATAACGCACGCGCGCGCGCACACACACACGCTCCCCTCAGATATTGACCAGCTACCTCAGTTCATACCTGTGTTGAGTTGTGCTCTGGTGTTACAATTGTCCCTCTGATTTTAGATAAATTACCTTCCTACCACTTTGTAATGAATCATAAGCTACAACCCTTCCAATGTGCACTTCTTCAAACAAATGTCTAATCTTTTTATGGTAAAGTGTCCTATTTGTTGTATTATTTATGAATTTCTTTTTCGAGTTGAAAGCTGTTTATTAAGTGACCAGACTATAAAAATAATGTCTTTAGTTCATCCTTCTAACAAGCCTGTAGATCTTGTCTTAGTTGTTGCCCACATCTTCTATCTTCTACAAAATGCCAGGTCTTTTCTTCATTCCACTACGTGGAGAAGATAATTTGAAGGACCACAGGGAGTTGTTTACTTCTTTGAAGCATTTTTCAATAGTATAGGTCTCATGAATCAGATCCTCCATGCAGACATACCCTATTTATCAAAATATCTAACAATTCAAAAGGTATCTGTCAGGACGATTAGCTTCTTGTTGATTTGGCCATAACTGCGCTTTTGGATCCATTCATTTACTGATTTCAGGTTGGGTACCCCCATGTAGTATATGGCTCCACAATCCTCTGCATATTAACTGAAGCCATGTTGAGTTTAACAAAGGTGCAGTTGAAATGCTGACAAAGGTAAAGGAGCTGCAACACCTTTGGGTTCCACTGTTGATACCTCTGATCCTGAAGACAAATTCCATTTGGGTTCCATAGTTACATAGAAGTTGCCTGCTTTTCATGCCATCCTCACTATTTGATTCTCACTTCTGAACATCTGCCTATTTTCCTTATTATAGTTCTAAGCTTTTTCACAGGTAAGCGTCTTCTTTGCCATTTGAAGCATCTTTTGGGCAAACTTCTTTCACAGGTGCTTCATCTTCACTTTAGCTCTGAAAAATTTCTTTGCTTTTTCTTAATGGTTTCTGGTACAGCAGGAACTTTCTTTTTCTTCTCTTCTACACCCCACATAGTTTCAGCCAGAGAAAAGGCTATTTATGAATTTCTTAACCATTTAACATGTATAAAACTGTGATAGCATTTGTATTAGGTTCCTATCTTTTTTTTTTTTAAAGATTTTTTTTTTTTATTGTGGAAGGGGAACAGGACTTTATTGGGGAACAGTGTGTACTTCCAGGACTTTTTTTCCAAGTCAAGTTGTTGTCCTTTCAGTCTTAGTTATGGAAAGCGCAGCTCAGCTCCAGGTCCAGTTGCCCTTGCTAGTTGCAGGGGGCGCAGCCCACCATCCCTTGCAGGAGTCGAACCCGCAACCTTGTGGTTGAGAGGACGCGCTCCAACCAACTGAGCCATCCGGGAGCTCAGCGGCAGCTCAGCTCAAGGTGTCGTGTTCAATCTTAGTTGCAGGGGAAGGAGCCCACCATCCCTTGCAGGACTCGAGGAATTGAACTGGCAACCTTGTGGTTGAGAGCCCACTGGCCCACGTGGAAATCGAACCAGCAGCCTTCGGAGTTAGGAGCATGGAGCTCTAAACGACTGAGCCACCGGGTCGGCCCCATTAGGTTCCTATCTTTATTTTTTAACATGTCACTGATGACGTTTTGGAGTGTTGTCTCCCTAATCTCATATTTTCCCGTAAGTCCTGTGGTTCTTATTGCACTATTGTGCACAGCATGGTGATTTTTATGAAGCTATATGTCACATTATCGTAGAAGTGTAATGTAGAGCCGTGAAAGAGTAATCTTGGGTCCAATAGCTGTGCGTACGTGTGCTTGTGGGTGAGCCCCCCCGCCCACGAGCTTTGTTTAAATACTACTAGGCAGGTGTCCTGTTATATAAGTTTGTTTCAGGGCTGACAGGGGAAAAATACCTTTTCAGAGTGAACCCACACAATGGTTCTTAGCTGCAGGATACGAGTCCCTTGTTCCTTCTGATCAGTGGATCTTGGATGAGAAAGAGATGATTAGCACTGGTTGACCAGCAAAGACAAGCATTAAACCAGCTCACATATAATGGATCAGGCTGAGCAATGACCCCTCCACCCCCCCGCATCTGAGGTGCTGGAAACTGTAGGTCAAAGCATGCTCCATCTCAGCCTGCATCAGAATCACATGGGAAACTAAATAGAGTAAAGATTCCTGGGCCTCACTCCAGATCTGCTAAATCAAAACTTCTAGGATCAGGATCAAAGAATCAGCATTTTGGTCAGGCACCCAATCATCCTCAGGCTCCCTGAACTTTGAGAACCACTGAACCAGAATGTCTACCTAAATTGCATCAAGACACACAATGCAGAACCAGGTTCCTGGGTATTTAATATGTAGCCAAACTACTTTTTACCTAAAACAACTTGCTCCTATTGTTTTATATACCATTATTGTCCAATTACAATGGCTTTCATCTGGTTTTAAACCATTATTGTTGAGGATTTGTCATGGGTGCCACCTGTTGACCTGTTGTGAGGTATAGGGGCTTGCGAGAAAAAAAGGGAAGTGACAGAGAGGGCTTTGACATATTAGAGAGTGCTGCTCTGTAACTGGTTTATTAAGTTCATATCCCATTTGCCTGTCAAAAATTGTTTAGAACTACTTACAACTCTGAATTAAACTCTCTGGTGTGTTCTGAAACAAAGACAGGACATCTGTAATGTCCTAATAAATAATTTCTCTCTTCTATAATGTAGCCACTGATTAACCAGCACTAAGCTCTGTTTTTGTGTACAAGCTGGTCTGGGAATACAATAGCAGCTAAAAATTGCAGATATTATGAGTGCATTAAAGCAATAAAATAATTATTTTCTGCAGAAGATAACCATTATTATAATGTGCCATAGAGTAATGCACTGTAAACATCAGCAAGTGTCAATTGTGATGTTTAAAATCTTTCACGTTGGAAAGTGAGCATTTTATTATGATTCAAGTCACAGGTAAAATAATGAAAGGACTTCACTCTCTCCTAATAGTGTCAAATACGTATCACAAAATAACTGAAGTACTTAGTATTCTGGTAGGAAAAAAGCAAGTTCTATCTTCTCATATGTACAAGAGGACAATGTAATAAAGACGTGGTTTTGAAGTAAACAATGAAGAAAATGGACATGAAAGTGTAGAATTAAAATGGATATGCTTTGTCTCTTTTGAAATTATTGAAACAAAGCTGCCAAGACAAAATGTATTATGCACGCTTTGTAAAATGGCACCATGTCTCTATCAGAGAATCAATGTGAGAATTAGCTACGTGCTAGAAACCTCCATTCCCAGAAATTATACTGACAATTCATCTTGCCCATCCTTTTCTAAACAAGACTTTACTGTTCAAGAATTCTCACTTTCTGATTGCCTGACAAGTGTCAAGTTTGGTGAAATATTTAGGAGTAAAATGTCATGAATATCTACAACTTACTTTCAAAGGTTATAAATCTATATAATATCCAGAGAAAGAAAAAGCAAATATGGCAAAATATTAACCATTGTTGAATCTAAGAAGAGGTATATGGGTGTTCTTTAAACTATTCTTTCAACTTTATTGAGTGCTTGAAAATTTCCATAATATAAATTTGGAGAAAAAAAAGGAATACACAATTTAGTCACTTAAGGTCAATGAAAACATTGAGTCACTCCAGAACCCCTGAAATCATACCCAAGCCTGTGAGTACAATTTAGTGTGTAATTCTGGTTTTATGGCTTAGCATGGCACAGCTCTAAAATTATGGCTGAATAAGGAAGTGAAACCCGAAACTGCCCTGCCCACTGTAATTCTTTTCGTACTAAGTATATTCCCCTCCAGAAGTATGACTTATATATTAAAAGCATTACAGTGCTTTTCTATCGTTAGGCCCATTCTCAAAAGATTATTCCTCTTTCCATGGTTGACTAGAAACTGAATTGTCACAATGTGGAGATCATAACTGAGGAGATTCTGCAGAGAACAGGTTTTACATAAGTCCTTAAATCAATGCGATTTTAAAATAAAAAAAGGTTTCTAAATAGACTTGAGTCCATGAGTAAAATTTCATTTATCAAGAAAAATGACAAGGTGGATTTGTTCATGGAATGAAATCATGGAATCAGGATTTTCTCCTGGAAGAGTCACAAATGTTTATATGTGTATATGGTTACATATTTTGTATGTGTTATATATACTTGTTTCAGAAACTTGAAGCAACTAATCCATCACAGATTCTCTTTTCCTCTCTCACTGTCATCATCTTTCTTCTCCAGTCCCCATTACGTCTGTCTAAGCTGTTCGTACTTGAAGTGTGGCTCTGGGCAAAAGACCACATCTCTTCTGCAGAATGAGGAGGGCTAAGGTATCTCACAGTTCTCCTGGATCCCATATCACTTCAGCCTCATTTTCATTTGCCAGTGAATTGTCTTGTTTGCTATCCTTGCCCCCTGGGAACACACCAGCCTCCGGATCCCTCCAATCAATAATTTAATCCCCCCTTTTCTGAAACAGGAACCATATTATTCTCTCTTCCTCCATTTCTCTCTCTCCCTCTCTTCTATACCAGCTGCCATTTCTGTAGGTCCAACAAATAACCACTTTCTGAGTGTCTAATATTAGCCCTTGGGCTACCTGACCTACTAACCCTTTCACAGCTGGCTCCCTTCTGCACCTGCTGAGTTCTACATTCCAAGCTATAGTTCTACATTCCACAAGAACCAGAAGATTCTTAAAATATGCTTAGTAAATGCTGGTTTCCATTCTCCTAGGAATGCAAGCTCATGGCAGGTGACATATCTAATGTGGTTAGCTGGACATAATTACATTCTCTACTGAATAGGATATAGCCCCATGACTTCCCAGTGACCAAATATTCCATCACTATTTCCATCTCCAGATGCAGGTTAAAGTGATGACCAGACAGACACAGAGACACCTGTGCAGGAAAGCACCTTCAGGATGATAGGTATTGTCATCCTGTCATGACAGGTATGCTCATGTCCTGCTGCTGTTATTAGAAGCACTTCATACTGACTACGCTGTTATTGAGGATGAAGTGGATTAAGACTTAACAGAGTCTGAGCAGTAAACACATAACACAGGGCTTTTGGGGCAGGCGGAGTGGCATGCAGTTTCATCCAGCACCACACCTCAAATGCTCAGCAGGGCGGTCTGTGTTAAGGGAACTTTCGAAGCAGCAGCAAGGCAATTCAAGTGTTTGAATCACTCATGCATACTGACCCTCCACTGAAGCCCAACTAACCTCAGGGGATGGGCGGACTGGCAGCGTAATGCCATGGGAAGAAGCACTGGAGGGGAAGCTAGGGAACCACAGATGCCTACCAACTCTGTGCCGTTGTGTCCCCCTAAAGTTCAAGGACAAAAACGCCTGACTCCTACTTGCCTTATAAGGTTGTTTTGAGGATTGCAGGTAATGCTGGCCAAGTACTTAGAATTTTGAAAGATGCTACAGTGCAAACACAAATGGAACACCAAACCACAGTGACACAAGAGCCTATTAGCATCCGAGGCCCTTTCTTACATAGACAGTGATGTGTCATTTGTCTTTTTTTAATGCTAATGTCTTTACATGATGATCTAATTAGTAACCAAAGAGCCATTAGCTACAAAGCACTCAACTAAGTTGCAAAGTGCCTGCCCTTCAAAGCAGAGTCCTAGAGACTGTGTGGGGGCGGGGGGGCAGAGAGAACAAGAACCCTTGAGACCTGCGTGCTAGGGATTTTATCCTTTTATGAACCACATCTGTCCAGAGAGGGCCAACAAATAGATAGGTATGGAAGATCCCATCATGTCCCAGCAGAGATGTCTGATGAAAGCCAGGAGCAGTGTGTACCTGCCAGCCATTCTCTGTAGATCTGACTAGCAGTCCCTACCAGCACCCACGTGAAGAGAGAGCATCACTGAGGGCAATAGGCACACCTAAGTGGGATCTCTGAACAGATCTTGCTTTTCCAGAGGATACATAGAATATGAGTAAACTACAAATAATAAAATGGAGCCTGTGAAAAAATACCAAGAGCAAGAGAAGAGGCATCATCCTCAGACCCAAATAATTTGCAGGCCCCTCAAAAGATTTCCTACAGGAATCAGGAAAAAAAAAAAAAGTTTGGAAAGTTTTACCTCCTCAGAAGAAGGCAAAGCAACTGGCCTCTTTGAAACAGATTCAGAATAGCATAAGGTGGGCTGAGATGGAAAGACAATGGAATGAAAGGGAAAAGGAGGTGAGTGAGATAAACTCTGAAATTATGGAATTAAAATCGATAATGGAGACAATAAAAAATTGGCAATGTGGTGTCACCTTTCTTGAGGGCAGTTTAACAACACGTATTAATACCCTTAAATATGCACACTGCCTTTTACCCAAAAATTCTATTTCTAAAACATTTAATCCAAGTAAATAATAGCACAAATTTGCAAACATGTATATACAGCATGTTAATGGAGGCTTTTCGTAGTAGAAAAATGTGTCCACCAACAGGGAATTACTCAAATAAATTAGAGTATTGACATAGCATAATATTAAAGTTAATAATAAACAATGATATCAGCATTTATATAGCATAGAAATATACTTATTTAACACATGCTATAGTATTAAGTAAGAAAATTAAGCATGTTACAAAATAATATTAATACATAGAGCAAAATCTTAGTTTGGTTTTTATCAAGTATAGGAAGTCGGACAATTAACTTCGTGAACTCATCCTAGAAAAAGTGTTACATATCGTGTTTCGCCAAAAATAAGACCTAGCCGAACCATCAGCTCTAATGCATCTTTTGAAGCAAAAATTAATATAAGACCCGGTTGTATTTTAATATAAGACCCAGTCTTATTTTAACTTTTGCTCCAAAAGACGCATTAGAGCTGATGCTCCGGCTAGGTCTTATTTTCCGGGAAACAGTACCTTATTGATAAATATCACTATGGTCACCTTCGAAGTACTCCCCTTGGGAAGCTAGGCACCGATGCCAGCCCACGCTTCAAAGCAATTGGAACTCTTTTTCTGGAATGGCCATCAGAGCTGTCATTATATTACCCTTGATGTCCTGAATGTCATCAAAATGTCTTCCTTTCAATATTTCCTTTATCTTTGGGTAAAGAAAGAAGTCATTGGGGGCCAAATCAGATGAGTCGGGAGGGTGTTCCAATACAGTTATTTGTTTACTGGCTAAAAACTCCCTCACAGACAGTGCCGTGTGAGCTGGTGCATTGTTGTGATGCAAGAGCCATGGATTGTTGGCGAAAAGTTCAGGTCGTCTAACTTTCTCACGCAGCCTTTTCAGCACTTCCAAATAGTAAACTTGGTTAACTGTTTGTCCAGTTGGTACAGCAAAAAAGGTTAGCAACATCGTTGCAACAAGTTCTCAAACTTAATTGTCAGACCTTGTATGTGTGTGAAACATAAAAAAGAAGTCTGGAAAGATTGTATTGTTAATATTTTGCTGCATAACAAACCACCCTAAAACTAGTTGTCTTAAACAACCACCATTTCTGTAGTTCATGATTTTGCAGGGCAACAATTTGGGTTGGGTTCAGTGGAGCAGTTCTGGTCTTGGGCTCCCTCATACATCCGAGGTCAGTAGTCCATCAGCTGGAAACTCGTTGATCTAGGATTGCCTCAGCTGGACAGTTCATCTCTGCTCTTCCTGGGCTCTCATTCCCAAGGAAACTAGCCTTGGTTTGATCACATGTACCTCCCAGGGTTCTAAGAGCAAGAGTGAATCCTAAGCTGAGAGCTGGCGTGTTACTTCTGCCACATTCTCTTGGCCAAAGTAAATCAAAAGCCCAGCTCAGATTCAAGGGGAAGGCAAATAGGCTCTACCTCTTTATATGAGGAGCTGCCAAGTCACATGGCAAAGGGATGTGGATGCAGGGAAGAGAATAATTGTGGCAACTATTGCATACAATCTACCACTAATGTGTTAGTGATGTGTATTTAGGACATGGAATTACAGGTGATTTTTACTTTATTCTTTATATTTTTCTATACTAGCAATATTTTTTACAAAAAGCATGTCATAACTTTTGTTACCAAAATTAAGTTGCCATTGCCATCTTAAAATTTTACTAAAACTTTTTAATGGCATTGCAAAACGATCATGATGTAACCTTGAGTAAAAGAGCATGATATACAATTATAAAGTATATGCACAATATATTAAAAAATTTAAAATGCATAGAGAATGGTCTAGAAGGAATTGTCAAAATATTAACAATGGTGCCATTGGGTGTGGGGTTACTGGTATTCCCATATTTTACGAAACTTCCTACATTTTCTATAATTAAAAGAAATTATTTTATTAATTAGAAGAGAAAGCATAAAACTGAAAAATAAGGAGGTTTCTAAAAATGACATTCAAATGAAGGCTAAACAATTATGTCTAAAAGACATCATGTAACCAACAGTAACAGTGGGCCACACCCTAAGAATGTTTAACTCAGTTCTCTGCACCTGAAATCTAATTATAGGAACATCATTTTGGATACAGGGAAAAACAATGATGAACTTGTTTGTCTCCTTACATAGAACCCCTCTGAAAAACATCAGCTATGTGGATTTGAATAAAACTACAGTGCAATTTCCACATCCTTCAACACAATTTAGTAAAAACCCTATATTTTGGAGTTGTTGGGTGCTGCCTGAATAATATTAAAGCTTCTGCTTTACTGGTTTCTTATGTCTATATCCAACTGATTGTGACTCCAAGTGCAGGAATGATTGATTGATTCCCTTTAACCTCCAACAGGAAAGCCAGACAAGTATAAGGCAGCGAGGCTCCTAGGGCACAAAATTCAAGGCCGCACTCCTAGTTCAGGCCAGCCTGCACTTGTGTGACCCTGGGAGTGAATGCCCCCTTAAATGTTGCATCCAGGCATCCCTCTTGCCTCACAGCAGTCCTGGCCCTGCCTTAGAGAGCTGGTTTAACTCCTCTTTACCAGAATAGAAATACTCTCCATTTATGGTTCTCAAGTTAGCGGTACTGAGAGTGTCATAGCCCAAGTTCCCAGAAAGAAAGAATCTGAAGCCAAGGGCTTATGTGTGGTTACTTTACCAAAGAATGCAGGCCCAGGAAGCAGGAGCAAGGCTGCAAGGCAGTGAAGCAGGGAAGGAGAAAGAACCAAGGTGCAGAGAATTTATCAGGCTGGCCACCAGTGAGTAAGACTGATAACTCAATCAGGAGATCGCACCCTTGAGAAATCACATAAATGTCATCTCAGCCCCAGTTTGGGGAAGGAAGGGGGAAAAAAGGAAGACTTTATCCATAGGTCCCCATCTTTCGTTGGAATTAATATGAGGCACTAATTCTCCAACACTGCCAGGGTACACTTGAACAGTACTACTCTTAGATGCAGATAAGAAGTAACTCTGTCCTGGGCTTAATGCTTTAGACTTGCCCTGCGTACCACAACCTTACACACACACACACACACACACACACACATACACACACACACACACACACACAGTAAAGAGCATGTCTACCATTTGGCATCCTACCATCAGCACTGACACAGCACAACCTTTTTTTTTTTTTTTAATTAAATTTATTGGGGTGACAATTGTTAGTAAATTTACATAGATTTTAGGTGTACAATTCTGTATTACATCGTCTATAAATCCCATTGTGTGTTCACCACCCAGAGTCAGTTCTCCTTCCATCACCATATATTTGATCCCCTTTACCCTCATCACCCACCCCCCACCCCCTTACCCTCTGGTAACCACTAAATTATTGTCTGTGTCTATGAGTTTTTGTTTCTCATTTGTTTGTCTTGTTCTTTTTGGTTTATATACCACATATCAGTGAAATCATAGGGTTCTCTCACAGCACAACCTTTAACCCTAAACGTCTGCTCCTGTCCAGGACCCAGGGAATACTTCTTCACATGGCTTGTCCTCTGTGTATCCTCAAAGCTGAAGGCAACTGTGTCAAATGTCCAGGAAGATTTGTAGGTAGTTCCACTGCAGACAGTGGAGACTAACTAATACCTTCTTGGAGTTCAGGACAGATTTGAGCAGCGAAAGCGCTTAGGTTAGAAAAAAAAAAAGACAAATTTAACTTGTCAAATCCTTCTCAGAGAGCGGAAAGCCAATAGATTCTTCCATAGTGAAGTATTTCCCAGTAGTGCCAAGCGTTCTTGTTTTTCTTTGTGTTCCAATATATGGTTCTGGAGGAACTGACAAATTAATGTTGTGTTCACAACAGTTGCATATGGTGGCAGAGGAGTATTTTGTAACGTTAAACAAGTTGTTTTACTCTTAAATCGTATTGTCGCTCAGATCCAAACCATCTTCTATATTTTGCTTTGTAAGGCAGTTACTGGGTCTCTGCAAAATACATTTCTACTCTCCACTAATAGGGAATGCTGCAGGGAGGCTGCAAGGCCAGGGAAGGAAGGGACTTGCTCCTCCCTCCTGTTGGCTGGGTGTTCCTGTCAGTGTCCCCTCCCCGGCAGCACGTTAGCGTGGCAGTGACAGCTGGCTTATGTCCGGCTTTACCTAGGTGCCAGAGCAGCATCATGGCATCCATGAGCCAGGCAACTCTTCCTGTTCAAAAGCCTCTGCCCCAGTTCTGCAGTGCCTTCCTCCAAGCTTCCAGTTTCTTCTGTGTTCCACCAGCCCTAGGCATGGTAGCTTCTGGAGATACCATCTTCATGTCACCTCCATGACCCATTTTCAGTTTTTCAGTCCTCTGATACCCAATTCCTTAATTTTTTGCTGTTAAAACAACTGGTGTTCTTTTTGTTTCCCTAACTGGCCCTGACTGATACAATAGGTCTGAATGTAGTAAGCATGACGCATAACAATATTCTTTATACTGCAACTAGATGGACACCGAGTGCTGCAATGTGAACGCTTTATTTTTATCAACTTATTTAATAAGATTGAATTAAACTCTCAAAAAATTAAAGTACAAGTTTATTTAAGTATGTAGGGTCTAAAATTTTTTATATGAATGAATTGTTATTTAAATTAGACCTTTTACTTTCAGTAATCTTGAGTATTTTGGAAGAAAAACTTATTTTTAAAACTTAATGTATTAGGATGAGAGAGAGAGAGAAAATTATTAATTTATCTCAAGGAACTGGCTGATGAGATTTTGGGGGGCTGGCAAGGTTGAAATCTATAGGACAGGCCAGCAACACTGAAAGCTCTTGGGCAGAAACTGATGCCACAGCCTTGAGGGAGAATTTCTTCTTGTCTAGGAAACCTCAGTTCTTGCTCTTAAGACCTTTCAACTGATTGGATGAGACCCACTCACATTATTGAGGGCAATTGCCTATACTTAAAGTCAACTGATTATAGATGTTAACCACATCTACAAAATATCTTCATAGCAATACCCAGATTAGTATGAATAACTTGGTAATATAGCCTAATCAGCGTGACACATAGAACTAACCATCATTTTTATGTGTAAAATATAAAATACATAAAATAATGTTGTCAAACATATGTAAAATATATAGATATTTTATTTTTAAAATTTCACTTTAATTTACATTTTTATAAATACGTGTATATAAAGTTTGTATGTCTTGAATACTGTTATATGTGATTTAGAAATGAAAAAATACATATATAAGTCCTGGGGATATAATGTACAGCATGGTGAATTAGTTAATAATACTGTATTTTATAGTTGAACATTGCTAAAAGAGTGGATCTTAAAAGTTCTCATCACAAGAATGAAAACAATTTTTTATAACTATGTATGGTGACATGTTAACTAGATTTGTCGTGATCATTTCTCAATATATACAAGGATCAAATCTTTCTGATGTACATCTGAAGCCAATATAATGTCATATGCCAATTATATCTCAATAAATACACAAGCAAAAGAAATAAAAAATACAAAAGTGGAACTCAGAAATTAAAAAAAAACAGACCCTCCCCACCAAAATGTTAATACCCCCCTTTCTGTTCTCACAGGTCCACCCCTAACATTAGCAGATCCCTGGCCAAGAATATAAATGGAGTCTATTCATATTTGAATTTTAAATCAATAAGTAAATTCTCCATTTGTTACAAAATTTTAAGTTGCAGAAATTTCATCTATTTGTTCAAGTTGTATATTTGATGAAAATAATTTTCTTGCTCATTTTCATTGTTTTTGATGAGTAATTAAACGCTTGCTAAACAGAAGTTGTAATATAATGTCCTGTTTGCTAAATTTAGTCAAATGCAACTGAAGGCTGCTCATTTTCATTGTTTTCAGGTTTTGAAAATTTAAGCAGACCACCTTTTTCCAATATTAAAAATCTTAAATACCTTTGCTAAGCATGCTTTGATTAGGCCATGTCCCTTACATATGTTGCAACTTGAGTATAAGAATATTTATGGCTGTTATTTTCTGTCAAATTGCTTTATTAAAAGATTCATAACAACTTACTAACAAATATTTAATTTATTCACTTTTTTGCTTAATTTGGTAGGCCAAATTGATGGTGGACCAAAAATTATATTTTGTTTTTATTTTAATTATTACTGAGGTGATAATTTCCCAAGTGTGTACTTGAAGTAACACTATAAATCATGAGGCAAAAAATTATTTATAGTTCCTAACCAAGTAATTCTACTTGTTAATGTATTCTAAAGAAAAATCCATACTGGGTATGAAAATATTTTCCTAGAGTTACAAATAATATTGGAAGCTTAGAACCAACGTTCAATGCTTGGAGACTTATTGTTTAATTATAATAAATTTATTTATCAACTTTATGCAGTCTAGCTGAACTCAAGCCCTAGAACTAAGGACATACAGAAGAAGCCACCTCGAGATTGGTAGGAGAAGCAGAGACTCAGAATGGGCTGGTCCCACACCTGCATGTGACCATTAAAAACGCCAGGGATATCTTAGCTGTGTAGTGAGGGATCCCAGCCCCACACCAAGCTCCCCAGTCCAGGGTTCCTGTGCCAGGGAGATAAATCCCCAGAACTTGTGGCTGTGAAAACCAGCAGAGATTGTGGCTGAGTGAGATGAACAGTGGCTGCACTCCAAGGAGCTCCCCTCGAAGAGCCTGTGTATAGACTTATTTGCTGACAGATTCACTCACTCTTGAGCTCCAGAAATGGGGCAGCAGCTCGAAAGGCACCAGGGACATATGGGAGGAACTGAATTATCTGGCTTCAGGGAAAAGCCTAGAGGAGCAACTTTCTCCTGGATAGAGAAGCTGGCAGAAGACATTATTCCTTTGTGGAGTCCTCTGCCTCCCAGAATTCGTACCCAGGGAGACACAATATCTGAGTCTCCATCAACCTAGTCAACATGATTAGTTATCCCCGCCCTGGTGATTCCCTGAGATCCTGAACCACCCAACTTGTGGGTCCACCTAAGCTGTTTCCAGGGCTTTTCTATACAAACAGCCTGTCGTGGCTTATGATACAGATTTTCCTAAATAGTCTCAAAGATACACAAAAGCCAAAAAAGTATCATCTGGCTTTGGCATGCTCTTACATCTGGCTGAGCAGCCCAACCTGGCACTAGACAGCTGGCCTCGGTTCACAGCTTGGCATCTCATGTCACCTCCAAGCCCAATGCAGGTGGCAGCCATCTGCAGATTACTTTGTAGCTAATACCAGGTGGCCCTGGGCAGGGTACAGGCTGCGGCTGAACTTGGCCTGTAGTGGACAGTTGTGGACTGAGCTGGATCATCACCTGGCTGCCTCCAAGGATGACATACCCAAGGGGCACACTGGGTAGGCACGAGAGCCCTGCTAAAGTAAATCCTTCTCTATAGGTCAGCCTCTGCACAACAGCTCCTCCACTATAGTGATGGCCAGTCCTCACAACCAATCAGCCTTAGGGTCAGTAGCTCCACTGACATGCAAACAGCAACCAAGCCTCAACTATAACAGGAAGGCACACACAGCCCATAAAAGGGACACAGCTGGAGTACCTGGCTTTGGTGACCAGGGAGACCCCACAGAATACCTACTACATAAGGCCACTCTACTAACACTGGGAGACATAGCTGCCCTACCTAATATATAGAAACAAACAAAGGGAGGCAGCTAAGATGGGGAGACAAAGAAACATGTTCCAAATAAAAGAAGAGAACAAAGCTCCAGGAAAAGAACTAAACAAAATGGAGACAAGCAACCAACCAGATGCAGAGTTCCAAACACTGGTTATAAGGATGCTCAATGATCTCAGGAAGAACTTCAACAAAGAGGTAGGAAACATAAAAATGGAGACAGAAAACATAAAAAAAGAAATCAGAAATAAAGAATACAGTAACTGAAATGAAGAATACATTACAGGGAATCAACAGCAGATTAGATGAAGCAGAGGATCAAATCACAATTTAAAAGTTAAGGTAGCAGGGGCCAGCCCAGTGCTCAGGCAGTTGGAGCTCTATGCTCCTAAAGCCAAAGGTTGCCAGTTCGATTCCCACATGGGCCAGTGGGCTCTCAACACAAGGTTGCCGGTTCGACTCCTCGACTCCTGCGAGGGATGATGGGCAGCGCCCCCTGCAACTAAGATTGAACACAGCACCTTGAGCTGAGTTGCCACTGAGCTCCCAGATGGCTCAGTTGGTTGGAGCGCATCCTCTCAACCACAAGGTTGCTGGTTTGACTCCCGCAAGGGATGGTGGGCTGCACACCCTGCAACTAACAACGGCAACTGGAACTGGAGCTGAGGTGCAGCCTCCACAACTAAGATTGAAAGGACAACTTGACTTGGAAAAAGACCTGGAAGCATACACTGTTCCCCAATAAAAAAAAGTCCTGTTCTCCTTCCCCAATACAATCTTTTAAAAAAAATGTTAAGGTCGCAGAAAACACCCAATAAGAACAGCAAAAAAGAAAAAAGAATCCAAAAAATGATGATGGTTTAAGGGGTCTCTGGGACATCAAGTGTATCAACATTCGCATCATAGGGGTACCAGAAGGAGAAGAGAAAGAACAAGGAATCAAACCTATTTGAAAAGATAATGACAGAAAACTTCCCCAACATGGTGAAGGAAATGGATATACAAGCCCAGGAAGTGCAGAGAGTCCCAAACAAGATGAACCCAAAGAGGTCAACACTAAGACACATCATAATTAAAATGCCAAAGATTAAAGACAAAGAATCTTAAAAGCAGCAAGAAGAAAGCAGTTACGAGTTATAGTCAAAAAGTATGGTGAATGTTTAAATAAAAAGAATTTATTATAGTAAAAGACACATTGCCATTAACTCTCCTCAAAATACTACCCCTCACGTCAAACACACTATCCCATCGTTCTTGCCACTTTCTGAAGCAGTTCTGGAAATCCTCTCTCATAAGTCTTTAGTTGCATTGTTGTGGCTGCCTCAATGTCCTCAATCTATTCAAAACATTTACCTTTTATGGTCATTTTGACTTTGGGGAAGAGCGAGAAGTTACACGGTGCCAGATCCAGTGAATAGGTGGATGAAGACACACGATCATGTTTTTATTTAACAGAAACTGCCATACCAGAAGCTATGTGTAACATGGAGCCTCTCCATTGTGATCACAAAATATGGTGAATGCTGCTGCCAAATGCCATCCAACAGAAAGGCAGGGATCTTCAAAAAGGGAAGTAGTGCGATGAACCTTAGTAACAGTGTGTGACAAGTTTCAACTTGTTTAGTGCAGTCAGTTGGGTGTGGGCTACAGTTGAGAAAAGGTGTGTTTAAAGTGTACCATAAATCATCCTCCACCATGACAATGCTCTGTGTCACACACCGCTTCTGGTATATGGCAATTTCTGTCAAATAAAAACATTACAGTGTGTCCTCATCCACCTTATTCACTAGACCTGGCACTGTGCAACTTCTGGCTATTCCCCAAAGTCAAAATGATTCAGGACATCAAAGCACCACAACAGCACAGCTACAGACACTCACGAAAAAGGACTTCCAGAACTGCTTCACAAAGTGGCCAGAACGACGGGATCTTCGAAGCAAGGGGGAGTATTTTGAGAGGGATTAATGGCAATGTGTCTTTTACTGTAATAATTTTTTTTAAATTTAAACATTCACCATATTGTTGATCACACCTCATAGTTACCTACAAGGGAGCTCCCATAAGACTATCAGTTGATTTCTCAACAGAAACTTTGCAGTCCAGAAAGAGATTTGCACGGAATATTCAAAGTGATGAAAAGCAAGGACCTACAACCAAGATTACTCCACCCAGCAAAACTATCATTTAGAATCAAAGAACAGATCAAGAGCTTCCCAGACAAGAAAAAGCTAAAGGAGTTCATTACCACCAAACCAGAATTACAAGGAATCTTAGAGCAATTTCTTTAAGGTGAACAAGAGAGAGAGAGAGAAAATATGAATAAAATGGCAATAACTACATATCTATCAATAATTATTTCAAATGTAAATGGATTAAATGCTCCAATTAAAAGATAGGGTGGCTGAATGGATAAGAAAACAAGACCCTTACATTTGTTGCCTACAAGAGATTTACTTCAGATTGAAAGACCTACACAGACTGAAAGTAAAAAGCTGAGTGGAGTATGTCAGGCAGAGTAACACAGATGCAATGTGATTTTGTTTATATGTAAAATCTAAAGAACAAAATAAACAAACAAAACAGAAACAAACTCATAGATACAGAGAACATATTGATGGTTGCCAGATGGGAGAGAGGTTGGAGGTGGGTGAAAAAGGGGAAGGGATTAAGTGCAAATTGGTAATTACAAAATAGTTATGGGGATATAAAGTAAAGCATAGAGAATATAGTCAATAAATAATACGGTAATAATTATGTCTAGTGCCAGGTGGGTACTAGGCTAGTCAGGGGATCACTTCTTATGTAAATGTCTAACAACTAAGCTGCACACCTCAAATTAATACAAAATAATATTGAATGTCAACCATAACTGAAAAATTAAAAAGGGGGGGAAAGGTGAAGAGAAATAAGAGGTTCGAATTTCCAGGTATAAAACGAATAAGTCATGGGGATGTAAGGAATAGTCAATAATATTGTGATAGTATAGTACAATGTCAGATGGTTGCTGGACTTATGGTGATTACTCTTTAGGTATATAAACATTGGATAACTATAGTGTATACCTGAAACTAATATAATATTGTATATCAGATATATTTTAAAAGGCAAAAGATTTATATGATCTGAAGAGAAACCAGAATATTAGATATATTTTAATAAAAATCTTCTTAAAAAGAGGTTATGCAGCTTTGGAAAGAAAAAGTTTTTTTTAAAAGAATTCCATATCTTCCACTAAAACTTTTGAACTCTTTAAAAACCTTTATTATTCAGAGCTAAATAAAATATTCAACCCACTTTCTTTGGACAACCTTGATTTATGATTTACGGTGAAGGTAGAAACCATCTGAAGAGAACTCTGTCAAGTTTTCTTTCATCAGCTTCAAATGCCTTTGTGTGTTGAATTGTCCTTTCCTATTATCTTAAAGAAATATCCTACCTATTTTCCAAAAGTAAGTTTTCCACTTGTGTCCTTCGTTTGACTTCTTTCTTTTTCTCAAAACTCTGTTTCATCCTCTCTCTTATGGATTTGCCTCTTCTTTCACTAGTTCCTTTCCTGAAGGCTAATGATGTGGAGCATCTCTTCATGTGCTCACTGGCCATGGTTATATTTTCTACAGAGAAATGCCAATTTAAGTCCTCTGCCTATTTTTACATCAGGATATTTGTCTTCTAATATTTGAGTTGTAAGAATTCTTTCTGTATTCTGGATACGAGTCTGTGATCAAATATCTGATTTGCAAATACTCTTTCCCATTCTGTGGTTGGTTTCTCACTTTCTTATTGGTTATATTTGCAGCACAAGTTTTTAATTTGGACAAAATTCAATTTAATCCAATAAAATAGTGTTTTCTTTTGTTGTACATGTTTTATATTATATCTCAGAAGGCTTTGTCTAATCTAAATTCATGAAGATTTATTCCTATGTTTTCTTCTAAGAATTTTATAGTTTTAACTCTTGCATTTACATCTATGATCCTTCTAAATTAATTTTTATATGGTGTGATAGCAACTTCATTCTTTTGCATGTGGCTATCCAGTTGTCTCATCATTTGTAGAAAAGACTATTCCTTCCCCATTGAATTATTTTGGTACCCTGTCAAAAATCAAGCAACCATAATGTAAAGAGTATATTTTTGGACTCTCAGTTCTATTCCATTGATCTATATGTCTATCCTCAGGCCAGAACCATACTGAATTGATCACTTGTAGCTTTGTAGTAAGTTTTAAAATCTAGAAATGTGAATTCTCTCCCTGCCACTTTTGATCTTAGGCAAGTTACTTAATCTTCTCTCTTCAGTTTCCTTATTCTGTTCAATAATGGTTAAAAAGAGTACCTTCTTATGAAAAATAAGTTCCCGTATACCTAAAGCTGAAGTAGAATAATATTGGATGTCAACTATAATTGAAAATATATGTGTGTATACACACACACCAGGGGGTTGACAAGAACACGTATACAAATGGACACTTTGGTCAACGTTGCTCAAGCAGTACTTCACCATAATCAGAAATGTCTGGATGCTGATGGTAACCACTTTGAGCACCTCTTGTAATTGCAGAAGTCAAACATGACTTTTATACACCTTTTGTTATCGGTATATATTGAGTAGTACAAATTTAATACAGGTTTTTCCCTTTCTTAAAATGTGTATAAATTTTTTGGCACCCCAGGATATATAATCACGAAATATGGAGTACAGCATAGGGAAGATTGTCAATTGTATTGTAACAGCTGCATACCACGTCAGAGGGGTAGTAGATTGGGGCAGGGGGTTGTTACTTTGTGAGGGGTGTAAATGTCTAGTTATCGCGTTGCTTTGTGCACCTGAAACTAATTTTAAGAAAAAAAGGAAAAGAAGTTCCCAGGTTCCTAGGGGGAAAGAAAACCAAAACCTGATTATTCTGTAGCCATAGAAATGTGTAGCTGCTGTTATCAGATTTCAACCCATTTGATCAATCAAGGACAAATTGCCTCAGAGAATAATATACTTCTGCAAGCCAAACAATCAGTGCCACCCTTCATTTCTGCAAGCCAGCCAGTCAGCCACACTTTCACTCCACCTGATGCTATAGAAAAAGGATTCCACCGTCAAATAAGTTTGGGAAAAACTATATACTTTGTTTCCCTTAGAAGTTCATGATGCCTCTAGGTCCAGTTCCCTAGGAAACAGACTGAGATTTGTGTGCAGATGGTTCATTGGGGAGTGCCTTTGGAAACACCACCTGTAAGGGAGTGAGGGAAGCAAGACTGACAGAAGTTTCATGGCAATATACTGGCCACAAAGTCCTCAGCTAATCCCACAGGGAGCTGTGGAGCTTGATTGCCATTCAGAGTTGTGCTGCATTGAGGCAAAGGGGTCAGGCTTCTCTAGTCATTGGATGCACGTTGTGCCAGTAATGAGGGAGAGTAACCCACTGGCAATTCAGCTCTCTTCTGCCAAGGCATCTCACAGAGAGAGATGGAGCTATGAGCAGCCAGCATTCAGCTCCTCTGATTTCTCAGCTGGGAGAATGAGTACTTCAGTTCTGAGGGGGGAACCCGAGTTGGGTGGTACACCAAAATGCCACTATAGCTCAATGGTCCTGACATGAATTCTCAGATACCAACTGGTGTCTTACAATTCAGTTCAAGTCTGATACTAACTACCCAGAGTTAGCACAGACCCCACAGGTTAAAAGTAAAGCCCTTCTCAAGACTGTCTCCACTTCAGACACCAAATGCTAGTCTCAGGGACCAGTCAAGGTTCAGAAGAGCAACAGGGGCACTTCTGACTCACTAGGCATAAAATTAGGGGTTCCCACAATCCCCTCAGTTTCAATCATTCACTAGAGTGACTCACAGAACTTATTAAAAGCACTGTACTTATGATTACAGTTTTATTCTAAAGAATACAACTCAGGAACAGACAAATGAAAGAGACACATAAGGCAAGGTCAAGGGGTCGTGGGAGGACACAGAGCTTCCACATCCTCTCCTTGTAAAATCTGGGTGTATATCATCCTTCCAGCACATCAATGTGTTCACCAACCCAGAAGCTCCACCAAGCCTCTGAGTCCAGAGGGGTTTTTGGTTTGTTTTTTATTGGGACTTCATTATAGTTATAATATAAGCATGGCAGGTTAAATCACTAGTCGCGTAATTGAACTCAAACTCCAGCCCCCTTCCCTTCCTTGGAGGTTGGGTGGCCAAAATGTCCAACCTTCTAATTACATGTTTAGTCTTTCTAATGATCAACCCTCACCCTGAGGCTATTGAGGCAACCCCCACCCACATTAGCATTAGCATAACAAAGACACTCCTATCACTAAGGAAATTCCAAAGGTTTAGGAAGCTCTGGGCCAGGAACCAAGGACAAAGACCAGATATTCTTTGTTTTACCACAGCTCTTTAGCATATTCACAATTCTGGATACTCTGCAATTTAAAAAACAATTTAACTTTGCTTAACCTGACACTTCCTCAATTTCCTTGACCATGAAGCCCCATTTTACGGACCCTAATCCCCTCCCCCCATTCCCCCTTCTGGTAACACCTATTAGCACTCCTGAGAAACACCGTCGGGGAACACTACTCAGACCCTGATTTCTCTGAGCTCCGATGCTGCACTCCCAAATGCTTGATGGTAGGACCAACTATGTGATTTGTAGGGTCTAATGCAAAACCATAGTGTGGAGTTCCTTGTTCCAAAATGACGAACAACAGTGGCAGAGCCAATGATGGAGCCCTTCGGAGCACAAGGCCCTGTGTAGCTGCCCAGTTCACAGGCCCATGAAGCCAGCCCTACCTGATGGACTCTCCTACTGCGTTTTCAATGAGTAGCATCATCGAATCCAGTTTCCCTGGTTTAGCATTCTTGATTTTTCCTCTCCCTCATATCCAATAAATCACCAAATCTTGAATTCTCCCACTTAAATATCTCTCCAGCTTGTCCACACCTCTTTATTCCCTCTGCCAACCTACCTAATTCAGGCTGTCATCACCCTTTACCCAGAAGCCTCCACCACTCATGCTGCCTCCTATCTTACTCTTCCACAAAGGAGGCCAAGATCTTTCTAAAAATGCAAATGTCATCATGATCCTCCCCCACCTCTCCTGCTGACAACACTTCAGTGACACCTCTTACTTTTGGAATAAAGTTCAAACACCTTAACATGGCTGATAAGGCTTTTTCTGATGTGGTCCCTGCTTACATTTCAAGTCTCAACTTATTACAACTCTTTCTCTCCTGGTGGCCATTCTTTCTCCTCTGCCCTTGTGTGTTATAAGATAGGATCCTCAGGCCCAGAGCCAGACTTCATAAAATCCCATGGCAGGTCACACAGATAGGCTTCATGAAAAACAACTTGAAAAACCATAGAGCTGGGCCTGAGTCCTGTGTGGTATTGTTACGGATACCAGGTCCGGAAAGAACCCAAGGGGTACTCAGTTAGGAAGGTCAGCTTTATTACGCCGGCGGGTTCAGCAGGATCCTTCCCAAAAACTGATCCCCTAGCAAGGTTTTGAGCAGGTTTTTTTGGGTTGGGGACTTCCTTGAGTTGGGGAAGGTGTAGGTGGCTTCTGGTGATTGGCTCTGGGTGTATCTTGGAGGGGGTTATGTGGAAGTGGGCTGAGGCTTAGGCTGGGGACTTCTCTCTCTCCTTGGGCCACCATTTTAGGTTAGTTCCACGTGGCAGGGAACCATTTTAGGTCAGTTTCTCCATCAGTATAGGGCATGAGTTGCTTCTGCAGCTGAGCCTGCCTCTCCTGGGGGGCCATGTGGTGGGGCAGGGAATACAGGGCAGTAGCTAAAAGCAGGGCCCCTGGAACCAGACTGTCAAGAGACTTGATGCTTTTCTGCTTCAGTTTCCTCATCTGTAAAGATGAGAATAATAAAGTATCTACCTTACATTAAGGATCATATGGTTAGTATATGTAAAACACTTAGCACATTGCTGGCAAGCAGTCAGCACTATATGAGCTTTAATGACTTAGCTCAAAGCCATTTCTGACTTTTCCCTTTCCTGTCATCCAGCTACCCACCACCCTTTTGAGACAGGTTAGCTAGCATGCTGTTAGGTAAACAGGGAAGCCCCTGATAGGATAAACAAAGGCAGTCATATCTTGGAACTCCAGGTTCTGAAATGACTCATTCACTCCAGGGCAAAAATGTAATTGTGCTCTGAGGGTAAATGGATTATCTCGTAAATCCCTTTAGGCTGGACAACAGAGCGAATCTGATAGACAAAATCCATCAGAAGGCGACAACTCCCTTCCCCACTCACGCAAGAGAAAGTATCAAAGTAAGAGGCTTTTGCCTTAGCAGTGGGCATCCCAGTTTCGAGTATCCCCTTTTGTAAAAGAGCTGTACTTTGGCTCTAATGAAAATCTTTGCTCCACTACCTCTCCTTCTGAGTCCACATATGTGAGACCACGATCTCCAGGCACCAGACATCAGAATCCTATATCACTTTCTCATGTTCATGGCTTCTGCTATTGATGGCTTTGGCTTACTCACGGCTTCCACTCCCTCATGGCATCTGCATACTGTTTTCTCTCTGTGTGAGCTGAGCTTCCACAACTTGCCAACTGCTCAGCTATCTCCTGAAACTTCCCAAACTCCCCAAGAGTGAGAATCTGATTGGTCCTGGAAATCACTACAGTTCCTCTGGGACAATCTCTGCAATGAGCTAATGCAGGAGCAACCACCAGGGTCTGCTTCCCTCGGTGGGGGTTCAGGGAAGGAACCTCTCAGAGGGGCCTGCGGGTAGACCTAGCATTCCAGACAATAGTCTGTTCAGATTACTTGTTTTCCCTCAGGCTTGACTCTGCGCCATCTCTGACTGGTATCAGTGCCTCACCCCCTACAGCCAATTTTTATCTTTGTCTTCTTTAAAGAAAAAATTGGTCTTCATACATTTGTGTTGGAAAGCCATGCATTACCTTCACTTTTTTTTTTTTAATTTAAAATCACTGTACATTTACTTTTATGGAAATACTGCGTGCGTTTTGTGTAAAAAAATTCTAGAAATAGGTTTAGTAATATGAGAAATGTCCTATTTAAACAGCAAAGTACATCCAAATTACTGCTGACTACAGTTATTTCTGTATTTTCCATGTTTTTAAAATAACTATCTTATTTGGTAAGATGCACTCAAGAGTAATTATGAAAAAGTCAGATAATTCCATATACTTTAAAAATCACAGAAAACATTGTGTTGGCAGTGGATCTGTCATAGGTGCAGCTGCAGAAACAGGATGTACATATGCTTTTTCTTTTATACCATATGATAAAGTAAAATTCATGATTTATCAAAAAATATGTACTAAATTTAAAAATATGGGGGCAGCCGGATGGCTCAATCGGTTAGAGTGCGAGCTCTGAACAACCAGGTTGCCGGTTCGATTCCCACATGGGCTATGAGCTGCGCCCTCCACAACTAGATTGAAGACAAGCAGCCGCTGAGCTTCTGGAGGGGCGGCCACATGGCTCAGGTGGTTAGAGCGCGAGCTCTCAGCAACAAGGTTGCCAATTCAATTCCCACATGGGATGGTGGATCGTACCCCCTGCAACTAAAGATTGAAAATGGCAAGTGGACTTGGAGCGGAGCTGTGCCCTCCACAACTAGATTGAAGGAGGACTTAGAGCTGATGGGCCCTGGAGAAACACACTGTTCCCCAATATTCCCCAATAATTAAAAAATGCATATATGCTATATAAAACATAAAGTAGAAACTATTTTATATAATGTGATGTGTGTCCTTGCCAGTTCATAAATTCATTCCAGATCTAAATACACAGGGATAATGTAAAAGCATATTTAGCACCCTGTTGTGTTTGTTTCGCTTCTGTACTTTTCTGCCCAAAATCTTCCTATGAAAATTTCAAAAATATAAAAATGTTGAAAGGATTGCCCAGTAATCACCCATATGCTCATGGTTTATTTATCCATTCTTCTCTTGATGGACACTTGGGCCATTCCCTGTTTTTGACTACTATGAGTAAAACTGCTATATACATCTTGGTACAATTGTCTTTGTAAACATATGATTTTATTTTGCTCTCTTAATCGTGCTTTTGATGAAACAGAAGTTTTTAATTTTGAGGAAGTATGATTTGTCAACTTTTCTTTTTTTATGATTAAATCATTAGTGTCCCAGTTACAAATTTTTTTTTGCCTACCCCAATTCCATGAATATATTATCTTATGTGTTTTCTAGAAGTATTAGTTTTACCTTTTACATTTAGACCTAATGATTTAATCTCAAATTAATTTTTGAACATGCTGTAGGGCAGAGCATGTTACTAGGGTCTTTTTATTCCATGTAAACATTAAATTGTTACAATACCATTCATTGAAAAAAGTTATCCTTTTCCCATTGGTGACTTTGTTTTAAGTCAAGTAACTACATATGGATGGGTCTATTTCCAAACTCTATTCTATTCCATTGATCTATTTATTCTTATGTCAATAGCACACTGTCTTCATTACTCTTTTAGATTACTATTAAGTTTTATATAACATATAGTATGTAATAATATAATATATAATACAGTATAATAAACAATATACTTTTTTTCTATTGACTTTGTATCCAGATACCTTTGTTAAATTCAGCTTATTATTCTAGAAAGTTACCTGTAGACTTGACTGGATTTTTTAAGTATACAATCAAATCACTTGCGAATAGAGAATTTTACTTCTTCCTTTCCAATTATATGCCTTTTATTTCTTGTTATTGGTTTAGATCTCCAGAACAATGTGAATAGAAGGGGGGAAAACATTCAATAGTTCACCATTAAAGTGACATTGTGGTTATTTTTGTTTTGTATGTGTGCCTTACCAAATTGATGAAGTTCCCTTCCTAGTTTGCTGAGAATGACATAAGGTTTTTATAACTTCTTTTTTTTTTTTTTTTTTTTTTTTGGTTGTTGAGAGCCCCCTGGCCCATGTGGGAATCGAACCGGCAGCCTTCGGAGTTAGGAGCATGGAGCTCTAACCGCCTGAGCCACCGGGCCGGCCCTTTTATAACTTCTTTGATTTTTATATTTCTATCACCTCCGTCACACTAAAAATAATTCCTAATTATTTCCTAATTACACTAACATAGTTTTTTTTGTTGTTTTATTTTATAATGTACATGAAGTAGTTTCTAAATTATGTCATTAGTAATACCGAAGTTGCTACTAAGTAAAATGTTAAGATTTCTTTGCCATTTTTTTTTCTTTTTACTCATATGATATATCTCATTAAGGATATAGTCAGAGTCCTATTTCATGGACAGTTGAAATAATTCTTTCCTCTTTATGGTTGTATCACCAATTTGATATATAGTTAGATTGATTTGTTTCATTTTGCTTTCAATTTAGAGGTGTTCTTTTTTTCAGTTAAGCTACCATATAATCTGAAAATAATGATGGTTTTGCCATTTTTTAATTTTTACCTTCTTACTGTTTTCTACCAAGCGCTTGTGTAGGCTAAAGTCTGATAGAGACAATTTGTTGTGGAGATGGTGATCATTCTCATCTAGTTCCTAACTTGAGAAGGAATGTGTAAAGTATTTCCCCAGTAAGTAAGATCCTGTGTTAGAGATGACTATGTATATTTTTTCAAACTGCTCCCTCCTCTATATTCCCATAAGTACAAACCTAAATCTGATGTTCTTTGCCACTTTCTCTGCCTCAATCTTCCCCTTTTCACTCTATCTACCCTTGATGGTTGAGTAGGTATTCAAATCACTGCTGTGATTACACCACTTCTGTGTCTAGTCTATAAAATAAAAACACCTTTCCTTGTCATGCAAGGCCTTCTGCATGAGGTGTAGTTGTTACAAGTGTTACTAAGACATGAAATTATTGGTATTGGGTTTTGGAAAAAGTATAGATAGGAGAGATGCAAAAGAAGAGATAAGGGAAACCTGAGTCATGTATGGTTCTGAATAGCAGGAGGCATTCAATCCCCAGTAGCATGAGTTAGAGAATAATAATCCAGAGTTAAAACTATGATGGTCAGAAAACACAGGCAAAGCTTGGAAATTCAGCCCTGTTTAAGGAGAAAGAACTTCTGTGAATACTCGAGGTCCCTTCCCACTGATATTAATA